>NW_005054338.1:3073969-3113167 GCF_000277835.1 Geospiza fortis | reverse complement strand
TTAGCTCCCTGCACTTCCTTATTTCTTAGACTCCTGAATGGGGAGTGAAGAATCGGTTCAGAGTTTGTTTCTTACATACCTGTAAAGGATTCTTCACATCCCCACTCCCTCCACCCCCAGCAGAAGCACAGCACTGAAATTAATGACCCTCCACTTTCAGAGTGGGTAACCCAAGGAGCAGGGGTGCAGTGAGAACAGCTTACACTGGGTTTTGTTTTTGCAGGGAGCCTCCTGTTTGGAGGGAGAAGGATAATCTGTGGCTACACTGCTCAGCTAACCCCTGGCAAACCGAGATGTGAGGGGTGTGGAAGTCACAAGTTGGGTTACCTGAGTGTCATTTTGTCATTGCTGTCAGCACATTGGACAGAGCTGTGGCTTGATGCCAGCTGTACCTGGTACAGCTTTGTCAACACCTGCATCACCTACCTGGATCCTGTGAAGTGGTGGCTAACATGAATAACAGTTTCTACACAGTGCACAGACAGACATCTTTTATTACTAAGGAAAGGAAACTGAGTTTACAATTTATTTTTTAATACAATTAAAGGAGGAACCCCAGGAAACATTATATACAAAAGATCCAGGGTAAACAGAGCAGCTCACTTGCTACAATGACACAGATATGAAGCTGAGAAAGTCTCACAGAAACCATTTGTGTGCAACTCACTGAGTACAGCATAAGGCAATAGAAAATGTGATCCAGAGTATTAGTGCTTAATGAAAAATGAGCCAAATAACCTGATGCTAGACATACTTGTCAGTGACATTTTTGGATTCCTTTGGAAGGAGTTACTGGAAGTGTTACTGGAGTCTGTGGTGATGTGGAAATGTTTGGCACAGAGCAAAGAACAAATCCCTCTCTGGGAGGCTGCACAATCCCTGGTCAAGGGCAGAAGAGAGCATGGGATAGTGAGAGGGAAAACATGCTGGTACAACTGGCAGAGCTGTGGCGTGGCTGGCAAGGTGCAGCTGCAGTGTGGTTGTAGGGAAGAACACTGTTGGAAATCAGCGAAGTTGGAACTGCATGCCCAGAGAAGGTGGTCAGCCTGCAAGGAGCTGGTGGTGTGTGCTGGAGCAAGTATAGGCTGAAAGAACAGGAAACCTGAAAAGTGTGAGACACATCACTCATGCACCAAGTCCTGCAATAGGGTCAGGCTGCCTTTTGAAAACACCCCGATTTCTGTCACTTGTGTTCCGTTTGCATCCAGAACACACAAGTGCAACTGTTTCCTTAACCCCCAGCTTACCTCAGTTTCTTTGTCTAAAACTCCTCTGTAAGAATGTTCTGAAGTTCCCATTACACTTGACACAATGGGAAAGCAGTAAAAAGGTGATGGCACAGTGTGACTCTGCAGGAGTGGGAAGGGAGCATTGTCTTATTTTTTACTTAATCTGAGAGCTCAGTATCCTATAAACCATTTTTAATCCTCCTATTTTCTCCAGCAGTTTCTCAATATGTACCAAGTAGAAAAAAAGAGAAATGGATGGACTATGTCTTTGCTGTGTCCTAGGAAGATAAGCAGCTCAAGTAACAACATATCCCACAAAGAGGATGGCACTGTGCTTTCAGACTTTGGTTTGCCCTGATAACGTGGCTAGAACAGTGAGGGAGTGGGTACAGATTGCAGAGCAAAAGGGAAAAACATTCCAGTCAAACTCAGGGCAGAGTTGCTTAGGAAGCTTATTGGGGGTTGGGAAATTTTCCTCCTTTTCCCTCAAAATGAGAAGCCATTTTTTCCTACACAGTAGGCAAGCATGTCACCTGGATCAGATGAGTCCTGTTCAATGTTAGCATCCTGTAGGGAAATTCCTTCTAGTCCTGGCTGGGTAGAGACAACACTGGCAGAAAGCAGCAATGTTCAGTGCAAAGTAAATATCCTTACATTGCTGTGAGAAACTCCCCAAAATCTGCAGAGCTTTCCATAACAAGTATCCCGTGGCAGATGTACACACAGAAGCAGACCTACGTTTGTGAAGCAAGGCCCAGAGTTACATTTGATGACAGCAGATACACAGGAGATCACTTCTGGCTGTCACACAGGTTCCAGTGGGGCTTTGCAGGTGTGGCTGGGAAGGAAGGAATGCACATGGAAGCTCGGCCATGTGTGTGCACAGGTGGTGTGCCCTCACACAGCAGCTGAATGCAGGAGCTGTACCTTGGTGCTTGGGTTGGCAGGGCTGTCCTTTCAGGAGACAAAGGTTATGAGAACTTGTGCCACTGCAGTGGGTAAGCAGTATTCATTAGCTCCTAGGAGTGCTGTCAGTGTGTATCATTCCCTAAAAGGTCTCATAGCGCTGCAAATAAGCATGAGGCACATAGACTCACTTCCAAGGTGTCTTTTTTTCATGAAAAACGTGTCCACTATTTCCTCTTTAGGGGAGAAGGGATGTGTGTCTGTAATGGTCGAGTCCAAATCCAAAATCCTCCAGCAGGAAGAACAGATACTTGTGTGAGGCTGAATGTAGAAGTTTTGGCTGCTCCCACTCGCAGTGTGGAGGCACAAACTGACAAGACTGCATGTCAGGATTTGGGATGTCCCAAAGGGCAGCTCCGTGTTACTGAAGGGGTAGGTGGGCATGGGCTCCCTGCTAGGGCTCTGCAGGTCCCTGATTATCACAGAGGGTTGTCACAGAGCAGCCAGAGGTTGCTGAAGTCCTGGTGTGGCACTGGTGACATCCTTCTGCCCGCTGCAGGAACACGGAGGCGCCTCTCAGCTGGAATGCCAGCGACCTCCCTGGAACGAGGCCACCGCAGGGCTTCGGTGGTGTGGGCAGGGTTTGCATCGTCCACAGGAGGTCGTGTTCCAGCCGTGGTGAGCAGTGTTCTCCTGCTGCCACCCCCTTGCAGAGAGCCCGTGCAGCAAGCGTCGCTGTACAACCAGCAGTGGAGTCTGCAGTGCGGGATGCACAGCGTGAAGAACCTGAGGGACCTGAGGAAAAGATGTCACTGATTTTTTTTTTAGTTTTCACACCTTAAATGTAGCCCAGTAACGCGGCAGAGCCGACAAACAGGTATCACCTGCGAGAGCCCACCACAAGAGGGCTCCTGGTCCCTAAACGCGGAGCTGTTCTGGCCCACGCTCCCTGCAAAGACCTTGGGAACAGAGTGAGGATGACTAGTGAGCGTGCTTCCCTCTTAAAGCAGCGGCAGGACATGGCAGTCAGCCACCAAGGAAGCACAGCTTCCATCCCACTCCACAGACAGCTGGAGGCACCAGCCACCTACAGGAAAATCCTGGCAAACTTTTATAGCAAAAGAGAATGGGTTTATTCTGTAGGTGAACTCCTGCCACTCCCATCACAAAACTCCCCAAAATTCATACTAACCAAGGCTGTAGTATCTGTTCCAGACCGGGCCTTCCCCAGAGGAAAACATGAGTGGGTGGTCAGGTTTGGAAATGAGACAAATGGCCTGAATGAGAGTTTCCCCTCCTTTCCATCTCTAAACTATTAAACTTTTAAGATTCTGCAGTGAACAGTTTGACAAAGTCGTGACTTCCAGGACCCCTCAACTGTTGCTCTAGGGCATGACCCTGGCAATTCCACTTGCCATGGTGAGAGCAGGACATGCAGTCACCTGGACAATGATGTGCATAAGAACAGTTAGCTGCTAATCTTCACTGAAGTGTCTTTTTGGAGGACACAGCCCTGAAAACTGCTGAGCTTTTAAGCCAAAGCAAATATAATCCTTTGTAATTATAAAACCTTGGCAAGCCAGACTTCCCCAGCCCTTCTTTTGTTACACCCCATTATCAAAAGTAACTAATTTTAAAATTTGAGTGTTTTCTGGGCAAGTTTGAGGGAGGAAACTTTTCCTTCTCTGTTCTTCCAGCTGCTGATGGGAATGGACATAGCTCAGAAGTGGACAGGAGTGTCTGATCATACTGGGAAAGCTGGAGTTGTTCTTTTGTTCCCCCCTCCCTTACCACCATTTGGTCAATGCTCAATTTCTATCATCAGTGATGTTCCCATGTTGAGGCATCAGATCAGGCTCACAGGGAATCAGCGAGAACCTCTGGGGGGTGAAGCCACCCGTGGCACCTGAGGTAGGGATGAATAACTCACAAATGAGCCCAATATGACCCCAAAAAGACTGCCCAGTGTTCAGTTGGGAGACCCATAAAATGAGCACAGGGGCAATGGCAGGGGATGTCACTGCACATTTGACAGCTGGATGGCCCCTGCTGGTTTAAGCTAATATTGCACGAGCATGTAATGGTATTTGAGAAACTGTTTTGCCAAGAGAAGAGTGAAGAAAACTACCTGCAAATGCTATCTGGTCATACAGATGATGTTTCAGCTGTCACTTTAGACCTCTTGGGTGCCTTTGTGTGTTCTTTCACACCCTCTTCCACCGAATCCTGGCGCTTGCAACAGTGAGAACAAACTGAAAAAGAAGATCCTTTGTTAGTATATGGATATGGTGCTGATAAAGAGCTCTGTTACAAATAAATATTATCTATATATTGTCATAGGGATAAAACTGCTGTTGTTAGCACAGGGCACAAAACCAGGTTGCTACATGCTGAGATAAGGTCAGAAGGGAAATAATGATGGAAGTTGCATGTCACTAATTGCAGTTTACCTATCGAGTGAAAGAATGCCCGCGTTAAAACCAACGAAGATTTTCAGTGCTTTAAGAGGATCTCAGATTAAGCAGATCCCCTTAATATCTCACCATCTATGACTGAATTTTAGTAGTTCAAGTTGAGTCTTGTGCAATTGTGCTGGCACAAATTATGCAACGTGAATCCTAAACTATTCTTTAGGTGACCTCTAGTCTTGGTGCTTTGTGTTTTCATTTTTAAATTACTGCAAAATAGGCTGCAAGCTCCTCAGAGTAGGCGGTTGTGAACCTCAACAAAGCACCTGATCGTTCTGGCTACCACAACAATCACGTATCTGAGAACTTTTTAGTTTTGTTTTGCTCTGCCTTTCTATTCCTCCCTCCCACACTTCAGCTCTTTGAAGCATGGCTTTTCGAGCTCAGAAACCACTCTTAGCAACTCCTGACTCAGCTTTCCATAGCCCAAAACAACAGAGGTACTCTCAGACCTATTCTGAGCTCCCACGAGAGCTCTTGAGAAGTGCCCTGCAGCAGCACCCACAGGAAGCATCTTAGGGCAGATCCTGCCTTTCTCTGACAGGTGCCCATGCACAGCAGCACTGAAATGGGACAACTACACAAGCTGGGAAGCTGGATGGAAGCTCTGGCTTCAGTTTCTTACACTTCTTGCAGTTTCTTTTACAGTTTCTTCCATGCCTGGTCTGGAAATTGGCTGAACCAAATAGCACCACCTGACTCAGCAAATTACTCCCTGTGCATATTATGGAAGTGGGACTAAAAGGGAAATTCCAGTTAATTTGGCCATGTGCCATGCTGTTTGCAGGTGATTGCATTCTACCACATGGGTATGCTTTTTACATCTGCTTTAAAAGCAACTCAGTTCCTGTTTAAAAGGCTATTTCAGTGTGCTCCAGGATCTTACTAATTTAATGGTAAGGAACCTTTTAATTTCCAGCCTATATTTGTTGAGAGCCAAATCTTCTGATTCCAGTTCATTTTCTCCTATAATTACAAGTTCATTATACATGCAGCTAACAGCACAGGCTGTGATCAACTGTGATTTTCTTGGTTTCAGCCTGCTTGTTGCTTTCCTGTTGTCACAGCCCCAGGGAACAGCAGGGGAGAAGAACTGGCACTGGTGTCATAAGGGCACAGGGGTGGAAAATGAGGAGCTGCACAGGTGTGACCCCGAGTCACAGCCTTCCAGAAACTTCTTTTCTTTGTGATAAAACACTAAAAGGAAATTAGCCCAGCTTGACTCAATGGTCACATTGGGTTTTTGAAGGGATGTGGTTGATGAGGAAGGGAAAAGAAAAATAGTAATGAGACCTCCACACATGTGCCTTGGGAGTGAATTTGTCTGAAGTTGAAGTAGAGGTACCAGAAGACACAAACAGGGCAAACTTAGAGATGTCTGTGAGTGTGCTGAGTCCTTGCTGCCCAGAAAATGACCTTTCCCTAGGGGGAATACCACGGCCAGGTGGTGTAAGTGGCCTGAGCACAGAGCCCTCAGTGTGGGACTCTTGTTCCCAGATGTGGCTTCCTTCTGTCAGTGACCTGACAGAACTCAGCTGGGTGTTATTTATCCTCAAGGCCTGCTGTCCTTTTCCAGGGCTGCTCTGCAAAGCTGCTCACAGGGTGTGGATAAGGCACCTACTGCTGTTGACTTTCAATCCTACCTGCCTTCATAAATCTATTAAATGCCTGCCCACATCTTCAGGGACTTTCTGGCAAGGTCAGCTCAGGCATGATTAGGAGCAACAGCTAACAGATAGGATTTTTCTGAAGATAAAAAAGTAAATTACTCAGCTGTCCACTAACCCTGAGATATCTGAGGTCCCCTTTGCCATTGAAAAACTCTTGGAGACTTGGCTGGAGTTGCTGAAGACTTCACAAGATGGGACTGGACACTTTACTTGTGCTAATTTTTGGCTGTACAAAGAACACAAATCGAACTCTCCTGGTTGGTGTTCTCATAAAAGTGGGACATTGCTCTGCTGAAGTCTTTCCTGTGGCCCTAACACTGGGTATTTTTGCTACTTCGGCTCAGTGACTTTCTGAGAGATGATGTAGGGTGTGGAGAGAGATCCAGTTTTGAAACTCCTAGTGCTCAGCTGTATCTATCATCATCACCAAGATTCTTGGCATCCTAAAGCATCCTAAAGCATCTTAATACATAAAAATGAATCTTTGTAAGCCTCTTCATTATCCCTGATTTTGGAAATATTTTGATCTGCTGTCAAAACTCCCTGTCACCTCTCTACTCTCAAACCTGAACTCAAGTGTTTCCTGCACACAAAATGTAGGAAAATCATGAGCTAGGCTTAGATTTTGTGACAGTGGATGCTAAAAGGAAAAAAAAAAGGAAAATGAGAAGAAGGTACAGAAATACCTGGTGTGACAGTAAAGTTTCTATAAATGTGTATCCTACATAGAAACTTCATCAGCACCAAGAGACACCTTCCTGAAAAAGGAAGCTGCACTTACCATGCCTTGGGAGGTATCTTGCTGCCAGGGTGACAGCCAGAATGAAGGTGATAACGATGATAATTGAAGCAGTAATGACATTATAAGGTGGAGACACAGGAGGAACAACGCAGTTGTTTGTTTTTGCTGAGACAGGAGAAATAAAACATAAATAAACAGCCTTAAAGGATATTGGCATTTTCATGTAAGAGCAGGTATGTGAATTTCAGGGGTTCTGGCCAAATTCTAACTCAGCTATTCAGCCTGAAAATGGATTTACTCAATAAACAAGCAAACAAAGCTGGCACCTAAATTTCTTCCATTCACCCACATTTGCTGAAATTTTTAACACATTCACAGAACGTAAAAAGCTGGGTCTTTGTCCACAATAGGACTGAGACAAGAAATATTTAAAGACACATGAGCTGTTTCAGGGAAATGAGCTAGGCTTGGTGGAAAAGTCTGAGTTCACATCTAGAAAATTTCTGCTCTCAAAGGTACTCTGCAGTTTTCCTTACTGTTTTCAGCAGATTTATGCCCAATTGTTTTCCTTTTGGATTCACAGGTGAAGCAGAATGCATTTAACAGTCTAGAATAGACTTTTTGCTGCATGGCAGGAACAGTGTTGTGGTGGGGTTCAGTTTCAGTGTGTCTGGAGCCTTTGGCTTTTCACCATTGGAGATGGTGGAAAATCCCATTCTGCCACTGGGATTTTAGAGCAGATGGGCCATTCTTGTATAGGACAGCACTTGCTGCCAGGCCATAGGTCTGCAGACCTGTGCACACAGACCTTCAGTTCTTCCACCACCTGCATCTGGCACAGGTAAGCATCATTCCCCTCCTAAGACATAAATTAGCCTGATCTGCTGTTCAGTGCTCCCCTCGGGAGGGATGCAAACCTCCAACTCTGCAGGGGTTGCCTTCTACATTTACCAGAGGCTCTGTTCTGTCTGTAACTCAGTGTTCAGGAGAGGTTTGTTTGGAGGACCATTTACACCAAAATGGGAGTGGTTCCACATCCTAAAAGTCAAAAGGTGGGGTGTTTGTGACTGCTGTGGCTGTGTCACTGCACCCTCCTCTGATTACTGCTTTTCTTTTTTGTTGTTGCTCTCTTTTTCTATGTAGTGAGCTCTTCATAACCTCATTCTCCCTTCATTAGGGACATTATGCTCTACATCCAGCAACAGCCAATATTCATAAAGCACTAGTTCCTGGCATTTCTTCTGAAGCTGAATGGCACGTCTCCCCACAAGCCCCTTTGATTTTAAGTAAGATAGATGAATAAGTTACCTTGATGAATAAGGTACAATTCCCTAGGAAAAATGCTGCTCCTCTATCTTCCCTTGAAGGTGCCCTTATCTCCACAGTAAAAACATCAGGCCCAGAGATATTTCAGAATACTTTTTTTGGTAACAACATGAAAAAAAAATCCTTTTGGCTTTACAAATTTTCTTGCAAATCCCCTTCTACTGCAAAACATCTGGAATGTAGTGTGCTGCCTTCCCTCATGCTGTTTCCACTTGTGCCTCAAGCTTTTCAAAGCACAGACTTATCTATTATGCCATCACTTCTAAGCCACGGCTCAGTGATGGAATTCTTTCCGTATGTGTTAACCCTATGTTACATTTGAAAGCAGAATTTTGTCCAGACCCCAGCTGACAGTTTCTTTCACTGAAGCAGGGACAAACATGCTTGTTAAATGAGGAAATTCTTTTAAAGTGCAGCCTGTGGCTATTAAAGCACACGTTTCTTTGGTCCCTCAGTTCAAATACCAGGTCTGTGTCACACAGCTGGCAGCAAAATCATGCTGGTATGGAGGGGCACGGGGTGGTGGCAGCCCCAGCCTGTGGGAGCCACCAAATGTGACATTACCAGATCACAACAGGATCCAGTTCAGCTCTCAGCCCAGCTGTAGCAGAGCAGCAGGAAGACAGAGCTGCCTCTGCTTGTCAGTCACTGTTGTAACTCTCCCTTCCCACCCCGGCTATCTTCCAGCCTCTAAAATATTTTGATGTTTGGTTCATAGGTGGGATCATTGGGTGATCCTTGCATGAACAGTTGCACAAAATCTGGTGCATTCTCAGAGAGGCAACTCAGCAGATTCAACAAAATAGTTTAGTTACAAAAAACATGAATAAAACATACTCAGAAGCAAACTGGTGGATGTGGCAAAGCCGCTGTATTCGACGGAGCAAGTGATGGTGACGTCTTTGGTCACGTTGAGCACCATTTTTCCAGTGACATTGTAGGGGCTGAAGCTGGACTCAGACACCCAGCTGGCATTCCACTCCATGGACATGTTGTTGAGGGCTCCAGAGATTCTGGGCTTGGGGAAACCTCCGTGAGAAGAACAGGTTATCACCATCTCAGTCAACTTGCAAGAGTCAGCGGACACTTCTGCCGTAATGTTGGGCTTGCTGAAGTCAGCTGCAGCAAGAGAGGTTTGGTTACCATTCTGTCAGGCCACAGAGAGGTTTGCAGCCCCCAAAACCAAATGCTTTGGTTACCATTCTGTCAGGCCACAGCAAGGTTTGCAGCCCACAAAACCCACGGCCAAAACAAAGACTCCCCCACCTGAATGGCATTCACCACGGGAAGTTTTTTCTGCCTATGGTCTAGGATGCCAAGCAACCAGTCACTAGTGAAAGAAAGATGCTCAACACTGTGTGGCTGAGCAGTGGCAAGCAAGGAGAGACAGTTTTCCTTCCAGGCCCACTGCCATCCAGCCTGGAAAATCCCTTCAGATGTCCCAGCCTGATTCCAGCATTTCCCTTTCCTGATCCCCACAATAATTTGATCCCACTTCACCAAAGGGAGCAGAAGTCTACTATGATTATTTCAGCTGGCCTGTAAAGACAGCAAGGGGATTTCTGGCCTGAAAGCAACTGGAGTATTTGTGGACAGGAAAAGAGATCCGTAGTTTTATGTGTTTTATGCAGTTAACTCCTCAACCCTCATGGTTAAAAAAGGGCACTGGCAGTACACTTCCCTTTTTTCATGCCAGTTCCCAGAAAGATCATTAAATTTGTCTCTGTGCACATATGCCCTCAGACCAGCAGGAAATGGCCAAACCTCAGGAGCTTGTCTTTTTTTTTGTTGCCAAATCTCCTGACTTATCTGGAAGATTCATGTAACTCTCTGCTGTTAAAGGTATTCAAATGCATGTATATATTTATATATGTCACTAGTATCTCTGGTTGAGATCAGCTGCCGGTGGAAATGGAAAATGTCAGTGGAACTTTTTGTGGGCTACCAATCTAAGAGAAGGTTCAGATTCATTTTGAACAAAGGAACTCGGTTTCTTTAATGTAAAAAGCCTCAAAGCTCCGTGATTAATTCAGCCTTAGGGTGTGGAGCTGCAGTGCAGCTAGCTCCACAGGGGTTTGGATGCAGGGTTGGGATGCTGCCATGGCCACCCTATTTCCCTTTCAGCTTGAATGCTTGCCAGGCATTAAGGGTTTTGACCCAAAGACAGCAGGGGCTGCCTCAGGCACCCATCACCAGTGATAGCTGGGGAGGGCCCCAGGAGGAATCCTTTCACAAGAGCAAGACAAGGAGAGGAGGTTGGGTTGGTGGTGGGAAAAAAATTCTGTACCTGGGGTAGCTTTAGAAAGGTAAGGAGGGAGGCTGCTGGAATGGAAGCAGTTAACAAGCTTTCATTACTTAACAAGTTAACAGTCTTTCAGGCTTCCTGATGAAAGTCTATCTGCTACAGTGTGAATAAGCTTGGAAGAGCATCCCTCAGCCCCAGAAGCTGGCACTGGAGTGCCAGGAGGTGTCAGGTGTCAGGAGGCAATTCACGTACCTGTGACAAAGAGGATGACAGACTCGCTGCACACGAGCACCGAGTTGCGCTGAACCACGCACTGGTAGGAGCCATTGTCCAGGATCTCCACGGGGGAGATCCACAGCGTGAGGTTCCGGGGGTCCATCTCTGTCCGGTTCTGGTACCGCTCGTGCTGGGGGAGCATGTTCCCCTCTGAGTAGGCCAGCACCACGTCTGTGATGTTCTTCTGCCAGTACACCCGGTACTTGCGGAGGCTTTCTGAGCTGGGGATTTCATGACAACAAGGCAGGCTGACCTTTTCCCCCACTTTGCTTTTGACCACTTTCTTCTCCAGTGCTTGGCCTGCAGGGGAGGGGCAAACAAAAGCCAGTGAGTCAGTGAGTGGTGCAGCCTTGTGCCAGGACCTGTTGCCTAAAGCTCACCCCTTTTGGTTCTGACTGCTCACATCCCTCATCAATCAGCCACTGAGCTGTTTTACAGCTTCAGCTCTGCACTGAGGGGAGCCATCCTTGGGCATTGCCTTGTACATCACGCTCCACTCCCACTCAGGATCATGACCCAGCAGGCACACAAGGATTGCTGAAGGCAAAGGCAGGACAGGTGCTTGCCTGAACACAAATTTTGCTGGCCCCTTTAAAAACAGGGATAGGAACACACATGCACAAACTGCTATCTCCTCTGCTCTCCCTTTTCAGAGCCTGGTGTTTGGAAAATCTGTGTCACTCTCCACTGGGTTCTCTGCATGCCTAACAGGGCCGCAGTGAACTATTTGTTCAGGGGGACCAGGGGATTTTTGGTAGTTATATTTTTGTAAAGGAAAAAAACCCAAAACTGTCAAGATCCCAGAAAATAGAATCAATCCTACAATGATACACAAAGGTTGCAGCCACACTATGATCAACCTTCCAGCATTAGCAAATTAACAATTTTGCCTGGTCTAGCTAGAACAAATTTATCTTTGTGAAAGCTCATGGGATGACGTGGAACCAGCACAGATGTTCCCCAGCTCCTGGCCAGTGACTGTGCTGGTGCCATACCTGGAGTACAGCCATGTGCTGACAGCAATAAGTTGAGACCCTTGCAGGGTGAAATTAGGTACAACTTTGAGTATGTGAGTAGTAATTCCCCAACTAAGCACCCCGCTCTCATGATCCGCCTTGCTTTCCCACTCCTTCCTCTTTCCACATCCGAGGGAGCAGCCCAGCAAGGAGTTCCTGCTGCTGCTGGAAGGTGACCCAGCATGGACACACAGCCCTGCACTGCACCTGAGTTAGTGCAAGCCTGGGGATGGTGTGCCCCCAGCTTTGTTAGTCCAGAGATCAGGCTGCTCTCTGTCCTGCTTGCCTAGCACTCATCTCCAGTGGTGGAAGTGGCATATCAATCTGTTACACTCCACTGACTGAGAGCAGAAAAACAAGGAAATAGCTGTCTTCTGGACAGAAAAGATTCAGATTCCCTCTTCTTTCCCAGCAGAACACACCTCAGTAAACACACCTGGGAGAGGAAGCTGGAAAGTCCTGCCAGGCTGCGTGTCACTGACGGGGACAGCGCAGCATCACCCATGGATGTAGGGGACAGCCCACGTGCTGAGCCTGAAGTGTGAGCTGAGCAATGCACGAAGCTGAGCCTCAGAACACTGCTCCAGCACAGTCTGGCTGATGCTGGCTCACCCCTGACAGTCCCAGCCCGACTGCAGCCCCGCGATGCAGCACTCAGGCTGGACGGGGATGCTGCGGCATTAACATTCAGCTGGGGTCCGAGGCAGCCACCAGCTGGTTCCCTGCCAGCCCTCATTTGCTTAGCAGTGACTCACAGACCCTGGGGTGACTCACAGACCTTGGGGCCACTGTCACAGCAAGACCCCTTTGGTGACTTCTCACAATCCTGCAGCTGCCAGCGCTGGAGGGAGACAAGCGGATGTACAGCCAGTGCCCCAGCACAGCTGGAGTAAAGCCAGACACAAAGCCAGAACATTTAACAGACCTGTGCATGTGGCACTCAGGGACATGGTTTGTTGATGGACTTGGCAGGGCTGAGTTAAAGGTTGGGCTCAAAGATCCTAAAGGTCTTTTCCAACCTAAATGATTCTGTGATTCTGTGAAATAAATTTCTCTCCTCTCCCCTGCCACACACCCACCCCTGTCCCACTTGCTTACTTGACATTAAATCTGTAGGAAACACACCAAAAATACTGTGGAGGTCCTGGCAACACTATGGAGTGTTTTAATATTAGTTAAAATAGAATATGTAATTAAATTAGCAACTTCTTGTTTAACTGGTTTCCTTCCACTCAGCCACTCCACTGGTCTTCCAAAGGGAAAGTTTCATTATTTCCCCCCACTTCCTGTACTTCCCCTTCTAATGCATTGCTGATCCTGAGCAACCAAGCTGGGGCAGGCCAGGAGCTGCTCAGCAGACTGACCTCTGTCAGCCATCAACTGGTAACAAAATGAGAGAAAAACTAATTCTTCCACACAGGGGAAAAACTGCCTTGTCTTGGCAACCTTTGCAGGCTGAAATTCAGGATTTCTTGACATCAGCATTTAAATTGCTGCTACTAGACCTACCCTGCAGCAAAGAGTTCTTGCCCTTTCAGCAATGCCCTTTCAGCAATGCCCTTTCAGGAATGCACATATATTTTTGGCACTCACAACATCCTCTGGCAATGACTTGTGCAGTTTGATTCCATGCTGTGTGAGAAAGAATTTCATTCTGTTCACCTTAAAAGCAGCCCACCTCAGGCTGTGATTGTTGAAGTTGCTTCTCCTACACCTCTGTGTGTGTTTGTGTGTACGTGTGTTTTTATCTTTGACCACATCTTCACTTGTTCTCACAGTGCAGCTCTTACTATTATTGGAGAGACTCGTAAGAGCAGCCAGTCAAACATCCAGTCAAACTTTGGGACTGATAAGGATCATTTTCTATTTCCTTTTGCAGCAATAGGGGAAGAGTAGGTGTACAGTAAATGTCAGGGTGACATCACATCATGAGTTGCATGAGGTTCTCCCTACCTTGCCCCTCAGAGTCTCCTTTGCAACCAAAAGGAGAACAAAAACTTTCTCGGGAGTACATGTGCAGGGGCTGGAAACTCCTGCTGATGTCATGAGTACCCTTAAAAGGCTCTGCACCCTTGAAACTGCAACCTGAGTGCTGCAAGCCTGAAGGAACCAAAGTCCATGAAGAGTCATTCAGCCCTACAAAAGTCCCCTTTCACTTTAGAGGTGAACTGCAAAGCAAAAATGAAAATCCAGTTTTGTGCCGTTTCTGCGCTGAATGCTCTCCGCAGCCAGGCCGTGGGGAAGGCATTCACCATGGAAATCATTTTTAATTACTTTTCTAGAAAAAGATCCCTCCTCTTCCCACCCCTTGAAGCCCACCCACTCTCTTGCTGTGCACACATATCACTCCATCATTGGAAGCCTGTGGCAATGCTGACTGACTGACTTTCTCTTCCCTGGGCAGAAAAGCTTGCTTCATTCAAAGTATGCCTGGGCTGCAGATGCCCCATGCAGCAGGGCTAACTGGAACAGAAAGAAATATAGAGAAGAATTGTTCCTTCTTGTCTGCTCCAGAGTCAGGAGAGCCGTTGAGCCTGTATCCCTATTTC
Source organism: Geospiza fortis (assembly GCF_000277835.1). Lineage (NCBI taxonomy): Eukaryota > Metazoa > Chordata > Aves > Passeriformes > Thraupidae > Geospiza > Geospiza fortis. Next base: position 3,098,740 of record NW_005054338.1, on the reverse strand, counting down.
CTGCACTCTTTGCCCAAGCCTTGACTCAGAAATTCCCCAGCCACAGAGAGCTTTGTTATCCTGATTGCACATGCAGCCAGACAGCACACAAGAGCAGATTTCCTCTGGCACAGAGATTTGACAGCAAAAGGCAGCTAAAGACCTAGCAATGCCCTGGAGAAGCAGCCTCAAACTGTTGGAAACCTCCAGATAAGTCCTGGGGAACAGAAGCTCCAAAGCCAATCTTTTCCCCCTGCATTCCCAATTTCTCTGCCCTTCTGAGCCTTGCTTTGCTTTTTTTCCTTCTGGTTCCCTATTTATTTCTGCAACAGCTGCTGGTATCTCTCCTGATAAATTAATGGCATCACTGATTTTGCCTAGGACCATGCACCTGGGATTGCCACTCTGCAGGTAATTCTGCAGCTCAGACCCCTCATTTTCTGTGAATAGCACATTCACCCCAAACTTGCATGATTTATCCTTTGAGGGCAATGCAATATTTTACAGGGATTTCCAAGCAAAACAGAGAGTGAGTCAAAAAATCGAGATATTTTGAAAAGCTGAATCCTTAAAAGACTAGACACTCCCCCTTGATCTTGTCTTTATCCCAGGTGATTTTACCAATGAGGAATGAGATCCTCCCCAGGCTTTCCATGGAGCCAAAAGCCAGCAAATGTCCTGTGCTACACATGAAATGCTTTGTGTTTAAATCAGTGACTCCTGTGAGCACCCTGATGGCAGAAAGACCCTGCTGGATGCCCAGATAGCCTCTATGTGGAGACACTGGCTCAGTGTCTAGTGCTCATCCTAGTGCATGATGATGGCATGGCAGCTCTGAGGTAGGGAAATGCTCTGAACAGGTTTTTCTAGAAGTTCATCACTGCTTTCTTCTGTGCTGTAACCTCGGGGCACCCCATCCATGGTTTTATGCACTTCCCATCTTTATGCTGCCACATTCCTTCTAAACAAAAGAGTAACCCTGGTTTGCCCAGCTCTATACTGATGATTTGGCAATTATTATAACACTCCCAGGGTGTTTTGGTGTCCCATTCCATCAGCAGCCTTCATACCATTGTAACACTGCTTTATTTTGTGTGTGTTTGCACATCTTCACCTTTAGTGAAGAAATCCTTGAAGCCATGAAGTGGCTCTGAAAACCAGAGGGTGATCTGCAATTAGCATCTCAGAAGACAAGAGGGAATCTGAAACACTTGGGCAGAGGGGCTCCCGCTGACACCTCCTGCTCCAGCTCAGGTTTCAGTACTTGTGGAGATACAAATCTCCTGTTTTCTGAGTCAGCCTGGGCCAAGCCGGCTGCCCGGGTATGTCCAGTGTGCTGTGTTTGTTACATGAGTAAAACCGCGACCCTGCACAAATCACCGGCAATGTTCTCAGCTTGGCACCAGCCAGGAGGTCAGATCCAAGCAAGGAGCTGGATATAGAACCTGAATTACTCAGAGATGGGGACTAGATCATGTCTTAGGCCTTTCCCCCTGCTGCAGAGTGGGAGGAGAGGATGGAGAGCTCGCTGTGTCCCCTGCAAACCAGCAGGGACACACGACCGTGGGGACAGAAGGACGTCTTTGACTTGGAGAAACGAGCAAAATAAGAGATTTTCTGAACCTTCTCCCCTTCTCTATTCCCAGCCCGTGTGACCCTGCTAGAATAAAAAAGGGCAGGGGGCGCCCCTTAATCTGGATGTCCTCAGAAAATTTGCATATTGTAGTTCCTTTAGAGATCAAATTCCTACATCTTGCTCAGCACTCTTTTGATTTCCCAGCTTGGGAGCAGAAGCTAGATTTGTGTAAGACTGGTAGGGGAGATTTGCCACAAAGACAGACAAAAATAAATTTGTTAATTTTTTCCCCTGCAGTCTCTGTCTCTTGCTGACAGGATCACTTTGTACTTCCTCTATATTTATCTCCCAGCTGAAGATGTTCTCTGATCATTTTCCTAATTCCTGCAGTACCACTGCCATGCATGCTACTGTCCTCACAGCAGTTTCTGAAATTGAGGTCCTCCCCACTGCTTAAGGCTGTAGTTTTCTTCAGTGCTTGCTAAATCTCTGTCTCACACGCTCCCCAAGCAGCCAGCCCTCTCTTGAAACTGATAGAAGGTGAAAGTAGCCAGTAACTAGGAAAATCAAGTATGATACCTCTCACATAAGCCCACTTCAAAGGCAAAAAATTACAAATTTTAATTTTTTTTTTTTTTTTTTTTTTCCTGCTAAAGTGCTTGCCCACAGCCATAGCAACACTAACCAGTGCAGCTAACAAAAAACACTGCAGGCCTGCCAGCAGTGTTTTAACTTGTCAGAAAAACTGTTCTGTGCTCAGGCACTGACTCACGGATGCTCCGCAGACAGCCCCGGCAGCCACAGAGATGACACAGCCCTAGAAAAGAGCTCAGCATGGAGAGAGGTCATTAACCACTGGGACCCTCAGGAAACCAGAGCAGAGCAGCCCAGAGGGGTCTGGGAGCTCCAGAAGCTGCAGAGGGAGAGGAAGGAGAGCCTTGGGCTGTGCTGCTGGAGCACTGAGAGCAGGGCAGGGCAGGGAAGGACTCTCTCCTTTTAGGAACCGGTGTCTGACAGCGAGCTCTGCTCTCTCTGAAGCACCTCCACAGGGACCAAATCCCTGTCTGCAGGGCACTCAGAAGGACACCTCCACAGGGACCAAATCCCTGTCTGCAGGGCACTCAGAAGGACACCAGAGGGTGCCTGCTAAGGCACGAACAGCGGTGTGCAGACAGAACTCCTTCAGTCGTCTTTTCTAACAACTTTTTGTGGGATAGATAGGAACTGGGGCTGGCCAAAAGGTGGATGTCCTTTCAGCTCAGGGTAGGTAGAAATGCCACCATTAGCCATCAGTCAGCACTTTCTTTTCAGTCAGGGAGTCCCCTGGGACCAATGATATTTTAAAAGCATAACAGTGAAAAAGCAGAAGCAAAGCCTGCGGCATTTCCGAGTTGGGAAAGATTTACATATTCTCAAATGAACTCCTGAGACTCCCAATGGTGGTGCCCCTCCAAAGGGGACAGAACAGCTACAATTAAACATAAAGTTAATCTGTTTCACAACAAAACTGACCTCCTTCTGCCATGTGAACAGACTTCACTGCATCCAGCACACCTGGCTTGGCACCCTGTGGAAGACACCACATCCACACGTGCACAGCATTTACACTGGGGAACACATGCTTAAAAGGAAGGAGAAACCTTCAGCCTGGAGAAGAGAAGGTTCCAGGGAGACCTTAGAGCAGCTTTCCAGTGCTTAAAAGGAGCCTTAAAGAAGGCTGGAGAGGGACTTTTCACAAGGACATGTAGCAACAGGACAAGGGAGAATGGCCTCAAGCTGAAGGAGGGAAGGTTTAGATCAGATATTAGGAAGAAAGGATTTATTGTGAGGGAGATGAGGTGCTGGCTCAGGTTGCCCAGGGAAGTTGTGGATGCCCCAGCCCTGAAAGTGTCCAGGGCCAGTTTGGGTAGGACTCTGAGCCACCTGCTCTAGTGGAAGTGTCCGTGGCAGGGAGGTTAAAACAAATTAAGCTTTAAGATCCTTTCCAACACAAACTCTCTAATTCCATGAGAATTTCTCTGAATGTGGAAATTCTCCCCCTGCCTGGCATGACCTTGAGATGCAGCCAGACAACAAACTCATAATGATCTCATGCCTTCCCCATGCAAGCAGAGGGGATCTGGCTCGCCTTTCCCTTCCAATCCCACATGTTCCCCTTTGCAGGGCTCTCCAGAGTCTGGCTCAATATACCAGTCTTAAAAAAAAAAGAAAAAAAGGAAACTTTCTGCTACGCTGGAAGGTGAAGTAGATAGTCCAGGGATCAGACATATGCAAAGAAGAGGAGGATCACACAGCCAGAGAGGAGCAGGATTGCATCTCTTGGTGGCAATGACCTGTTTGTACCCCTCAGCTGTGACTCCTGCTTGCATCCGTCCCCTTTCAGGGCGCACAGCATGGGTGTAAAAGCAAACTGGCTCTGAAAAAAGCTAACTCACCACAAGAGAGGCAGAGGGATAGCAGCAGTCATTTATATCAGATTAATTACCCCCATTAAACCACACTTGGAACTCAGAATCAAGGCAGTGATGAGCAGGAAAGGTGAGAGTGCCTAAGGGTGGCATCTTCTGCTGCTAATCTACCACAATTAAGAAAAGTGCCCACTCCAAACTTTGCATGTTTAAATGCAGGAATGTCCAACAGGCACACGGCAACAAGGATACAAATGTCTCAGTGATCCAAGAAATGCAAAAAAGCTGCTGCAGTCAGAGCAACACGAGGTCACTGCAGCTATCTGGGTTCATTCCGATCTAACTGGAAAAAGGAAATGATGTGGGTGAAAGGAACATTTGACCCATAGCCTTACAAACTGGGCATTTAGGCTTTTAACTCTATTTCGTGTGTAAAAATGTAGCTTGTCTAAGTTGAATTTTCTGTGTTTTTTTTCCTAAGGAATTCTTTCCTCTAAGAAGCACTCAACAGAAGAAGTAAAACAGTCTTTAGAAGCAAAGAGCAGCAGGCTTCAGCTGGGTTTCTGTTTCTCCAGACAAGCTCTTGCAGCAGGTTTCACTCTGGACAGACTGACAGACAGAAAAAGGAGCTCCTTAGATCCGCTGCCCTTGGTTTCGCAAGACTTTTTTTTCCCACATGTCTGGAACAGGAGACAGAAACTCATCCGAAAAAAGAAATTAAAACAACAGCTGAAGGCATGAAGAGGAATAAGTCAGAAACTCAATTTGCATCCGCTGATCAAGTGGGCAAATGCGGTAGGTAAAGAAAAATTTCTGCCATCTCCACTGTGAAATTTGCCCCAGCACAGCCCATACCAGAGCTGGCACGGAAATCAGACACCAAGCACCTAAAGCTCATGGCTAGACACTTCAATATTTGGGGGTGGCCACAAAACAGGGAATCTTTCTCAGCCCTCATCGTGTCTTTCTGAAACCCAGCTCCATTCCCAGCTCTTTGCTGGGAGTAACAGCAGGGAAGGGGATTCCCAGAATGAGTTACTCGTGGGCCTCTGCTGGCTGACAGAAGTGGATATTCCCCCTCCTTTCCCAACTCTCCAGTAATTTAGAAAAGCTGTAGGGAATTTTCTTCAAAACTTCTCAAAAAATTTCACCCCTGGGAAGAAACCAAGAGCTAAGTGGTCCCCAGCTGGAAGAAAAGACTCCAGGGAAGTTTAAAAATACTCCATGGACATAAAGCTGGGCTTGCTGGGTCCCTGCAGTCAGTGCCTGTGGTTTGTTTGCACACAGGGCAGGGAAAGGTCACACTGAGTGACTTCAAGATATATTTTTCTAGGATAACAAACTGGGACTGAGAAACCCTACAACGTGTAGGTAGGTGTGAAGGTGCAATGGCAGGACAAAACCAAGCCCGTGGGGATACCAGCAGTGCATTCAGATCATAAATAAAAGTGTTTGTGCTGTAACCAAGGCTGTTTTGCCACTTTGTGCTGAGGCAAAGGGGTGTTGTTCGTGGACATCAGTGTCTCCAGCACCAGATGACATCCCAGAAGCAGCTCTAAATTACACTGGCATTTCAGTGGGGCACCTCAGGTGAATATCAGAGTAGCAAAATTCAATTCAAAGGAAAATAAATGGATCTACATCGCTTGCACGTACATGAAATTCCTATGAAAGACAACTTTAAATCAACCTTCAACCTTTCCAATGAAAGACAGCCTTCAAATCCCTTTTAATTAAGCCCCCCATTAATGCCTTCCACTGCTATGACATGAAAATTCAGCCTGGCATCCTCTCTGTTACTATTTCACTCACACTGGCTTTACAGAGAGCACCTGTTTCCATCCTAGAATGCCACCTGACCTTTTGCAGTGCTAAATCAGAGAGGTGTGCCAGCATCAGCACACCTGGGCCAAACCAAGGACACGGGCTCTGGGAGCCAGCCCTGACTGTGCCTTGATGTGGTCATGAGCAATCCCATGTGGGGTCAGTCCTGTAAAATGTGTAATGTCCCGTAAAATGTCCTGTAAATGTGGTGACTCACTCAGAATTGTGTGGAAAGTCACTGCCAGGCTGGTGGCAGACACCCAGGGCTCCACTGTTTTGCCACATCAAGGTCAGAACTCGGTCCTTGTGGTCCCTGTGGGCAGCCTGGAGAAGGCATCACCCAGCACAGCTTTTAAAACCCAGTCTTAGTGGGTACTGGGAGAGAAAGGGTTCAGAGTGTGTGTGAGTGCATACAGAGGGGTAAATAAGTGCATCGGCCACATTATCAGTCTGCCAAGCACCTGCTCCTGAGGCACCAGGACTTCCACTGACTTGTTGCTTGAGAAGCATCTAAAAACTGTGCCCCAAAAGCAAAACTAGAAGAACAGTTAGTTTTCTTATCAAACTCCTATTTCCAGTAGTGGATATTAGCATGCATCAAACTATACATCCTTGCATCAAACTATACATCCAACTCTACATCCTCAAACCAAGGAACCAGAATAATTTTCAGAGAAATTACATGACTGGCAAATTACCATATTATTGTAATTACATAATTAACATACCACAAGCTCTTAAAGTACTGTGAGAGAAACAGTTCTGCTCATGATAGATTGTCTGCCTGATGCAAATACAAGCAAAATATATTTGTGCTTGACAGATGCTTTGCAAGCACAGAAGCAGGGGAAGGAGTGAGGGCACTACAGAAGAGCAGAGGTCTCAGAGCAACATTTGAGGTCATTGCTTTCTTTACAAGTGAGCTCTGCAATTCACTCCCAGCTAAATTCTCCAAGTTTTATCTTAAAATTCTGAGGCTGAAACTCAAAATGAAGCCTGGCATCAAATACCTCCCAGTTTCACAGTAGGAGCATGAAAAGCTCCTCATTTTGCATCGCTTGATTTTAACGAAAGCCCCAGTTCAGCCCAGGTTTGCTCTGGAGTATCCTTAGCTGGAATGAAACACTAAAATGCCACTAAGCACAACTTATTTTGCATCCACAACGAACTCCAGCTCAGAAGTGAATTTTGTGTGGTTTCCAGGTTAACATTTCACACATCTGAGAAGACTCATCCGAAGCCTTTTGAGGCGAGGAGTGATCTCTGTGAGCTTTATGGCAAATCCTCAGAAAAGGACAAGGGACAGCCCAGGCAGGACTTCAGTGGGGATTTGTGCCATTGGAGAAAGAACTCTGCTCTGTGCTGAGCCGCCCAGGAGGTGCAGAGCTGAGCTGCCACCTTTGCCAATCTTTTCCACCATGCACCCACTTTGAACTCCCCCAAAAAGCTGCGGAAACCACGCCGCCACTGAAACCGAAGCCCAAGGGCTGTGCCATGTGCTCCCCACAGACATCAGCTGACCAAAAATACCCTCATCTCTCTCACCCTGGCTGGGATGGGAGATCACCATGCCCGTCTGGGAGCCAGCAGCCTGGTGCAATGGCCTGGGAAGCTGAGAGCTGAAGGCTCCTCAGTGAACTGCCAGCTGCCCCAAACCCTGGGCTCAGCCCTGGCAGAAGGCACCAGGAGTGTCCTGAGGGCCACCATCCCCTGTTGACCATCCCATGGGTGCTGCTGCTGGCTCCCAGCCCCTTCCCACACTCCCATCCTGGCTCCTGCTTACCTATCCCAAGGCAGAGCAGCACAAAGAGCCCGAGCCCCAGGCACGTCCTCAATGCTGGTGGGGAGGTGGGCAGGCACATCATCTTCCTGCAGCTCCTGGGCTGGGAGGAGAGAGGAATAAGGTTAGAGGAAGGGAGCCTGAGGAGTCACAGCCCCCTCCTCTGTGTCCCTCTCCTTCCTGCCTGCTGCCACGGCCAAAAACCGCGAGCACAAGCCCAGCATTTCCCTTCCCTGGTACCTGGCGTTTCCCTGGTGGAGCAGCACCGAGGCCAGCCCTGAGCAGGGAGGATGCAGGGGGCTCAGTGCCAGGCCATGGGGGCCTGGCTGCTGTCACAGGCTGCTGAAACACTCCCCAGCAGGGTGCAGGGGGAAGTTGTAGTGCTGGGAGGCTGCTCAGCTTCATAAGTCACCTCACACCACCCACGACTTCCTCACGGGGCGTGCGCCGCCCTCGTCACCCTCGCGGGCACGGGGCTGCTCCATCCCTTGGGATGCTCTGGGTGCTCCTGCAGCCAGGAGGGGGCCTGGCAGAAGGACCCTGCCTGTCAGTGCAAGGGTCAGGCAGTGCTGGGGGCTTTGGCGGTTAAAATGCAGCTAAGCGAAGCCCTGATGGTGCTCTGGGAATAGCTGCATACAATTGTGATTGAAATTAAACACAAAGCCTGCACCACCATTTCAGGCCCAGCAGGATGTAATCCATCAAGGAGTGGATTTGCCCAAGAAAATTGGGCTGCATGTGATGGGTGTCATGGCTGAGCACCTGGAGAGGGAGTAGGATGTGACAGCAGGGCCAAATGTGCATGGTGGTGGTGTCACCAGAGAGCACCCAACGCCCTGTGGAAGTGGAGGCAGCACTTGCATTCCCAACATTGTGTCCTGCCTTCTCCAGAAGGCACCCACTGCTCACCCAAGGGCACAAGGGCACAGGCATGGACAATCCCTGTAAACAATCCCTGCTTTGAAGCCTGGAAGGGCAGAGCCATCACCAACCCAAGCCAGCCCAGAGCAAATCCTGGGCAGAAAACCAAACCACTTAGTAAATAAGAGCCCAAGGGAGTAAATGTATGCTAAGTGATGTAGATTTGTACAGATGCTGCACACCCTCCTGCAAAATAAATAAGCTCTGGAATAGTGCAAGCAGTTATAGTGTAAGGGGTTTTATTTAGCTGTAATAATCACAGCAAGAGGGTTGCACACCAATGACAACCGGGTATTCTTCAAGGAGAAAAAAAGTGGAAATACAAATCAAGAGTAAAATAATTTATTTAAATGCAGACTTCTGGTTTGCTGGTTTAAATTATTTTGATTTAAATGAAATGCATCCTTTTTATCAGAAACGATTTGCTGCTACATTGCTCCAGTTTTTCTTCAGTGCAGGTTCCTTGAATTAGATAGATTAGATGGACTGGGTTGAATTACAAATCAGACTTTTATTTTGACATAATTAAAACGGTGGTATTCTGTAGAGAAATCAAATACAGGTTATAAGATTTCTGTAGAGAGAAAATCATTGTACATGAAATGGCTGAGAGGAATCTGTTATTGAGTCAGACTGGCTCCTTCTCCATCGCAGGGTTTTGAGTGCCTGTGTTTTGTGTTTTGGGCTATGATCTAATTCCTGTACATTTGTACTCCATCCATGCATTTTCCCCCAGCATGTTTGCAAATGCAGATGACAGCAGCACCATGTGTTTACGTAGAAGGGTTTCCATGGTGCTCAGAGAAGAAGAAAGTATCATCAATAGAGCCAGCCACACAGAGCTTCCCTACAGCTCCAGCTCCCAGGCAGGGACGGCCTCTCTGTGAGTCAGATGGAATAAACTTTCTCCTGCTAGTCTAATCATGAATCCTTATCATTACAGAGTGACTGCCAACCCTGCTACAGCTGTACGGTTCATCACCTCACTTTCCATTTTAAATTCAAGCCTTTTTTAAATACAGATTTATGGCATTAGCATATTACAACTAGAAGGAAACTCCAGCCTGTTACGCTTGTGTCTGCATTTCTTCCTCAGGACTCAACCCTGCTTTTGGATGAGCAGTCCCAGGGAAAGTAACTGAGCTCGTCATCTGCCAGAGTGTAGTAAGGAAATACCACAACCCCTTATCACACACAGAAGAGCCTGGACCAGCTAAAGCTGCCGAAATTTTAGATAGACAGCTGAACTCAAGGGTGTTATTCTCACTCAGGGCTCGTTCTCTTTTCCTAGGTATTACAATTCTTGGTACCTTCTCCTCTGGAGATTTCCCTGATTGCAAAGAGACTGAAGTAACAGAGAGAGAGGAGCAGTCAAGTGCTTTGCTCTGCTTTGATCAGAGGCAGAAGTGGTAATTTTTCCATCACTTAAAGCTTCCCTAAGCACATATCATATCCTTGATTCATGAAATCCATCAGTTCAAGGGAAGAGGTGTTATGCATCTTTAGGATGTTAGCAAAGCTGAAGGACTCATACATACTGAAGTCAGAGAAGAGAAGACAGTGCTTTTTTGAGCACTGCAGAGAATAATATAAGCCCACCAATTCACAGCAAAATCCCCATAGAAATAAAGTTTCTTGTGCACCTGATGAGGCCTTCAACATTTCACCTCTGTGTGCTCCAGAAACAGCTTTAAATAGGTAGAGGTATTGCAGAAGAGAAGCTAAGATTTAATAAGAAAGGATGGCTAAATTCTGCTAAAAACATTTACTGCAGAAAAGAGGAAGATGTGAAAGCATCACACAACTACATTGTTCCATTGCTTTCACAGAAAACCATTAGGGAAAAAGCAGAAAAGACATGTGAAATTTTGCAGCATATGTGCTGTGTAGGGGAAATTAATTTCAGTGATCAGCACTTGTGGTAGAAATCCTTTGCACCCAAAGGGAAGTATTTTCAAATATATTGCTGCTAGTGTTCTCCTGCAGACCCACTGACATCACCGACTTTTTCCACCTCTGCAGAAATGCACTTCCAGTGCAGCTGAACATCATTACTTGGAACATTTATTGATTGTCAAGAACATACAACTAAACCCCAACCTCCCTCTCTTTCTCACGTGACATCTCGGAGAACTCTCAGAAAGGTCAGAGCTGGGTAAACACTACACCAAAACACAGCACCTACTCTCCTACTTATGAGGATTCATAACCACACTCCCTCCTACAGGACTGGGGTACCCTTCACTGTTTTTAAGGTGAACAGCCATTCCTATCTTTGTTAATCTGAACTAAAAGCACATCTGCATGATTTTAATAGCAGAATGTCCAGGTTGGACGGGAAGCACCCAAGATATGTTTCCAGAGATGTACATCATCAAAATATGGTTGTGCAAATGCCCTAAAAACATCTTTGTCATAGAAATGATCCCATTGCAGAATAACATTTTAGGGATACTTTTTACATAAAATCATAGAATTAGGTTGGAAAAGAGCTTTAAGATCAATTAGTCCAACTGTTAACCCAGCTCTGCTGGGTTTAGCCCATCACTAAACCATGTTTACATGTCTTTTAAATACCTCCAGGGATGGAGATTCATACCCTGAGCAGCCTGTTCTGGAGCTGGAAAACCCTTTTGGTGAAGAATTTTTTTCTGATATTGAATCTAAACCTCCCTTGGCACCAAGTGAGGCCATTTCCTCTTGTCCTGTCAGCATTTGATGGTTCCCATACCAGCACATGGAATACAGGGTATGTGGAGAATGAACTGAATTCAGCTGGTAATACTCATCTGTTTCTCAGCAGAATTATAGGACAACTGTTTTTTCTTTTCCTGTAAGAGAAGGGCAGAAAGCAGCCTTACCAAAGTGGTCCCAGCATCCTGAGAAGTTAGGCCTTTCACACAAAGACTGATGGTCTCCTATGCAATATCAATAACACAATAAAATATCTTTGTGAAGTAAGAAGAAAATCCAACGATTTCAGGTTACAGAAAATCCCTTTCATCTTACAAAGGAAAATAACAATAAAAAAATTCCTACAGCTTCAGAGACTTCTTGTTTTTCCCCCTAGCTGTCCCCAACCTTCAGACTCTAAAACTGGCAAGATTTGAAGAAGTAAAGTTTTTGCCTTGGCACAGATTGGAGCACAAGCATCATCATGTTTACAGATTAAAAAAAAAGGAAGGGAGGAGGCAGGGAAAGGAGGAAAGGAGGAAAGAAGGAAAAGAGGAAAGAAGGAAAGGAGGAAAGAAGGAAAAGAGGAAAGAAGGAAAGAAGGAAAGAAGGAAAGAAGGAAAGAAGGAAGAAGGAAAGAAGGAAAGAAAATGAACAAATAGTGTACTTTGGTGACATGGTACATTTGAAATCACAGGTAGCACCGCTGGTGTGCCATGGTACATCAGGAGTGATCAATAAAGCTTAAAAAATCTTCTGAACTCAGAAACAGAGAGGGGGAAAATATGGTAAATTAATCCCAGCAATGCAAATGCAAAATTCACCAACATTGTTTGACAAGTTTAACTTCGATTACATCTGATTACTGCGTGGGTGGATATTTGATTTTTACTGCACAAAACACCGGGGCTTCTTGATGAAATTCCTTAATAATCAGGGATTAACCCTCCTCAATTACCTCACAGCAAAGTACTGTAAGGAAGCCACTGGATTGCTGTTGTTTGCTGCAGTGAGACACCCCTGCTTGTGCAACCACCGTGCTCACACAGTCCGTGCAGCAAGGAGGAACAGGTCTGTGCATGCAGGCTGGCACCCACAGCTTCCCTCCAGGGCAGCTCCTGCCAGCCCTTCCCTTGTAGCAGAGGTGCTCATGAAGGAGGATGCACTCTCCTGTGGTTCCCACCCCTGTGAGAGATGACAGAGCTGCAAACACACTGGTTTCCCTCACCAAAGCAGGACGGGCTGCCTGCAGTGGTTGTGCCAGGGAGTCACAGTCCATGGCAGCACCAGGCTGGGAAGAAGACACAGGCTGATTTTTACTGGTTTTAATATTCCCACCAACCATTTCAGCACATGGGCAGCTCAAACTTCGTGTCTGGCATTGCTGTGACTTAAACCATTGTTTGTGCTGGGTGCATTGCAGGCTTTGCTGGCTCATAAGGGGCTATGAGCCTTCGTCCTATTTTCACAAGCAGTTCAGGCTGGCAGCTCTGTGACTGAGATGGCCTTATCCTTGTCAGGAAAATTAATCCACAAACACCAGAGGTTTATGTCCAAAAAGGAGACAGAGGAGTCCTTTCTGGCTTTATTCAAATAAAGGGAGAGGCCATGGGGCATTTCCCTGGGATCTTTCCAATTTTTGGAGGATGCAGCCTCCCTTTTTATCCCAATTTCCCTGCTGCAATTCCCTTCTCTCTTTCCCCATTGGCTGAGGTACTTGAGAGGTACAGACTCCCTGATACACCTGACACCAAAGATTTCCCTCTAATGTATAACCCTCCCTTTTCATTTTTAATTCTTACTGAATTTAGGGGTTTTTCTTCCCCATTGTTTCTTTCATCTTTCAATGTCTAATTTCATTTATCAGCAAACCTAAAGTTTATTTGTAAAAGCAAATATCTTTTTCCATTTCATCAATCAGTGGAATCCTTCCCATTGTTTCTTTTATCTCCCAGTGCTAGTTTTACCTACCAGCAGACCCACAACTTGTTTGTAAAGACAAATCCCCTGTTCTTCTCATCCTGACTACCATTTTCTTTTTATTATTTTTGGTGCTATTACACAGAAAAATGTAAATGCAACCAGGGGCAAGCACTGCACAGGGTGCACAGAGCACATTGCCTGCCCTGCCCCTCCCTGCAGGCAGGGCACCTGTGCTCCCTGCTCCAGGAGCCAGCAGTGCCAGGGTGCAGCTGAGGACAGCTAGATCCCTGGAAAGCCTGCCTAATCAGGCACTTTGCTACTTGGCACAAGTGACTGCAGCAAGGGGAAGGTGATTTTTGGGCTGTTTTCTATCCAGGACTGTATTTCCCTTGCATTCACTGGGGAAAAAAGTGTAAGGTTCTGAGCTGGCTTCAGAGTGCGTCACACAGAGACAAAATCTGGACCTTGGTCCTAGGGGTTTTGCAGAGATCCATGGAAATTCACACTGTCCTAGTCATGGAACCACAGTGACAACGAGAAACTGACACAGTGCAAACATAAGCAAGTAAATATTTAAGTCTGTGTGCCAAGATGATGATATGTGGATATGAAAATGCACCTGCAAAAGGAATTAATCAAGGTGTTGATTCATGTTGATTCAATCCATGTTGGAGAAGCAGCACTTTGGATCTGTCTTCTCCGTGAAGTCTGCATTTGTCCATTCCAGCTTAGGAATCCATCAATGTGATTAAGGACTGACAAACTGTAAGTGTGTTTTGCCCATCAGAAGGTTGTTTTTGGTTTTAGTAATCCACAGCTGATTCCCATGATGCTTGGTTTCTAAGATGCAGGCTTACAAAAATCCCAAGAATTACTTCCATACGGTTGATCAGAGGCAGGGACAAATCTCACCCCTGAACATTTATCCCTCAGTGTCCCCTTAGAATTTGGTTCAACATGCTAACCCTGCAAAGAAAAAAAAAATTAAACAAACTTGCCTTTCCTGGCCATCTTTGTGAGTTGCATTGATTTACTGGAACCAGCATCAGCAGCAGGACGTGGGGGACTGAGAAATAGAGAAGGGACTGTTGACAAAAAATGGGCATTAAATCAGCTCCAAATGTTATATACATTTTCACCCAAATCATTGTGTTCAAACCTCTCCTGCCTTTAAGAGTGAAGCAAAATAAATCACACCTGGTGCCCACAAGAGCATGTAATCAAGGAATTAATTAGAACCAATGAGCATGCTGCTAACTTGCAGCCCAGCTTCCTACCTGCAATTTGCCCATATGGACAAGCACCATATTTGTAAGTGTGAATGCCATTCTGACACAGATTTATATATAAAAATGGAACACTGTTTTCAATGGAAATCATGCCCCAAAAAGCAGAATTATATGCTCTGTTAAAAACAGAGCTGAAAGCACTACCTGTAATCAGTGCTGCTAGGCATTTTTGTTGTCTGCTTTGGCTGTGGTTAGGCTTCATTTTAAAAATGTAACCTGCTGGGATGAATTTTTTTTCTTTCTTTTTTTACACCAGATATGGTTTAGACAGATCTATTTAAATATCCACAAAAAGAAAAGAAAAGAAACATGTATTTCTACCACTAATAGTAAGAAAATAAAGGTTTTTTTTCCTTTTGCTGAAGCTGTGATTGTAATATCCTTATTGGGCTATGGATTGTTTCTGTCTTGGAAGAAGAAATTCAATGGTCAGAAGAGCATTGTCAGGGCCCCTGCTTTTTCCAACTGTTCTGTTTTGAAAGCAAAACCAGTGAGAGACTCCAAGTCAGAAATACAATTTATTAGGAAAAAGGAAAAAAAAAAAACCCAAAATACATGCATACAAAAGAAAAACCACTGACAGAGTCAGAATACAACCTAACACCCTGCTAGTTAGGGTGGTGGTAGCAGTCCAGATGAAATGGTCTTGTCAAAGTGGTGATCCCATAGGAAAGATCTGGTGGTTCTTGTCCTCTGGAAAGTGGGTAAGGGCAGCTTGCTCTGTCCCAAACCCCAGATTATTTCCAGGTGGGTATGCTGAGCTCCTTCCCCCTGGGTAGAGCATCTCACAATGGGCTGGTATCATTCTCTGAGTCATGTGGTGGGTCCATTAAACAGAAATGGCTCCTGGAGGGAGCTATCTCTGGGTAAAGGCATTGATGGGCCCATCAACAGGAGATAAGGAAAACAATGCCCTCCTGGTTTCAACAGCTCTGGAGGATGGGAATAGAATACATCTTTATATTGTAACCTAGGACACCAACACTTTGAAAAATTATGCCCATATGTGTGTTAGGAAACATTAGCTGGTTTCATTTTGCATGAAATGCAAATCCTGCTCAGGAGAGGGATCAGTATAGAAAACCTCCAAAACCTCCATCTGCAGCAAGGTTGTGCTGGCAACCCATAGACTGGCCAGTTTTCTTGCCAAACACAACATTTCTTGGCACATTTGCTTTCTTAGAGGCAGCTATGTATCTGCCCTTGCTGATGCATCAGCAGACATAGCTCACTGTAGTGTACACACAGATCCGACAGCAACATGGGAAGTGTAAATTCAGGGCTTTCAGGAAGCAAAGCTCAGAAGGACTCAATTCCAGAAACCTGCCAGCTTGACATTTGGAGGTAGGAGGGGGAGTTCAGGAGAAAACAAACAAAAGCAAAAGCCCCCAAAACCTAAAACAAGAACCAAACCTGAAAAAATTCAGAACCTCAAACCTAAATGTGATGTCCAGCTTTGGTTTGTTTCTTTTCCATTTGAACATAAAGAGAGTAATTTCTGTAAGTGTGAGCTGTGGGGTTTCCCCTTTTAAACGGGTATCACAATTTTTTCAGATGGAAATCCTCAGGCTGCTGGGACAGGGGTGCCTTTGGCTTGGATCTGCCTTTCTTCAGAGGCCACATCCACTATCTGTGAGGCTCAGGTGAGGCTGTCTGGACAATACAGCTCTTCCATCAATGTATCTTGTCTTCCACCTAGGGCAAAGACTGAGGGGAGGCCTGAGATCTAAATGTGCCCATGAAAATCTGCCAGGAGAGACAAAGCAATGCCACAGCACAGGTGCTGTGCTCACCTTCCTCTTTTTCTTGGCTACACTATGGTGAGAACTCATCCTCAGTCAAACTCCTCTTACTCTGTATTTTTCAAATGGCAGAGGATGAGCTGGGAGCAAAACATCTTATAGCCACTGTCTGCATAATAAAGCTTGCACTTTGTGCTGCTGCTTTTTACCCCATTTCCCCTATTCCTGTCCTCGGTGCCATCAGTTCTTCTCTTCCTGTAGCCTGAGAAATCTTTGCAGCGCCTTAGCCCTTCAAATCTGACCAAATCTGATTACAGCTTGTTTTCCTGCTGGGTAAACAGGATCACCCCTTCGAGGAGCATCATTAATAACCCCTTTCTACCCAGCTCACTTCCCTTGAGGCACAACCTCCTGACATCCTTTCTTTAGGTAAATCCTTACAATGCTCACATTAATCCCCTGGTTCTCCAGCTTAATGGCTTTGCCTGTAGCACTCTAAGTGCTGCCTTACTGAAGTCCACTGTCTACATAGTCAATTATCTTATCAAAATAAACCTACTAAGATAGCCAGGCCTGAGATAGCCTTGGTAAACTCATTTTGCACTTGATCTCATTTCCCATTTACTGAGGTCAAGCTAGTTGGTTGCTTGGGGATCCCAGCTTACACAGCTCTCCAGCCTTAGTTTCTTAATGATAGCAATGACCTTTGCTCCTGGTAGAAAGTCTCACCACTGGGCTGTGTTTTCACATGCCAGTTCCTGAACGGGGCAATTATGTTGCCCCTCATTTCCCTTTACCACCACCCACACCCTTTTCAGCAAGGAGTGCAAGCAGCTCTTCTGGTTTGCTTCCTCCTGGCCACAGCCCAAGGCTCGCAGGGGTTCCTCACAGTCAGCCTTGTTTCTGGCTGGACACAGTAATGTCAGTCCAAGCGTGGCCTCGCAGGTTTCACTATCACAGCCAGAACAGCCCAAGCCACGCATGAGCAGGTCACATCAAAGCGCTGGCATGGCAGGGATACTCAGCAGAAGGAAATGAGAAGGCTCTGGGGACTGAGGACAGGATAAGCAACATTTCACTTTCCAAGTGCAGTGCAAGCAGGTGACTGAACAGCGTGAACAGCGTGCACAAAGATCTCACACTCCTCTGCCTCTTGCAGCTCCCCAGCTACTCCAGAGCGACGGCGGCGCTGACAGAATGGAGACCAACACATCTCCCACACCCAGCAAATGTCTGTGCTGACACAAAGCCCGAGCCCTGGGCTCATGCTCTTGTCACATCCATGTCAAACAAGGAGCTGTCCTGTGCTCCTGCTGCTGGGGCTGGGGGAGGGCACAGGGATGGGGTCTTTGATACAGGATGAAAGCACAAGTGTGATTTTCTCTCTGCTCCAAGCAGAAGTGAGTGCTCAGAGGAAGTGCAGAGCCACTGTCATCAGAGAGGTATGGATCACAGCAACTCTAAACCTACAAGAAGGGCAGCATCCTTATTCCTGTGCTTCTCTCTGTCTCTTGGAGTTATTTTCTTAACTTTCAAAAACATGAGGTCTGACGCCACATCGAATATGCTTAGGTTTTTTTCCCCCAAACCAGATTCCCTTGCACTGTCTGGCAGCTTTGTTCAGCCACATACCTGGCAGATCAGTGGCCATGTTCTAGACCTCAAGTGCTGTCTCAATTTTAAGAGCAAGAGGTTTCACAGCGTCCTGGTTTGAAAAGGAAGTGAGTTTTTTTGGATACTGTGGTCAAACCAATAGGTGCTCAGATTTGAATATTGGCACCTGGTGTGGCCACTGAGGACATGGATACGCCTCTGAGAACACAAGAGGTTTCAACCGTGCTGGGAAAGCCTAAGGTACAAGAGGGACTCTTGTCTTCTTGATCAACTGAGAATTGATTATCTGAAGGGCAGTGGTGGACTGAGAGTTGGTGACCTGAGGGGTGGTAACTGAATTGAGAATCCAAGGTTTTGTCCTACTGGGATGTATTGGAAATTTGGTGGGGGAGAGGAGGAATGTTTTTGGAAGGTTTTCACTCTGAGGTCTGTGTGTGTTTCTTTTTACATATAGGTGTAGGTTAATAAAGGTTTTTCTTCTTTATTCCTAAGTTGGAGCCTGCTTTGCTCTATTCCTGGTCACATCTCACAGCAGACACCAGGGAAAATATATTTTCATGGGGACACTGGCATTGCGCCAGTGTCAAACCATGACACACAGTTAGCAGCTTCCTTTGCCTAGTGATTGCTGTCAGGAGCTTGCCTGTCCTTTCTGCTGGACCAGGCTCATCCTGGGAACACACCAGGGGACTGGCCACAGCACCAGTGTCTTTGGTGACCCCTCTAAAGCCTTCATTGCCCTGTGAGTTTGGGTACATGCACAGGGCGAGGGTTAAGCTGGGAAAAGCCCTGTGGTGGCTTTGAGTTACTTGACTGGGTGGTTATATTCCACCGCAGGGATTTCTTTGATGCTGGGTTGTGACCAGGACCTTCTTTCTTGTCTTTCTCTTGTGGCTATTTCTTCACCAGCTTCCTCTGTAATACTGCTGTTCTTGGGAATGACTCCTGCTTTTGAATATGTACCAGAAGAACAAAAGGGCATGAGAATTTATGAGAAAGGGCTTAGGAACACCAAAAAGCTCAACATTTGAAAAGTTACTTCTGCATTTGCTTCTTCATGAATTGAATTTCAGAGAATTGGGAAGTGCTGGTCTGTGACGGAAGAGGAACATGTGAGCAACATCACTGAATGCTCTATTTTATCCATTGGTCTGTCAGGGCTTAAAAATATGCCTATGTTTCCATTCTCTATTTACATGCTTTGTGTGATGCAATTCAGTGATGACATTGTTTTGATGCATGGAAAAGTCTTCCTGGAAGGAGGAGCAATCCTTACAGGAAGACTTTTCCATGCATCAAAACAATGTCATCACTGAATTGCATCACACAAAGCATGTAAATAGAGAATGGAAACATAGGCATATTTTTAAGCCCTGACAGACCAATGGATAAAATAGAGCATTCAGTGATGTTGCTCACATGTTCCTCTTCCGTCACAGACCAGCACTTCCCAATTCTCTGAAATTCAATTCATGAAGAAGCAAATGCAGAAGTAACTTTTCAAATGTTGAGCTTTTTGGTGTTCCTAAGCCCTTTCTCATAAATTCTCATGCCCTTTTGTTCTTCTGGTACATATTCAAAAGCAGGAGTCATTCCCAAGAACAGCAGTATTACAGAGGAAGCTGGTGAAGAAATAGCCACAAGAGAAAGACAAGAAAGAAGGTCCTGGTCACAACCCAGCATCAAAGAAATCCCTGTGGTGGAATATAACCACCCAGTCAAGTAACTCAAAGCCACCACAGGGCTTTTCCTAACCTATCATACCTACAATTTCGCCTACTCTCAGTTTAAGTCATTCAAGCTGAGGAAAGTCATCCTTCAGCCCACCAGGTCCTGGTACTATAAGCTCTCCCCAATAGGCTAATAGGAATTTCTGACTATCATTCCCATCCACCTGCTTTCCTAAATTTCAACTACTGCCTCCAACTCTCCCTCCCTCAAGCTTAGCTCTTGTGCCTGTACACAACCCAAGATTTCCTCAGACACATTGAATACACTTGCAACTGGCAGAAGAAAGAGAAGCCCTTACTTATTTGTCAACCTTGCTCCTTTCTCATCCTTATTTTTACACTATCCTTGCAAAACCAGGAGCCTCAGCAGAGCTTTGTCTGGGATTGGAGGGTTTTCTGTCCCAGAAGACTGAGTTCCTTCTCCTGCAGCTGTACTTCATTTTCCTCACACCTGGCACATCTTTTCTGCACTCTGGGCTGCAATCATGTTCCCCCGACTGTCTCTTTTCCCACAGAAAGGAGAAACCTGCTCTCAAAGCGGAAAGCACATCTAACATTCAAACATCACTGCTTGCACAATGCAGGAGGAGCATCACTGTTTCAAAACCCACAGCATGATGAAATCTTCACCCCTCCCATCGCTAAGCACCACATTCCATTAGGGTTTACTTTCATTGGCAAGTGCCAAGGACCTCCAGGTTTAGCCTGCTGGTGCTGTAGGGTGAGTTGAGAGTGGTTGAAAGGCAGGATTGATGGGTGCCTCTGCTTGCAGGCATGACCCACTTCTGATGGGCTCCCTCTCCACCCTGATAGTCTCTGAAAGGACAGGGACTCAAGGCCAGCAGCTCCTGCAAAGAAAGCACCTGAAGGGACAACAACACAGACCCTCAGACACTGCCGCCATGCAAGCAGGGAACACAGTGCCAACAAAATCCAAAATGAAAATGTCACTTGATTCACAGCAAGGAGTAACCAGCCTGTCAGCCCTGGAGCTTCAGATCCACCACTGGAACCAGATACCAGCTCCACGAGAGCTTCACTGATGTTCCCAGGCTCAAAAGCAGGATTTGGAGTGTACTAGGGAGGTCCCTGCCCACACTCTCCCCTTTACCAACTTGTCAGTTATGAACCTGGTGAAGGGCAGCAAAGATGAGTTTGCAGTTCCATTTTATAGATGTGGACAAGGGAAAGGTGATCACACTCCAGGAGATGTTCCCTGAGTCCCTGACCATCCAGGTTGTCCCAAGCTGGCATTGCAGTGCATCTCTCTGTGGTAAGGCAATTACCCTGCTTATCTTCTGCCCTGCAGAATTATAGTTATATGAAACAGTTCGACTCTGTTGTATTTTTTACATTTTTGTTTTAAAATCTGTGCTAGAGACAGGTTTTGAAAGCATCATGAGGAGAGCAGTAGGTGCCACAAAGAGGAGAACACACTGATTTTCCACCATTTCCCTTTTGCCCTGGAGAGTGAGTCAGGCCTGATTTTTTACATTTTTGTTTTAAAATCTGGGTTAAAGACAGCTTTTGAAAGGATCACAAGGAGAGCAGTACGCCCCACAAAGAGGAGAACACGCCAATTTTCCACCATTTCCCTTTTTGCACTGGAGAGTGAGTCGGGCCTCCTTTTGGACAGTTTGTAGAAGACAAACCTGCAAAGAACCAGGCTGATATTTCTGCAATAACTCTGTTTTCTCAGCAAGAAACCAAATTCCAGTATTCCCTGTAACCCAGCTGCCCAGAGGCACCTCTAGTCCTGCAAGGGCATCCTGCAAGGGTGAGTGCTTCCCTTGCACAGGCAGGGAGGGAGGGTCAGGCACTGCTGCCCAGGCTCACTGCAGAGATCCAGACCTCATGTGGCACTTGCTGCCCCTGCTTGGAATGCCCCTGCTGCAGAGCATTGTTATTTACTGGCCACTGACAGGCATGTACTTGGGGACTGAGAACTGGGGTAAGCCCAGAAATATTCCCCACTCAAAACCAAAAAGGAAAAAAAAAAAAAAAGTCTGCTGTTGTTACAGAGAAAAAGGTGCTATTAAAAGAATGAGAGACTGGTAGGAGTTTGGCACTGGTCCAAAATGAACGTAATTTTAGGGCCCAAAAAGATTCTGTGGAAAGTGTGGGGAAGCAAAGAGAAAAACAGGGGAGGTGAAAAATGAGAATTCCAGATGTACCTTTGCCTTTGTCCCATTTTAGGGACAGCTGTAGGATCTAGAACAGGAACACTGATGTGTTTAAGTGCACCATGCATTTTTAATGTTCAACTTTTTTCTAACTCCTGGCCTGAAGGGCTCATGTAGTTCTGAGGAAATGTCCTACAGGGTCTCAACCAGTTTGTAGCTCCAGTGCTGCAGTGCTACCCTTCACAGCCCCTCAAATAGGAGCCCTCAACCCTTAGCTCATCTAGAAAGGCACATTTTTTTAGTCAGAAAGAATTACCCTTTTTTTCCAGATGAATGTGACGGAAAATTCTAAGTCTAAATGAGTGCTAACCACAGTGTCCAACACATGGCAGGGGCAGCTCAGCAAGCTGCTCCAACATGGTATTTTCCAGAAGGCATATCCTGGCCACTGGTGCACAGAAGCCTAAATTTTCACAAATAAAAGATACAACAAACCCCCCAGAATGGTGCAACATGGTGAGTCTAACTCTTTGCAGTGCTCAGCATCAGAAGGCCATCTTTGCAAAGGGGGAGAATCGTGCCCACCTCCCCATACCACAGTCTGAGCCAGGGCAATGCTTCCCTGCTTCTCCATCTTGGAGATGGAGGTGCTCCCTGATGGAGAATGCTGTCCTCACCACTCGTGGACGTCCCATGGGACTCACACACAGAGATCCCTTTGGGATCAGTGCATCCCTGAAGACTGCTGCTCTGCCCACCTTAGGTTTGCAGGCTCCTGCTGATGGTTCCTGCTGCTGGATCATTATCCTCCATCTGTCTGTGAGGAGCCCTCAACACTTTTCTCTGACATCTCTTGGATGTCACTTAACTGCACTGCACATCATGTTTTCATTTTTTAGGAAGCTGAGAATTCAGGAAGCTGGAAGCAATTATGAGAACCAAACATCTCAGTGCCGCAGGCAATTTTTTGCCAATGTAGAGATGTTGTCCCATCTTCCTTCTCTGTTTGAGGAGCCCTGGTGACCTTCCTCTCCACCCTTCTGTCCTTGAGGCTGGAGCAGAAGCCATTCCTCACAGGCAGCCATTCCACAAGACAAAAACACGAGGGGTTTTCCCTCTCACAGGCCCAAACCTTAGGAGCGAAAAACCCCGCTTTGCTTTTGAGCACTGCACCAACCTGGGTAAATTCAGAGCTGTTCTAGAGAAAACAAAATGAACCAGAGAAGCAGAAAAGGTCATCAGGTACTGCTGGCAGTGTTGGAGCATTGGCAGCTTTTTTTCCCACTTCCTTTTCTGTTACTATTTCTTCTGCTAGATGCTTCTCAAACTCTGCATTTGCAGCAGGGCGCAGAGGAGGAGTAGATCTAGGAATGAACGTGGCATGATGAAGCACTGAGACCACTGGGGCTGATGTTCCCATGCAGACCTGTGCTCTCAGCTACCTGAATTCCCCCAGGGCCCCCTCCAAGCCCCCTCCACTCTTGTCTTGCCCCCAAATTCCCCAGGGACTCTGCTCTGACCCAGCACTACATTTGTGATTGCCCTGAAATCCCCCAGGGCTGCAGCTCAAAAACTACTGCCGCTTTCTCCCATAGGCACCAAGGGGGAAATTTTTGTTTTCCCTCCATGTGAGAGGTGCTGGTACCTTGTGGGGTGAGCAAGGGCGCTGGAGATCTGGTGTGGAGGTGATTGTCAGATGGTAAAAATGTTCAGCTTCTACAAAGTGCAATTCCAGCCATGCTCAGTCCTGTTTCTTGCTCCTGTGTTGTGCTCCTATCCCTTCCTCACCCACTGACCAGACTCCTTCAGCTGCCTAACCACTACCAAAAATAAAAACAAAGGATAAAGCAAGGCAGTGGGATCACAAGGTGCCTCAGGACACTATTAAAGCAGACATAGCAAAGATCAGCCCTGGTTTGGGAGGGGTTGGGGTCAGCAGGGAGCTGATCTGGGCCATGCTGGGGTTGTGGGGAGAGCATTGCCCCCAAATACTGCAGAAGGTTCTCTAGAGAAGAAGAGGCTCAGGGGTGACCTCACGGGTCTCTACTACCTCTTCTACAGTCTCTTCTACCATGCCTACAGAAAATGGCCTTAATCTGGGACAGAGAAGATTCAAACTATGTATTAGAAAGGGTTTTTCACTGTTAGGATGGTCAGGCATTGGAATAGATTTCTCAAGGAGGTGGTGGAGTTACCACTCCTGGCAGTGTTCAAGAGGTGTCTGGATGATGGTTTTGTGGTTAAGGGGTGAAAGTGTTGTGCTGGGTGGATGGTTGGACTTGGTGATCTTGAAGGTCTCTTCCAACCCTGACGATTCTGTTAGAAATGATGCAACTTTAAAAATTTTTAAGTAACTTTAGGTTTGTTCGCATTTGCCCCGGGGGAGGGGAATTGAAGCTTCTCTTTAAAAGATTCTGTTCAAAGAGGTTGGGTGAGGTATGATGAGTTTAATGTCTACAGATTGGGAGTTGCCAGAAAATACACAGGAGGTAAATGAATATTAACGAATATTACAGAGGGTGGGGTCAGAAGAGATCGATAAGAGAACCAAAGAATGAGGACTTAACCAGCATCAAAGGCGAAGAGCTCAATAACCAACAGGAGATGGAATACTAAGAACTGTCTAATTTAGGACCAATGAACATGAATGTCTTTGCAGTTATTTTTATATATACATAGGTGAAAAGTCTAGTAAAGAACCATGTATGGTGGAATGATTTTCACTGCACAACCTGAACATGTGCGGATGACAATTTCTACTGCACATCCTGGCAGAATAAAGTAAGGCTGTGATTTTCTAACACTGAAAAGATGTTGTCATTGAGTTCCTGTTCTCCTCGCAGTTTCAGCAGCAATTCTGTTGTTTTATAAAGGGGTAGGCAGAGGGGCAAAGACTCCTGGCAAAGGCTGGAGTGGGAAGGAAGGGAAACATAACCCAAAGGTGAGGAAAACCCTCCCAAAACCTGTCCCGAGCGCAGACACAGAGGGGGATCCAGCCAGCAGCAGGAAGGGTCTGCTCAGCCAGGAGGAGGAGTGGCTGTTCATCCACGGGAAATGCTGTCAGCGCTTTTTTTAAAAAAAGAAACAGTTCATTTCATTGCCCCTGTTTCACTTTCGAGTCCGAGGGCTCAGCCCGGCTCCCCTGAGGGCAGCCCCGAAAATGAAAGCCAGCCAGGCCCTCCGCCTGCG
>NW_005054338.1:3004617-3073698 GCF_000277835.1 Geospiza fortis | reverse complement strand
TGCTTCTCGTCAGCGAAAAGGAGAAGCGAGGCCTGAGCTGCGGAGGGTTTCAGGGGGAGGGCGTGGTTGGCATTTCATGGCTGAAGTACCTGCGGGGTGGGGGCGCTGCCTGTGTGAGCCTGCCCGAGGAGCAGGGACAGGTGTCACTGCCATGGCCTGGGCCTGCCAAACCTTACCCCTTACCCCTCACTTCTGTGCCCATGAGGGTCAGCCTCGCCCTACTCCAGGGTACAAGAGCCGCTGGGTGCTGATGTGAGCTTGCTCATGCACTCAGAAAGGTGGAGGACATGGTTATGGTCACATATCCTGCAGTCCTGCCCTTGGTTTTTGGCTGGCAGCTTTATCCTGCCAGCATCCCAGCAGGACATCTCCAGGTGCTCCTGGCCCAGGGCTGGGCTGCCCAGGAGCTGCCACACATCCACCCATGGTAGGTGCACAGGGTCCATGTGCTGTGAAGAAATACATCCTCTGAGTGAGACTCCTGTGACAGGCAGGGTATCCAGCCTGCTGGAGCTTAGCAGGACAAGCCCATACTGAACTGCGAAAGATTTAATTCTCATTCTCCTTCTCTTTTTTTCTTTCTCATAGTGTCTTCTACAGTGGAGTAGCTGTGGGACAAAAAATGTGTCCTAAGGGAGTGGAAAACTATGTGGCATCCATGGTGCTGAGTGCAGTTGGTGACACGGTGGCATATTACAACGGGAGATGGGAGTTCCAGAAGAGTGGCCCAGTCATCCACAAGGAGCTGGCAGACATGGGGGGGCTGGCCAACATCAGCCTCCAGGGCTGGATAGTCAGCGATGACACCGTGATGCACTTGGCCACGGCCGAAGCCCTGGTAGCAGCCGGGAAAAACCCAACGTTCCCACATCTCTACACTCTGCTTGCAAGGAACTACAAGGAGTGCATGAATGACATGGCGGGCAGAGCTCCAGGTAACCCCTCCATCCTGCTGTCTGGGTAGAGCTCTGCTGTTGCTCATGTCTCTCCTGCAGCTGGGAGCTGGCGCTGGCCTCGGCTCTGCTTTGGGCTGTTTACTGTATTCCACGTAAAGGAAAAGTCTTCCACACTCAGTACTACCTGTTTCAGGATGAGCTAAAGAGAACAGAATAAGGCAAGCTGAAGTGGTTTGGGCTTCTCTGAACTAGATTAAAAAGATGTTGTTTTGTTCACATTTACAAAACATTCTTATGGGTGTGTTTGAGGCCTAGCCTGAGCTCAGGAAGGGTGACAGCTTTTGAACTTGGGATTCCTACATTCAGTGGCTAAAAAATTCACATTCAGCTACTGTAATGCACACCCTGAGATGCACCCCACAGAATTAATACAGAACTTCTCATTATAAACACAACAAATTACATGTAAAATATATTAAAGGATACAGATCCTTGCTTGGAGTAATTACACTTATTAAACCCAAAGTCTGCTGGTGGCTAGCTCTGCATGCCCAATTTCTGCACCAGGACAGTCAGGTCAATGTTCTTTTCTGAACCCTGTACTTCCATCAACTCTCTTTTCTCTGCATAGACACATTGGTGCTGAGTTTGTGTCACAAGCAGTGGGCCAGCAGTATTCAGGAAGGGCACCTTGACGGGCTACAGTAGCCAAGACATGTACAACATATCCCTGTGGTTCCTAACTCACCCAGCCCTCCTGACCCAGCTCTTCCCCGAGGATTCCATCTGTCTCTGTGCTCGTGGCCCAGGCTCTTCTGGATGCTTGGATTTCATTTAAATTGGAGCTGCTTAGGCTGGGCCTCTAATTTGACCAGCACAGGAGGCATGAAGTATCCAGGAGACGCTCAAATTCAGCAGTCCTGTGCAAAGTTTATACATTGTAATTGTATGTATGCTTAGATGTGCTTATTTGGAGTGGCCAGAGTATGTCAAGAGTGTTCTGTCTTGGCATTAAACATGGGAAAGGCCAAATCTTGCCACTGAGCATAGTGTATTGGAGCTGTGCATTTCCAAAATAAACCAGGTTGGAAACCTGAACAGGAATTTATTCTGCTTACCTTTCCTCAGTGGGCTCCTGTCCTTGTGTAAAGAACTAAATTATCAGTCTTCTTTTAACACCCACACTCCCAGCTGTTGGAGTGGCCTAATTAATAAAATATTTAGGAAGGGGTAATGATGCTTGTTAGGACAGCTGAAGGTGGCAGATAAAACTTCCAAGAGATTCATGGTAGTTTTGGTGAAGCAGCATAGTTTAGTTTCCCCAGCCAAGATGGACTAACCACAGCTGCCAGTGAGACAGCACCTGGAAGGATTTTCACTCTCTAACCTTGGTGACTAAAACCTAAGATGAAAAGGAGAAAACCTTAAAGTTTAAATATTAGTAAATAATATCTAAGGATAATAGGACACCTACTGCATTCCTTCTGTGACTAAAACTGAGCTGCAATATGCCCAAAAGAAGTTCCTTTTCCTGGAAGTGATGAATTTGAAAGCAAACTTGCTATGGACATTAAGAGGAGTGACAAGGAAAGGTGAGATTATCTAGGTAAAAATAGAAATACACATTGCTTAGTGGGCCAAAGACAATTAAAAATTTTGCAATCAGAATTGCTCCTGCTGCATGTATAAAAGGCATTCAGCTCTGAGAGTTTAAATCCTGACCCTTAGCAGTTCAATTCCCACTGAAGGGAATACCTAATCCATACCCTGAAAAGCTATCTGGATTCTCCATGGCATATTGATAAGTTCTAATGATTAAAGCTGCATGCCAATAATTTATTTTGGCAGTTCAGAACAAATGGATTTTAACTGAGAACATAACCCAAGGTGGTGCTCTTCTGGCCTAGTACTCACCAGGGAATTGCAGCCCTGAAGGCTGAGAATAGAAAGTTGCTGTAGGAACTTTTGCCCAACACAGAAGAGGTTTCCTTAGAACAGTGGGGGAAAGTCACATTGATGGCTCACATGAGGCAGTCCAGACCTGAAAACCCAAAGCTGCAGTAACAAAGGGATTCCCACAACGTTCTGAGTCACAGGACAGCCACAGCAGGGTCCCTCAGAGACACAGCCCCAGGAGAGAACTCTGGGGCTAGTAATTCAACGACAAGGTAATCCCTACACCCACTACTGCTATTTGTGATGTGCCACAGCCCCAAATTCATTGTTCCTTGCAGATTATAAAGCCAGTGAATTAAGCAACACATGCACAGACATACGTCTTTTTTCATGGTACAACTAAAGCACTTCTTCAGGAAACCTTCTGCTTCAAAATTGGTCATAGTGCTCTGCCTTTGGAATTATTTACCACTGTGTGGTTTGTTTAACTCACCTTTTTTTATGTGTACTAATAAATCCCAAACAACTGTTACCTGAGGTTTCTTGGTCCTATCCCAAAAATTGAGTCTAGCTGTTCTTGAAACTTTGTCAGCTTGCCCTAATTCACACACTTTTTCCTTGTATTTCTTCTTTCCTTAGACCAATACCATGCTTAGGTTACTTTTAACTTCCTGTTGTTGGTGCAAAGGATTCCTAACCTGGATGTACAGGATTTCCAAAACAATTTGCTAATTCAGAAACTCCCTACAGCAGTTTTTTAAAAACTTATTTATAGAAATAAAAACCTGATGTGATTCCATCTTAGTCTTCCTAAATCGGCTTTCCAATGTTTTAATATTTTAACTGTTTAAAAGTGTGAGGGATACTACTTTTAATACTTCATAAATTGTAAGTCTTAGCTGTCATACACTGGTTTGGTATACACATTGTCATACACTGGTTTACACAATTTTTTCCACTTGCAAGTTATCAGTAGTCATTTCCTAAAATAATATGCACAGGCTTAAAGCTGCAAGCAAATTGTATTGCAAAATAACCAGTCTTTCTTTCCGTTTAAAGCCTTGTCATCTTCCCTTTTATTTTAGCTACAATTAGTGCAAGAACAATCTCACTTTTATCAAGGATTGAGGTGTGTGGTCTCGGCCTGCACAGACAGGTCTTGAAGAAATTATTTTCTCAAAGTTTCAGCAAGAGTAATCTTTGCATTTGTTATGCAGATTTTGATTTTAAGCTTCCTTAGTCTCGGTGCTCTCTCCCTTCCCCCTTGCTTTCCTGGAAGAAGTTCTCTTTTACCAGAATTGACAAATAGAATAGTTGGAACAGCTTTTTAAAAACGTGGCTTTGTTTGACAGGTTCATTTTAATGTCCTGTTACAGGTCACTGGGTACAATGCTTGGTATGGTGAGATTTTTAGAAAAATGTCTCCATTTTCTGTTAGTCATCATGAAGTTGGAAATTATGCTGCTATCCCTCTTAACAATTTTGATGCATGGCAGCCAGCACTGAATTAGTAAACTACGTGAAATTTAGGGGCCTGGACATGTTCCCACACTAAGACATGTTCCCACATGTTCCTAAAAGCAAACTCACAGAGACTTCAGTTAGAGGCTGGTTGTGACTGGTCCCAGTATAGCTAAAGACACTTGGCCCAGCACGTGACATTATTCCCGACAGTAGCCAGCTCTTAGTTATTTTTAGCCTATGTCCAGAAGCCAGTCTTAGAGCTGTGCTTGGATTTGGAGATATTTCAGTTACAAGGGTGCTGCAAATGCAGATGAAACAGGCTGCCATGAACCAAACCCTACTGCCAAACACGTACATGGGATTGCAGAAGCCAAGAGCCCTGCAGGGTACTCCGTGCTGTACCTGGCTGTGATGAGCAAGGCCACAGATCGTGGTGGCTGAGTTGCACCAAAGTGAGGTGAATTTGTTTGACCAGGCTTCTTCCTTGTACTCTATTCTATTTAGTTTGACTTCCAAAGTAACAGAGCACCTGCAAGTTCATCAGCTACCTGTCCCAGTGAGGGACAAAGTCTAGTTTTGGGGTTGTGGTAACAGCCAGCTGCTGCTGTTACCCTGTGTGTCTGAGAGAGGACTCAGCACACTGGGGTTACTCTGTTGAGCTCATTGTCCAGCACATTAAAACTTAAATGAAGCTGCTTGAAACCTGCCTTGATTTACCTTCCTGCTGGAAAAGAAGTATTTACAATTGGGCCAGAAGAGAAGACTAGGAGGAAAAAAAGTAAGGTAGAAGAGAATCAAAGATAATTCAATGTTCCAAACCTATTTCTTCTTTACACACAAGCATTTGGGCTTGGCTCTCAAAACATTTCACTGTCTTGGCTGGGGAAGCTGGCTGGGCTCTGAAATTTGGGGGTGTTTTCTTTGTCCTATAAATGTGTTGGACTAACAAGTGTTAGTCTGAAGAAGTAGCACTGGAAGAAACAGAGTAATTTCTTTAAAAAGTAAAAGAAATATGGAGGAGATGGAGGTGCGCTTGCCTCATTTCTTATAGTCTTTCTGTAGTTATCCTTTAGTGGCAGTGTTTGGAGATGACCTAGTGAGCTGGACAAACCTTTGGTCTCACCTAGTACAGCCGCTCCTCAGCTTATGAAAGAGGAGTCCAGTAGAGCCAGTCATGCAGACCGTGTTGAGGTGAGACAGGTGCTACAATCAAAGCTTTCTGACGAACTCAAACTGCAGCAAGGGACAGCTGAAAAACATTTTCTATCAGTACGTTCTTCTATTAGTAAGGAGCTTGTGGGGTCTCTGCCTTTACAAGTCCTGTGAAAAAGCAGTTACCTAGACTGGTCTTGTGTCAGAGATCCTACAACCTTTCTGTTTACAGAGAGAGATATCTAGGTATGTGTGTGTATATCTATTAGTATATATGGTTTTTTTGGATAACACAAAATGTAAATATAAACCATGTCAGTAAATGAGCAATGAGGTGTTTCCTACCCCCTAGACCTTTTAATTGCTTTCATAAACAAAAATTGTCAGGTCTGCTGGGGAGGACAGAGGTTGCTCCAGCAGTTTAAGGCAGGATATGTATGTGAGCAGACAACTTACGGTTTTAAAAGGAAGCTCAAATCCCTTACACAGAGCGATGCTTTCTTCCCCAGTGCCCTGCCTGTCTTCCTGCTGTTGCCAAGCTACCTCCTGCTGATGCTTGTGTTTCTCCCTTCTCTCGGGCTCTGCGGCTCCTGTCTCCAGGTGCCATGTCTGTGGAAAGCACCAGGAAGCTGGCTCCGGGGCGGCCCAATGGCTGGCGGATCCCGTTCAGCCCGCGGGCAGGGGGCTGCGGGGCCGCCATGCGCGCCATGTGCATCGGGCTGCGCTTCTACCAGCCCGCCCAGCTGGACACCCTGATCCAAGTCAGCATCGAGACCGGCCGCATGACCCACCACCACCCCACCGGCTACCTGGGGGCCCTGGCCTCAGCCCTCTTCACGGCCTATGCGGTGAACAGCGTGCCCCCCGTGGCCTGGGGCAAGGGGCTCATGGAGGTGCTGCCACGGGCAAAAGCCTACGTGCAGGAATCCGGCTTCTTTGTGAAGGAGAACATGGAGCAATGGTGAGCTGCATTCCCTGCACTGCCGTTTCTTAAAGCCCTTGTACCACAGGTCGAGCTCTGCTCATATTTAAGTTTCAATAATCACATTATGGCAGACTCCTAGGGCAGCACACACCTGGCACAGGATCAAATCAATTCAGAGTACCTTAACTTGGGGGAAAAAAAAAGGTGGGTTTTGTTTGGGTCAGGTACTTGTGACCATTTTTCGGATCTAGTATGAAGTAGGTAGACTTGTCATCTCATGCAACTGTGATCTTATGAAAGATGGCAAGCAGGGCTGGGGAACAGCATCAAGCTTAGGGCTGAGCTCAGTTTGAAAGTTATAACCAAATCTGCATATTCAGTACACCTCTGTGTGCAGGGGCACACACAGAGGTAGAGCTGCTCTGAATTTGGGAGGATGACTCAGTTCTCACTCTGAGCCTTTGAATCCTGCAGGTGCTGGGCTGCCTTCTCCCATGTGACAGGAGGGAGGGGAAATCTAACTCACTGAAACTTGTCCTTGTGCCTCTTACCGTAAATCATGCCCCTAGTTTTGACAATCGGGGGCCGCCTGCCATTTTGCTCGCTCCGGGCTCCTGACATGGCGCGTTTTCCGCTGGTGCCTGCGTGGTGCTCAGCTGCGTGCTGCTACCCTGGGACAACTTACAGCCGCTCCATCCCCTCCTGTTTGGCAGGTATTACTTCGAAGATAAGTGGAAAAAATACCTGGAGGAGAGAGGCATCTCGGACGGGGTCTCATCGCCCAAATTCCCGGCCAAGTACGGCGTGGAAGAGAGAGACTCGTTCTACACGTCCCTCAGCTACAGCGGCTGGGGGGGCAGCAGCGGGCACGAGACTCCACGGCCGCCATCGCCGCCAGCTGGTGGGGCGTCATCCACGCCTTCAAGGGCGTTCCCCCCAACCTCTACGCGCACCTGGAGTACAAGGACCGCCTGGAGAAGGTGGCCAAGGACTTGTACAGCATACTCTAGGCAGGAGGTGGCAGGGCACCCCTCAGGCACACTTACCCGTGCTCTCTCGCTTGGTTTGCAAAGCCACCGGATTAAATCTCAACAATGTAAGCCAGGGTCAGACCTGCCTTTTCTCTGTGTGCTGGCTTCAGTGGGGAGGCCACATCAGTGCTAGTTTGGGGCTGGTGGTTTGATGGGAACACACAGCGGTGCCCCAAGACATCCCTCCTGTGCTGCAGGGTGGCTGCACTTCGTCTGGTCCTCAAGAGGAGCAGGAGCACCCACAGCAGCCCTGCTGACGCTCCTGCTGCAGCAGGACAGGCAGCAAACCCCACTCAAACCCCCCAAACCAGCATCCTCCCCCTACAAGGGGGGCAGGGAGCACAAGCAGCCCATTGTGTCTGGGGACAACAGAGCTTTCTTATAAAATTATTTTAGCAGAGGATGTTTTTTGTTTCAAATAAATGTGGAAAAAAACCCCAAACCCAACCTTAAACCCAATTCTACAGCACTCTTGCAATACAGGTAGGAATGCATCATGCTACTTGCCTATTTCAGTGAATATGGGAGAATTCAAGACTCCTGACCAAATCCTTAGTTAAGGCAAAAGTGGGTAAGGAGAATTAAACAGGTTGCATTGTACATCAGCTTCTGCAGTGAACTATATTCTGCTTTCATCAAGGTTACTAAAAGTAATTTGCTTAACATTTGCTATGCATAATTCTATTAAAATAAGGTTTTTCTTCAAATCCAGACTATGACACACCAAAGTACTTTTACTGTTTTCAGAACAATTTCAAAACGAGTGTGTTCAATAAAAAGTCCTGACAGGCCTCTGTTAAATGTTCTATTATGGCATGGGGTTGAGGGTTGGATGGGGTAGGAAATCAGAGGTGCCAGGTGTCTGCAAGCTCCAGCTGCAAGAGAGAGGAGATGTGCTACCAGTGGTAGGGAGAGAAGTTATTGCATCAAGGAGTAGGGGCAGAGGGACAGGGTTCCCAGGAGGAGGGCCTCAGCACACCTTTATGCTCTGAGTGCACATAAAGGCATAATAAAAGCCCAGATCTCACAAAAACCAGCAGCAATAGGATTCACAATTTCAACACAGTTTACTACAGCTCTCGGGTGTGTTGTATAAAACATGTTTTAGTGCAACATAGTACAAAGTTTTTGTTGGGTTTTTTTAAACTTTTTTTTTTTAAAAATCCCAAACATTTTTCCACATCATGCATGGATAGGGTCTCTCTCTTTCTTCTTGGGTTCGTTACAGAAAGTTACTGCAGAGAGAGTGGTTTGAAAAGCTTTGTGTTAAAACTCATTACAGGAAGAGGCTGCCTTATAAAAACTGAGAGAAGTTTTAGACTGGGCAACACACTGCCAGAGCAATGGAGAAATGTCACCAGCAAGGTACATTCAGGGACCACTGTGGGGGCCACTTGCCAGGAAAGGCTGGGCTCTGTGGCAGGCCTCCAGGAGAGCCCTGCTCTGGGGGCAGACAGGCTGGCGAGGAGGAGCGTGGCTCAGGCGCAGAGCAGAGCTCTCCCAGGAAACAACGGCTCCTGCTGACTTCATTCTCTCTTCTTCCTTAAAGCTGAAGTGAGTCGTGGTTCCTGCCCAGGAGCAGTACATACAGGAGATAGAACAGTTAGGAAACAATACCCACTGGCTTGCAGCTGCAGCTGTTTGCACCTCAATTCTTCATTTCCATTCACTTCTCATCCCACTCCTCTCTCTGCAGACGCCTTAGCCAGAAAGGGAAGACAAGTGTGCGGGTGTGCAATACATACAGATATAGGAATGTGATTGTATGCATATGCTGGGGCCAGGAAGCAGTTACTTCTCCAGGAGGCAGACTTCACAGAGGGCGAGTGAAACTGGGGCTTCCCAGCAGAAGAAGAAACCAGTGCTGTTCTGGTGGAGGTGCAGAGGTGGCCAACTTCAAACATCTTAGCACGGGACGATCTGCAGCCATGTGGGTCCTCTCCCAGACAGGAGCGAGGCTTCATGGTGCAGATCTCCTACCTGAAGCTTCACCACCTCTGAAACATCAAGGCATCAGGGTCTAACTGACTTAGTGCTACAGAGCATC
The DNA here is from genome assembly GCF_000277835.1 of Geospiza fortis. NCBI lineage: Eukaryota > Metazoa > Chordata > Aves > Passeriformes > Thraupidae > Geospiza > Geospiza fortis. The sequence goes on along the minus strand of NW_005054338.1, from coordinate 3,064,287 downwards.
TGCTGAGGTCCCCTCTGCTCCCAAAGAGCAGTCCGACCCTCCGGAGAGGACGACGGCTGTGGGTATGGCACCTCTCACACATGAGGCAGGGGGCTCTTGTGGCTGCACCCGTCCGCCCCTGCTTGGCTTCAGCCATGCTGCAAAAAAAGAAATGGCCGGATTTGCCAGGAAGACATCAAGGAAGACAACAAAAGGCCATTTTTGGCAAACATTTTCTTCCGCCAGACGTAACGCTTATGGGGGAGGAGGCGGTTCCTCCACAGGACAGGGCAGGGGTTCTTGGCATTAGGGGTGCAGGAGGTCAGGTGCCCCACGTGGCGAGAGCCCTGGTTTGGTTCACAAGAGCCATATCTTTCACAGAAAGAACAGCATTTCCTGCCACAGCGACTCTTACAAGGCAGGTGACGTTGCCAGGAGGGGGAGCTTATGGAGAAATGGATTCTCTTCCTAAAGTCTCAGAAACAAATGGCAGATGCACATACACGCAGGGGGAAGATTTCTCTTGGCCAAGGGGACAGGGAAATCCCCAGGGTGCTGATGTGCTGCAGGCCCCTTGCTTTGTCCAGGCTCACACTGGGGAGCAGGGCAGCCACAGGAAAACTCGTGACACATGGTCGTTAACTGCACGTCCCCACTACATGGCATGTTTGCTACTGGGCTCCTTGGCTGAACCATCCAGGGACTGTGAACCTGACCTGTGGAGCTTCTCCTTTCCTCCTTCCTAGAGTCTTTACTTTGGTCATGTTGAAGCCTTCAGAGACTGGATTAAGCCTCCCATTCCCAAATGACTGGGGCACAGAGGAGATCTGCCTCATCTGAGGTGGCAGCATGGACACCAGGGAGGAGCATGACTCTGGTGAGACCGTACAAGGACCCTCTTTGCTACAACACAGTCAGGGCTTTCAGGTGTCCTTCCTTTCCCCCCTTCAGTTACGTGAGACAAACTAAACTGCTTTTGTCCTGACCACAAGCACGCTCAATATTCAGTCTCTCCAAGACCTGGGAACACTCCCAAAAAGTGAATTGCTCCCTCCTGAGAAAACAAGTAAGGTGGAGGCAAGAAGATGCTGAGGCTACAGCCAGTCTTTGAAATGGACCTCTTGACAGACAGCCCAGTTAACCCCTCTGGGGACAGAGCTGGCTTTGTCTGTTTTGGAAGAGGGAGGAGCTAGCTCAGTGCACCTTGGGAAAGGATCTTCTTCACTGTGGCACTGAGTCTGAGAAGAAAAAACAGTCTATTTTGGAAAACATATCTGTTTACTTCCAAAGAGATTATCCTACGACCAAATACCCCCTGGGAACTCCACACTGTGTGGAGGGCAGGGAAAGTCTACAGTTCTTTGAGTGACCAAAAAAAAAAAAAGATAAAAAAGCAACAGCCAAAAAGACAGCAACTGATGTGAGTCAAATTAGTCCGAGAGGAACATCTGCTATGTACAGCAAGTGCCTCTGTCCATTGGGGTGAGGGGGTATGTTCCCACAGGTGCTGGAAGAAGCCTTGGACCTTCCTGCTCCTGCTGGCTGGGCAGAGCTCAGCCACTGTGTCAGAGCACAGACACGGTAACAAATGAAACAAGAACAACTAACCCCACTGTGCTCCTTGGGGCTCCCGGTGTATCTCTACTTCTCTCCCTCTGTGCGTCCCTACAGGTGTCTCTGCCTCTTTAGTCCATGGTTCCTGGGTGGATGCTGAGGACTGGTGGCTCTAGGCAAGTGGGAGAGTAGTTGAGGTGAGGCTCTTTGATCCACAGCAAGGGAACCCCATTCTTGCCCTCCGAGTTCTTGCTGGAGTTTCTGCTCTTGAACCGCACCAGGAGGATGGTGATGATCAAGATGCCAAAGATGGGGAAGGGGTAGAAGAACACAAAGTAGAAGAGGGCGTCATTGGAGCAGATGACAGACTGCAGTGTGGAGCCTGGAAAGAGACACAGGGTGGTCACATTTCATGGTTTCTCTCTAATCAGGACATGCAAACTTCCTCAGAAACATAGAAAATCAGATGCTCATTATTCTATGTCAAAGCAGGAGGTGGAGCCCTGAGAAAAATAACAGTGTTAGAACAGAAGAAAGTTCTAACAGGGCATGTTTCAGCTTTATCCCCCCCAAGAGTTTAATAAGTGATAGAGTCCTCTATTATTGTTATATTTTTGGAAAGTTTTTTTTGTTTAGGATTTTTTTTAGGAAGCTGAGAAGCTTCATAAAAAAAATGAAAATAATAATTATCTAATTATTTCCCCTGCATTTTACTACTTTAAAATGTAGCTAAAAATTGTTTATCCAACAAGCAGTTGTTTAACTAGTTTCATGTAAATTGTTTTAACTTAATGACCAATCACCATCCAACTGTGTCAAAACTCTAAAAACAATCAGGAATTTTCATAATCATTCTTAATAACCTTCTGTAAGTATCCTTTCTCTATTATTTAATATAATTTTAGTATAACATTCTATAATATAATATAATAAATATAATATAATATAATATAATATAATATAATATAATATAATATAATATAATATTAGTATAAGAATAAATAAAACTAAAAACATAAGAGTCAAATTCTCAATTCCTCTTTTGTCCTAAAAACCCCAAAAATACCACAGTCCTCCCTGGTGGAGATTTTATAGTCTCTTATAAGCTCTTGAGCTGATTGGAAAAGTACCAGCACCACAGATTTGCCCCAGTCCCACTCGCTCCTTGGTCTTTTCATCTTGGTTGAACAGAAGATGCAGGGGATGCTGGGGCCACGGCCCCAGACAGTCATCACCAGTTCTCACCTGCATCCTGCACGTGCACAGCCACCATCCCCGACTCCTCCTGGGCCAGCCGGTACCAGACGCCGTTGGGATCCGCCAGCCACTCCTCCACTCGGCACGAGTAGTTGCCCGTGTCGGCACCGCCGGCCTGCAGCACCGTCAGCCGGAAAAGCACCGCCGAGAGCCTCTGGAAGCGCAGGCGGCCCTCCCAGCGACCAGCCTCGGGGCTGAAGATGGCATCAGGGCCCACACTCAGCACCGATTCCCTCTCCTCCTCCTCCTCCTCCTCCTCGCCCTCCTCTGTGTGCTCGCCCGCCTCCTTGGCCCGCAGGCTGTACCACGTCACTGCGAAGTGGGACTCAGGGCTGGAGCGGGACAGGATGCTGCAGTCCAGAGGGAAGGACTCCTTCTCCTGCACCGTGAGATTGGTGGTGGCTGTGTCCACCTGCAAGGTGGGATCTGAGATGACAAAAATCAAGAGGTGAGTGCTGAGATATCATCAAAACCACCCTGTCTCAAAACAAACTGTCATTACTCTGGTGCTGGGAACAATCCAAGCAAAATCCAAATCTTGATGCAGCCTGCCAAGACTCACAGGGACCTCTGAGGCCAACCCTGCAGGCACGGCATCCTCACCTCACCACGCACCATCTGGCATGGGGTCAAACAGGTGCTGGCTGCAAGCACCATCTTACCCCTGCCCACCCTCATCCCAGCTAAGGGATGAGAGGAGAAAGCTGCTGCAGCTCATCCGGACATGCTATGTGGCAGGATACCAAGGTTTGGTGCATGTGCTATTCCTCCCCAGCTACTGCTGCACAGAACACTGCACTTCCTGCTTTTTATTTCTTTGAGAGTGCTCAAAGGACTTGAAAATCATTATGACAGAAGAGAAGACCTTTTCCAGCAGCTTGGAAAGTCATTTAGCTAAGAGGCTCCTCCATAGAGATGGTCTCAACACTGATGCAGCAAGGATGCTCCAAAAGTCTTCCTCATTTTTTTTCCTCTAGTGCTTGCTGCAAGGCTAAAGAGATGTTTTTACCTAACTGAGACACAGTGGCCAGAACCCACGATGAGTTGATTAAAGGCTGACTTCAAGAGCAATTAACATTTGGTTTAGTCATCTTGCCAGGGAGCACATACTCCAGGGATGACAATCAGTCTGGATCTAAGCTTTCATTTAAACATTAAAAAGCCCTTTCCAAAGTGGGAGCTGAGCAGGACGGGCAAGTCGATAGCTCACCGAAGAGAGAGGCACTTTCTTCTCCAGTGAGGAGAGCTGGGCAAGCCCTCCCTTGTGCAGACCCTGGGTGTCTCTCAGGAGGGAGCTGCTGTCCCTCAGCTCTCATCAGCCACAGAGCTGCTGTGCCCAGTGGGGTTCTCATGACAGCACCTACCCAACCCTTTTTAAATGGTTTCGTGAGGAAAACCTCAATTAAGGCCAGAGCTCTTCAGGCCATAAGCAATATGAGTATTTACAGTTCACACCTTCCCAAAGACTCCTGAAGCAGAAACAGGAATGAGTTAAGTAATGAAATTTTGGGGACTACGAAGGTAAAAAGGAGGAAGGGAAGGAAATGGCTTGTCAAAACTAACACAAAGCCTCCCTCACCTTTAGGGGTTAAACAGAAAGAGGAGAATTGATGTCTGAAGGTGCTGAGAGGTTTTTCCTCCCCTTGCTGATGATTATAGCCCTGACAGATGAGGCTGGAGATCCTCACTAATGAGACATGAGTCACAAGCACAGTTAGTCATTTTGTTAAGTACTGACTGCTATGAAACAAAAACAAACAACAACAAAGCACTTCTAGAAAAAAAAATCTTCAATTAGTGAACTCCCAACTCCCTCTCTTCTTCCCACTCCACATTCTTCTGCAATTCAAGAGGAGCCTCAGAGATTTCTCCTGCTGTTCATTATCCCCTCCATCAGGGCAAGCAATTATCACACTGGATGGAGAGCTGTACTGACAACCCAGCAGGGCACAGGGACTGCCTGGGGAGGTCTCTCTGCTCAAGCCACTTTGGCCAGCAAAACTTCCCAAGCAAAGATGTGGCTGATAAGAGCTCTGCTGTCCCCTGCTCCTCCTCCACAGTAAAAATCTCTGCCAGGAATGACCACTAAAATCTTTCCGGAACCTCATGCTTTTGCCAGCTCTGCTCCACAGTTACAAGGCTGACATCTTGCTGGAATGGGCAGCCATGAAGCACTGCAGATCATGCAGAGTGGTTGCTTTAGAATCTGGAAAGTACTCAGTGAAGGAGGACTGTACTGTTATTTGTCCTACAGCCTTTAAGATATTAACATTTAATCTTGAGTCATACACCTAAAAACCTAGGAAATTTGTATTTTCCAAGGTAAACTGCCTTTGCATCTTATCTGTTGTTAAAACAGGCAAACTTAGCAGAGTCCTCTGGGAATCTGCTTTTAAGGGTTCAGGAGTCCATCAGTGCTGGTCAGTTTTAAGGACCACCTCTTGGGAGCATAGCAACAGGCAACTCCACTGTGTCCTACATCAAGCAACGTTGGCTGAACAGCAACTCCTTGTGGAGCTCAAGAGGAGAAAGAAATTGTATGATCTCTGGAAATGAGGCTCTGCAGGAAGATTACAGAGCTGTAGTTCACGTATGCAGGGAGAAGAGACCAATGTCAAAGCTCAGTTAAAGTTGAAATTGGTCAGTGTTGTGTCAGCTCTTTTTTAAAGCTGTTAATAGCAAGAAGATGTCTGATACCTGTTGAAGATAGTTACCTATTTAATAGAGATGAAGAAAAAGCAGAGGCATTCAATGTTTTCTTGCCTAAGTCTTTAATAATACCGATAGACCTTGGGCTGCCCAGTCCCATGAGTCAGAGGACCACGAGTGCAGGAACAGTAACTTTTCCATCTGCAGACTCTGAAATTGTGAGGGATCAGCTGTGTCAGCCAAGTGTCCACAAGTCCATGGGGCCTGATGGGACTCATCAGGTGTTATGGCAGGGCTCCTCCTGAACATATCCAAGGGCCCTGGGGGTCTGGGGAAGTGCTTTTTGGCTGGAAGCTGGCCAGTATATATTCCAATTTATAAGAAGAACATGAGAGAAGACTCAGGAAACTACAGACCTGTTAGTCTAACCTGAGTTCCTGGAAAAACTATGGAGAAGATTATTCTGGGTACTGAAAGGCATTCAAAGAACCACGCAGTCATCAGACATAGCCAACATGGCTTCACAGAGGGGAAGTCTGGTTAAATAATTTAATATCCTTGTGTCACCTGCTGTGTCAGTGGATGAAGGGAAGGCAGTTTTTCAATTTCAGAAGGCTTTTCACATTGTCCCTCACAGCACCCTTCCAGCAGTGGGATGGAGGATTCATGGTGCACTGCCTGAAGAACTGGCTGAAGGGCAGAGTTCAAAGGGATACAGTGAATGGGGCTACTTCTGGCTGGTAACTGGTCATTAGTAGTGTTCCTCAGGGTTCAATTTTAGGGCCAGTGCTGTTCAACATATTTATCAAAGATCTGGATACAGGAGTTGAATGCACCATTAGCATATTTGCTGACAACACCAAACTGGGAGGTGCTGCTGATTCTCTTGAAGGACAAGAGGCCTTACAAAGTGATCTAGATAGAGTGGAGCTCTGGACTTTAATTAATGGAATAGAATTTAATGAGTTGAACTGACTGGATTTTACACCTAGGTCCAAGTAGCACCATGCACAAGTAGAACTAGGAGAGGAGTAGCTAGAGAGCAGCCCTGCAGAAAGGGATCTGGGGGTGCTGGTTGTCAGCAAGCTTAGTACGACTCAGCAGTGTGTCTCCACTGCCCTCTACACATGAAAGGACCTTGCCTCTGAGGCACACACCTGGGAAGCACATGTAGCTTCTTCCATCCTATTCTCAATCAAAATGTGAGTAAAATCAGGAGCCTACCCTATTTAATCTGCCGAAAGTGCTGAAAAAAAAGAGAAAATTGTAGATGCAGTGATGAAATGCCAAGCCCATCTAGTTGTATTTGCAGAACTTGTAAAAAGTTCTGCAAAGAAAAGCAAGAGTGCAATCAAGAAGAAAAAGGACTCAGTGTAGTCTGTGCTGTGGTCCTGCCCTGTGCCTGGACCCAGTGTCACTGACAGACAGATGGTGATTCGTGTCTGCCCTACTGACCTGGCTGCCTGCCGCGGGCCAGCCGTAGGCGCCGCTGTCGCGCACGGTGCAGTTGTGGATGGAGAGCAGGAAGAGGCCGGGGGCCGGGCTCTCCAGGTGCAGCCGGCCCCGCAGGTCGCCCAGCGCTGCCGGCTCCCCGTAGTGCAGCGTGCTCTGCCGGCTCAGCCAGGCCAGCACCTCCCTGTCGGCGCGGCCCGGCCGCCGCACGGACCACTCCACCGAGAGCTGGGATGAGGGGCTGCTGCGGTTCTTCACCAGGCACTCTAGGGTCACCCACTCGTTCTCCAGCACCGTCATGTTCTTGTGCGTCTGGCTGACCTGCAGGCGGTTATCTGTGGGAAAAGCCCGTTAGAAATGCAACGTGACCAAGGGCTGCAAGGGCCCTTTGTCACCCCATGAGCCCTTCCTGCATGGCCACAATCCTGGGGTGTGATGGAAGAAATAAGGAAGTAGAGGAAAAAATGATGGAGAAAGGAAAGGACAAAAAAATAGAGAGGAGGAGAAGAAAACAAGGCTTGTGTTTTTTAGGGTCTTCTGAAAATCTCAGGCTAGTCACCAACAATGCAGTGCATGGAATTGGAAACCCACAATCTCCCAGCAGAACCTTGGAGGTCCTAAGTGCACAGAGACCTAATGAAGGAGATCACACCTCACTCTTTTCTAGTTCCCCTCATAGGATGAGGCAGTAGCCTCATCACACCCCAACCAGTAAGCCCCCTGCTGTGGAAAAAGGAAAAAAACCAGCAAGGTAGAGAACAGACAACTGATAACAGGGAAGCCCCGCTGCAAAACAAGAAGTGGCATGAGGGCAAAGTCACCCGCAGTGTTTTGCTGCCTCAGGAATGTCCCTGGTTTGTGCTCCACAACTTCATTGATACACAGGAGGGTGACTGGAATCAGCTTTTACGCGAAATGACGTGTCCAACTCTCCCAAATCCCTCACAATTCTTTCCAGGGCCAGCCTGGACTTCCCTGGTACTGCTGCTGCAGCAAGCAACAAGCACTGTACTTCCCAGAGAGAGCTGGGTGATGCAAAGCAGGGGACAGTCACAGCCCCCCGTCCCTGATCACCCCTCAGCCATCCTGGGACTCTGCAGACAGAAATGAGGAGCTGGCACTGGCAGCAAGCCATGCCCTGCTGTGCTTCCTGTGTGTGTGACCAGGCAAAGCTGCACTGGGGCCCATATCTAACATCCCTCTTGCACCCTTGTCCACAGAGCTTGTGTCTAGCCAGCCAAATACAGACAGAGAAAATGCACTAAGCACCCTACTCCAGCCCTGATATCCAAATGCATCCATCCTGCCTGAGGGATTTTATCTTCCAGATACAGGCAGCTGGAGCAAGTAAGGACAAGGCAGGCTTCCTCATGAAGTACCAATGCTCTGGACAGTACTTGCCTCCCTGCCTCTTCCCTGTGCCCCAGCTTGTGGGGGCTATATTTAGCTCCTCCACCAGCTCACCTTTATCAGTGTAATCCACTGCTCGGAAACCACCCACAGAGCAGATTTCTCCTTTCCTGGCAGCCAGCTTCCCACCTCATTAAACATTATTCCCATCTCATATGCAAAGGGAAATGACACAAGGCTCCCTGTGCCTGCCAGGATCCAGGCACTGAGTAAAATTAAAGTGTGTGCAAGACATAAAATCGCTTTTCCAGACTCGCACAGACACAGGGGTTCTCTCTCAGTAAGTCACTAGCTGACACTCTTGCTACATGATGCTCTCAAGGATAATGAAACCTGGCTGGATGCAGTGGCCCTATAGACTATGGGGGATGGACAACCTTAACATGGGGACACTGAAAGGCACACAAGCTCAGTCTGGAGGAACAGGAGTCACATCAAAGGAGGGAAAACCCCTCCTTCCACGCAAGGATGTGCAGGCATGAGGATGCAAGGACAGGGTGGCAATCTCACAGGAGCCAGTGCCAAGAGGACCCCACCTGGCTGCTTGACGGTGACCTCGGTGCGGCCCGACACCTCCTCTGCCAGCTTGTACCAGGCGTGCCCGGCCCGCTGCCGGGTCGGGCTGAAGAGCCCGCCCGAGGCAGAGCGCTCGAACTGCAGCCGGCCCCGCAGCCCCTCCTCCTCCGCGTAGGTGCCGTACTCGAAGGCAGAGCTGTGCGTGGTCTTCAGGATGAGCTTCCCATCGGCGTCCGAGGGCTTGTGCACGTACCACAGCACGGCAAAGTGGGAGTCGGGGCTGGTCTGGGACTTCACCGAGCAGTTCAGGGGGATGGGCCGGTTCTCCACCAGAGTGATGCTGCGCTTCGACTTGCTCACCTGCAGCTTGGTCACTGCCAGGGGAAGGGAGAAGGATGGAGAGAGGTGGGTCATTAACACAGGAAAGAAATTCACCAGATTTGGGGTGGGCCAGAGAGTGCCCTCTTGCTTGGGTCCCACATACCTTTAAGACATTTACATATTCTACCAAATCTCTCCTTTCAACCCCTATCTACTCCTGGATCCTCCCACTGTGTCCCTCAGAAAGAGAGGCTGCTTTTTCACAGTCTGACCTTTGAAAGACTCTTTAATTCATAGTGGTCTAAAGCATCAGACTTAGTAAGATGACTACACCCAAACTCAGTGGTTTTTCTCATGGTGAAATCATACCACTTGTACCTCAGGGCAATGAGCTGTTGACCAGTTCCAGAGAAAACCACTTCTGAGAAAGCAAATTAAATGAGACCCCAGTGCTGTCACATGGCAGCCATCTCAGTGAGATGCATCCCACAGACACGCAATAGCTAGGGGAGGAAGTGCAGGCACAAGTGGAAAAGGAGAAACAGCGCCAGACTGGAAGGGATCAGCAGGGAGCAAGCTCTGCTCCCACAGCCAGGAGATCTGGCTCCAAGTCCACCACAAACTGCACAGCCTAGGACAAGCCAGAGGCTCATCACCTCTCTTGGCTTCCCAAGCACAAGTGCAGTTCCCACGCTGTAGCTAAGCAGTCCCATGGTGTTGAGGATGATGCAGCAGAATCATTAGCTCTAGTTCCTGTAAGGAGAGACACACAGATTCCCAATTCCCCTCTCCCTGTACAAACACAAGACAGAGCCTCTGCTGCAGTGTGTGCTCAGGCTGTGCCTGTCACCCCAGCCCTGAGCCAGGGCACTCCTGTTGGCAGAGGAGGACACAAGGCGCCCTCCTGTGACACTTGTGCTCGGAGTGCCCTGGAGTCCCCGCCAGCTACAGATGGGGAGAGGGGCAGCTCCCACCCAAGCAGACATACCCCTGTTCCACTCTGACAGGGGGAATGCTGCCTTGCTGCTGACAAGCTGCAAATCTCTTAAATCAAACGTGAAGAGCGCACGGGTCCAAGTGGCACGACGCAAGTGTGGCACCACAGGCACAAACAACTGAAGGCTGCCAGGGGACCTGTGCCCATCCACACCCTGGAAACACATCCCACGCATCCTGTGTTTGTGAGGAAGCAATGCTGTCTTCTCCCTCTCACCAAGGCATGGACTCCTTGCTTTGCATCATGCTTTGCTTCCAGCTTCCCTTGGGCACCAGGGCCTCGGATGCCTGTCGGCACAAGTGATGAGTGACAGTGCCCAGGGAGAGGATGGGCACAAACAACTTCAAATGGGAGGAACTCCCACCACAGCACTGCTTTCTGCGCTATCACATCTGAGATAGGCATCCTGGTATCGCATCAGACATTCCCCTGGAGCCTGCATTGCCCGTGGCTTTAATCAGTATGCTAATAAAGACTCCCTGCCTGGTGCCTGTGCTATGGCATGCAGACACTGGAGGAAGGAAAGGAGGGAAACTATCCTTGTTTTCCCTCCCTAGGGACTTCAACCTAATGGAAAGAGTCAGTGTCACCCTCTCGTATTTCTGCCATACCCCAGACACATTCCTTCCCCTTTGTTTCACTCCTGGACAACAGCCTTAGCCACCACACCCACCCTCATCCCACCTTTTTGGCTCACCATTGGTTAAGAACGGTTATTTCGAGCATTAATCAATCTTCCAAGTCCCTAGGAGATGAACCAATAAAGGAGAAGGTGGTTCTCAGCAGTTTCCTTTCTCCCCCAGCCCCCTTTCCAAACAGTTTATTTTTAATTGGTACTGGATTATTTTCTGCAACCGTTACTATGGAAACCTTTGTTACTATAGCAACTGTGTATGTAAAGTCAGTAGCCCTATATCTATTAAAATGCAGTATATACACACACGCTGTGTGTGGTGGGTTGCTCAGTATCAACACACGCACACACACACACACACACACACACACACACACACACACACACACACACACACACACAGCCAGGGTACACACAGACCAGAGCTGCTGAGAGGCAAGCACCCCTCCCTCACAGTGCTCTTCCCACATTGCAGCACCTCCAGGAGATGAAATGAGGATGGCTGACACTGAGTAAGTCTAATCTTAGTGTTTGGGGCAACAGACCCACCTTGTACATGACAGATGTATTCCACTGAAGCAGTGAGGGCTTGTTCCCAGACCACAATCACAGTAATTGTCACTGTGTACAAACAGCATGGGCCCCTGAGGTCATCCAAGGACTTTCAGATGGCCCCTCAGCAGCTTTCCCATGCAGCTTTCCCTGCATGCAGCTTCCATGCAACCTTTGGGAAGAAATCTTTTTGAGAGTAATGGGGAAGCAATCTTATTAACTCTGGCAAAAATGAGATCTTAAATTTCACACACACACACCCCCATCCTTCCAAGCCATCCTTGGCAGCCACTGCAGCCAGCAGTCAGGAATTTGCCCACATTTGCACTGAGTCCCTAAGATATTGATGAGGTAGTGCTTCTACAGCTGCTCCCAGCTGGAGCAGCAAGCCCTGGCACGGAATCACAGGTCTTCTCTTTGCCAGACTATACTCTTGCAGAGGTTCATAACTGTGCATGAAGTTTCCTCTAGATTAGAGGTATCAGTGATATGTAATGACATCCCTGCCAATGCACTTTTCATCAGACATGAATTATTTTCCTAAGGGAGGCACACCGCAGAAGATGCAAGTGCAGGTTCTGTTTCCCTCCCACAGAATTAGAGAGGACATTCTCAGTCTTTTCCAATTCTGCGAATGCCAAATGCTTCCACATCCTGGGGCTGGTTCCTGCATAGTACGCAGGCATCCATCTCTTCTTCATAACCTTTTACAGATCCTACAGTAGTGATTCAAGGCTTTTATGGACTACAGACTAATAACAGCTAAGTTGGAAATCCTGTGGCACACAGGATGGGGCAGCCCCACTCTCAGGGGAAAGATCCTGGTTAAGACATGGGAAGCTTTGTGGGGTAACTCACACTTCTGCTCTGTCATGGGGCTGATCATCAGCCACTGTTCACAGACACGCAAACAATTCCACAAAGCTCATTCTGCATTTGAGAAAAATTATTTAAAAAGGGGAAACCAGATAATGTTGAAGTTGGTGGTCCAGGGTAATGGGAGTGGCACAATACAATGCCAGGGAGTCCATCCATCTCTTCCCATAATGGTGGTAAGTCTATTCCAGTGCAAACTGAGTCCCTCCATGCCACATGCAGCTTGCCAGGTCATGTTTGGAGATGTTGCCATGACATGGAAATGGTTGTAGCTGCTGGCGCACCAGTGAGGTTGCAAGAAGTCTGACACCCCAGGCACCCAGCCAGCGAAACCTCACCCTACTGACAAGGGGGAAACTCCCTTTCCTGGCTAGAGGATTTGCCTGGGCAGAGAGCCAGGAAAGGGCTTGGCCTTCAAATGCTGAGTTGATCAGGTGTGCCCCAGGGGCTGGGGTTTAGGTGAGGCAGGGCTGCTCCAGCCCCGTGTCAGGCAGCAGAGGTGGTGGGCACAGCAGTGTGAACACACACAGTTGCCCAGCATTTTCTGCTGGCTGTCAAGAGGCTGATGTTCTCCTAACAGCCTCCCAAACATCTGCTCTGTGAGAGGAACAGGTGCCTGCGTCTAGGTGAAGTTACTGTGCATATCATCTGCAAACCATAATCCTTGTTGCCACAATGTCTCCTGGCTCCCTGGAGAGTGCCAGTAAAGAGGATATTGTACCTTAATGTACTGTAATTGGCCCTACATATGCTATTAAGGCTTTCAATTTACAGTGGCAACAAGTCATGGCTAGAAACCTCTTTGTTATTTTTATCATTATCTCAAGATGCTTGTGGCAGCTTCTGGTCCTCAGAGCTTGCACCTCTGTCTGGGACCTCAGGTCAGACACACCTTACAAACACATCAAGCTATGACACAGCCAGATCCTCTCTACAAGCTGATAGGTAGTAGATGTTTTCCCCACACCATCAAGCAGGCAGTCAGTCTCTTCAAGCTGAGCGTGTGGTAAGCACAGTTATACAAATATTTGGGGGAAGGGAGAGCAGTCATCAGAGGAGGAGGACAGAGACAGTGATGTGATTCATGGTTTTTCTGCTGACTTGGTGCCTCTTGGCTCCCTCCCCTCTGTTTCCTAATCATCAAGCTGGGGTTACAACACTTACCTTTAGCAAAGCACTTTGCAATCTGTACCTAAAAATGCTGTGATAAGAAGATGCTCCATCTCAAACACCTTACATCCTTTTGCCTTGTAGGCAGCAAGGAAACACAACAGCAGGAGCTTACTCCCCACCTGGAGCCACTATTACCAAGTCCTGGGAATGGCAATGTTTATTTGCAGCTGAAGATACCATTTCCTCAAAACAGCCCCACACAGAAACCCAGAATGATGCCCCTGCAGCAAAGGAGGAGGGGGCCATCCAGTGGGGAAGGAGCCAGCTCTGCATGAACCAGCAGCTGTGGCACAGAAGGGTGGGCAGGAGGATGGCCACCACATCCCAGAGAGTCCTCAGAAAGCCCTGTCACCACAGCAGGGAGGCAGTGTCCCACTTTGGAGGTTGCTGCTCGCTAGGGAGAGCTCCTCCAGAGAACCCTTTTGCTTGGAAAGAACTGATGAAATGTTGCAAAAAGTTTTCTGGGGAAATGTCCTAATTTTAAAAGCCTCCACCGAGATTTCACTGTGCTGAGGTGTGTGTGCAGGGGGAGCAGAAATGAGGCCAGCCCAACCTGAGCCCAGCCCTGGTTTAACACCATAGAGTGAGTTTAGCAGGCCAGTCAGGAGAGATTCTTTTCCAGCAGCACAGCCCCACGGTGATTTCTACAAGGAACCCCTCTCTCCCCAGCACAGTCAGTGTACAGCCCTGAAGGGCATTGGCCAGGCCTTTGGCACAAACTCAGCCATCCCCTCAGCCTGTGGTCACATCCCAAGGCTGCTTCATCATTTCCCTCACCAGGGCCTGAAAAGCACTCAGTGCCTGAATTTCTGCAGGAGAATGTTTGCCTGGGATTCAAGAGACCAGTGTGCAGGTTACTGCCACAGGCTTACACATGTACTGACATTCAGACCCCTGCCAGCTCTTCTCCCTTCCACCAAGCAGGGCTGAGGAGGCTCCTCCACTTCCCCAGACACTGCAAGGACTCCTGCTTTAATGACTGAACAGAGTCAAGCAAGTACACGCCAGCCTACTGATTCAGCATGGCGAGAGCTGGGTGACTCACGTTTATTAGGTTAGTTCAAATCACACCAACGTTCAAAAGGGAAAGATGTGCAAGTCCTTTTGGAGAGGAGGCATCAGAAGTAAGGCATTTGCAGAAGGGAAGAAAACAAGATGCTCCTAGGAGGACTGTGCTCATTAAGCTTAACCACAGCACAGAAATCACAGCAAAGTAAAGACAAAGGCTTCCAGCACTGGGGCAACCTCCCCAGGGAAGGCAGGAACATGGCAGCACAGCTCCTGACTCCGGCTATTCTCTTTTAACTGAACACAATTCCTCCTGAAACTGGATTAGTGAGGTTGCAAATTGCATTAGCCAACATGGGAGGCTGCTGGTGCAACAGGAGCAGCAGAAAGGGAAATAGCATTAGACTTTGCCTGCCATTATTACTGCCATTATTAACTTGTCACTTTACTGTAGTGTTCCTATAACAATGAATTATTGCCTGCAAACAGGCTGACATGATTGAATTACTGGCAGAGCAGCTCTGTGGGAAGGAAAGACAGCATTAACCCTTTCCTGAGGAAGGCTCAGCTTCAACCCCCTCCCATGTGGTCAGACAAAGAGCTGAAGCTGTGACTCTCCCCACCAAGTGACCTGCATTTCAACATGTTCAGCAAGCTGCTGTGAAGTCCACAGCCCAGCAGGCAGCCCAGACACTCCCCAGCCTCACAGCAGCTGCTGCTGCAGCAAGACCAGCCGGGTATTTAAGTAGCTGTGCACGTCCATGCTGACCATCACCTGTCCAACAGCCCTGCCCAGCACTCAGCCTCAAGCACAGGCACAGGACTGAAGGACACTGTGTTACTGCAGCCTGGGCAGTGGAGTTTGATGCTCTCAAAATGGTGCCAGAGGGTGCTGTGGCAAAGCAGAACAGGCACCTCTCCTCAAACCCCACGGTGGATCTGCTTGCTCATCCGCACCCGCACCAGCTCCAGCCCCAAGTCTGATCATCCCAAAGTTCCTACAAGCGGCCCCATGCCCTGCCCCTCCCCAAAAGCAGCACAGTCAGACTGCAGACCCACCAAACACTAGGGGAGCAGGTCAAGTCCATCTCTGCATGTGAAGACTGCAGGCAGTGGCAAGGACATGTGCTTGGCTAGGGAACAGCCTGGCATTACCAGCTGTGGCAGAGACTGTGGAGCAGCTAACAAACCAGCAGGTAACCAGGTGAGACCTTGGGGAGGAATCATGTGTGACCCAGAAAGGCTTTTTAAAGCCCAGAAGGCATACATCTGCCAGCACATACAGAAAAGGCAAGGATGGAAAAAGCTGGGAAGCCCACAGCCTCCCAGGTCCAGCCAAGACTAAGGCAGAGACCACCAGCTGGGATGTACCACTGGCCTGGAAAAAACAAGACTTCCCTCAAGAAACAGAAACCATGTTAGTGTAAAGAACAGCAAGAAACAAATGTACCCCAAAGCAAAATGCCTCACAAACCTAAAATCAGAAACTTTCCTGCAAAACCCTGAAATGCACATAAAAGTTCTGCACGAGAGACAAGAGGGGAGAGAGGAATAAAAGATTCCCAGCATGAGTTGTGCCTGCTGTCAGAAAACAATATACAGCTCATTGATCACTTGTAAATTAAAATATGGAGATAGGATCACTGGAAGATAAACTCCCTACCAAGCTACACTGAAGATAAAGAAATAAAAAAATAACATACAGAGATATTTAATCAACTCCTCGTCAGAAACATTTCAAACAAAGGAGTGCTCCGTCAATTAGGAAAAAAAAGTCATTAAATGCACCCAAAGAGCAAGTTGTAACACACACCAACTCCCATGCCCTGCTGGAGGCTGGATTTCCTGAGATATTTCTTCCCTCACGAAACAACTTGGCAGTTTTGTGCAGTTGCACGCTCAGAGCACAACTGCACCCTGTAGTGCAGGGCTGACTTTCACACACGCTGCGTTTGACTTGGCCATTTTCAGCAGCTCCTGGTGAAAATCTGAGTGCTGGGCAGGCAGAGATGAGCTGCCTAGGGTGGTGTGAAATGTCATTTTCTTGCCACCCAGAGAGCAAGCTCTCCAGCCAGACCTCAGGCAGGATCAGGAGATCTTTTGGATACTGCCACACCAGCCCAGCCAGTGTCAGGTGCTGCTCTCCATGCAAAGAGAAGTCCCCTGAGAAGAACCCAGCTGAATTCATCCAGGCATTAGCTCATTCCACTCACCTTTAACTGTTCCCTTCCACTGGGCTAGCTTTCTGCAGGTTACTAAAATGAACTGTGGCACAGCAGGACCTATGCCAGCACAAGGAATGGGATAGGACCATGCAGCCAGCAGCCCACATCGGGGATGAAGATCACCTCCTTCTGTGCAGCAAAGTGCCAGGTCAGCTCCACCTGCAGGAGTTTACTTCCCACCTGGGAGCCACTATTACCAAGTCCTGGGAATGGCAACACTTAATTGCAGCTGAAGATACCATTTCCCCAAAACTGAACACTCATGGATGCTGCTGCTTCCACAACTAGTGAGTACAACTACTGCTGGAAGAACAACCAAGTGAAATGAGCCATCTGTCATTTCTGAAGGAATTGTATTCTTGAACTTCTTAAGGAGTGAGGACATATTTCAGCATAATGGGCTACAGATCCATCATCATCTGAACTCCCTGCCTCTCTGTTAATTGGGACAAGGAAAACTACAGTAATTCTCTTTAGCAGCATCCCAAATGCCTGTTTAAGTAAGTAAGATGGCCTTGAGAGAAAACTTTTATGTATACATAGATATGTTAAAAAAAAAGAACCTGAGCCACGGGTTCAGCATGTTTGCAGCCATTTTGCTGTAAGGAAGCAGATCTCAGGTTCAGTGAACCCAGGAATTCATTCTTTGACCAATGTCAGAATATGCAGCTTCTCATGCCAGGAGAAGCATTGCTCAGGATACAGAACACAGAAAAATGGTGCAGGTGCCATGTACAGAGGTGGACTGCCAAAGGTGTTGCTTGGGCATATGAGGAGGGACCCCTGGGCTGGGCACTGCTCTGACTGGAGGGCTGAGAGGGCAGCAGGAGAAATATTGTGCTGCTGCAGCACTGAGCCTGCTGGCCCCAAGGCCACTCACCTCATGGAGAGCTGGGGCTCCACGCAGAGACTGTGGCAGGACAAGAGTGGTCAACACCTGGCTGCAAAGCTGCTCATCACCTCAAGTCTCCCTCTCCCTCAAGGGCTGCCCCTGCTGACTCTGCTTTTGAGATCTTCAAGGGCAGGAGGAGGTACAAAGCTTTAGAGCTGGACACCATCTAAGTACTGCTCACAGCAGAGTGTTTTAGCCCAAGGAAAGCAAACAGGGAATCGATGAGAAGCTAAAATGTGTGGAGAGAGAGAAGCATTTCAAGACAACATCAAAGAAGGTGCATGTGCACAGACTGCAAACAGGCTGACACCATGGTTTTGTACATCCACACTGCAAACAGGAGTGGAAAACTGCTCAGGAGATATCAAAGAGAGAAAGCAGAGAGTACTCTGAAATGGAAGTGAAAAATTTGGACCTAAAAGGTAACCATGGAGAGAGTTAACTTGAAGAGAGCAGCATATCCTGGATATGGCCCAGGTCTCCTGGCACTGTCAGTCTTGTCAGGGGGCTGAAAAGAAAGACAGCCTGCACTAAGATCAGCGGGCACACACAGAGCAGGCTGAGTCAGGTTAAGGTCCCACTAGGTGCAAGGATGCATTCCCACACTCCTCACCCTTGTGGAATGCATCCAAGATGCTTCATCCATTTAAAGTTCAACTTCCCAGGTCATGCCCCTGGGTGCATTTTCCAGGCTGGAGTCCCAAGAGAAACCTTGAACATAACTGGCTGCAATCAGCCCAACACACCTGGCTCTTACAGAAGAGGCTCTCACAGGCAAACCTGCAGAAGAGCCAAGCAGCACCACCCCAGAAGGAAAACAAATGGAGGGAGAGGTGAATCACAGCTCTGACCCCACAAAGCCAGTGTCATCATCCCCAGTACAGCATCAGGAATGCAGCAGCACATCCAGCACGAGCTCCCTTCCTGCTGCTTATACCTGGGAGGACAGGGATACTTGGAGGAGGGAGTGATGGCTAAATGTAGAGAAAAAGCACCCTGGGGTGCTGGCCTGGGATAAAGAACTGTGCCAAGGAGGTGCCAGCAAGTCTAAGCAGGGAATCTGTCTCAGAGGACCTGGCAAATGTGGCAACAGAGCTCCCCAGGACAAACGGGCAGGAGTAGGAGAATCAACGCTACCTCTGCTACCTGCAGAAGAAAAAGGGCTCCAGCTGGGTCACTAATGCAGGTCCATGCAAGGGGACAGCTCTGGGTCACGCAACACTGAGCCCCTTCATTTCATGTGTTCAGTGTGCTGGAAGGAAGGAGCAGCAGCTCTGAGGAAGAACAGCAGGTCTTATCCCAATGGCAATGAAGGGAAAGGAGCAAGTCCCCGAGCACACAGGGAAGAGGAGGCTGCTCTGTGCCACAGCCACTGCTGCTGAGCAATGAGCTCCTCTCTTCTGAGCTCTTCCTGAACTCCTTCAGCACTCAAGCAGGAGTACAACCATTTGCCAGATGGAGCAGGCAGCTGTAAAGCAGGGAAGCAGTGCTGTTCTACAGAGCAAAACCACTCTGGGATCAAGCAAGCAGCAAACTTCAGCTTCCAGACTTCACTTCTGTAAGGAAGTTTCCAGCTCATTAACTCTGCTTGCTTAACTTTATTGCTGGATGCTGCCAGAAGCAAGAAGTGTCGGGTTAAAGCACAGACTTTGTGGCCTTTGAAGACACTTGTTTGAGCCTCCACTCAAGAGTCTGGTCAGTATTCCACTGGCCACCTGTAGTAGAAAAGGCATCTTTCACATCCATCTATGAGAGAATTCCTTAAACACTGAAATTACTAAGAATTACTAAGATGAGATGGAATAAAGGCATTAACAGTAATATCTGAGTTAAGGAAAGTTTCTTATTATACTCCACAAATGTCTTGGTACCTAATTATTTGAAAATCAGTCCTCCTCTCCCAGCATTGAGTGTATTATAAAGCAGCCTCCTTTTTCAGTTCTCATCTTCCCAGCATCCTAAGCCTGCACAGTCACAACTGTCTGGCTGCTCACTGAGCCTTCAGAGAGAAGGAGGAGCATGAGACTGAATGGTCTCCCTCTGGCTGCCAGGGATGAGCTTGGACAAAGAGGTAAGAGTTCTACATTCTCCACTCATTATGTTTCTCTGGCCATTGCTAGGCCAGCACAGCCACTCTCTGGTTTCCTGTGGAGAGCAGAAAAGCAGCACAGGGCTCTGCACCCACCTGGATGCAGGGCTTCAGGGACAGCACAGCTCTGGCTCACCTCACTCCTAAAGGAAGGTTCAGGAAGAAGCCACCTCCAGCTCCTCCAAGGCCAGCCTGACAAGCCTCCACCCCCCCCTCCATGATGGTTTCAACTTGACAGCTCCTTATAAACCAAACTTTAAGAAGCAGCCCCTGGAGAGCCTCTGGAAGATAATTAATGCTCTAATGAAGAGCATGACTGCCTTGTTTGCTCGACGGCTCCCAGGTCAATCAATCTGCTGTAGACTGGCTGGCAAAAAAGCAGTGAGGAGCCCAGCACCCCTGGAGTCTGCTCAGTTATCATCCCCTGCCATCCCTCCTCCCATGTTCATTACTGTCAAAATCCCAGCAGCCAGAGGACAGATTTATAGCGGCGATTGCAGCTTCTCCCTGAGCGCCCGATCCAGATTTAGTCACAAAGGAACAGGACAAGGGACAACACAAGGATGGAGGGGTGGGGAATTGCATGAGTATGAAAGGGGTGAGAAGGGGCTCTGAGGGTGGGGGTGTTGTGTGAGAGCCCTGCTTTCTTATTCTGCTGCTGCCAGACACACTCTCCAGCACTCAGACCCCAGGACTTTGCTGAATCACCCCCTCATCTGTGCTGCAGGGGCATGATAAGTGCAGTAACACACACAATGACAATGGCAATTTAATACACCAGCACAAATCTGCCCCAAGCCTCCCTGCCAAAAGAGAGAGCACTCTGCAGACACCCAAGCCTGCCCAGATTGCAGCACAGCCCCTGTTGTGCACTGTCTGCTGCCCTTGTCTGAGTCCTGCAGACCACACGGACAGGCACTGCTCCCAGACAGTGCCTGCTGTGTCATCCCTGGACACCTGGCAGGGACAAGCAAGATCCAAGGAGGAGATGGGAACAGAGCCTGCCTGACAGCCCTTGGGTTTTCCCCTTGACCTGTCTGAAGCTATCTACCACCTTCCTCAGGCAGGACCCAGAGCCCAAGAGTTGTGTCCCCTCTGTGTCCCCATTTCCAGGGCCACTTGGATTCAAAAGGAACCACCTGCTTCCCCTAAAAGGTACCTCTGCTTCCCCTAAAACCCAAGGAAACTGTAAGTGCCAGGGAGTCACCACACATGTCCTCTCCAGGTACAGGACACAGCTGATCCTGACGGATCTCAAATATCAGCCCACTAAGCCCTCCATGCTGGATGCTCTTCTCAACCTGGAAAGGGGCAAGGCAAAGGGCAAAGCAATGTCTCCAGATGGGAAAATGGTGGTGAACTCCCAGGGAAAAGGGATGATGGCTTGGGGATGACAGACCCATGTTTTCAGAGGCAGGCCAGATGCTGCAGCAGAAGGGGAGCCCCAAACACAAAAGAAATCTCCACTCCTGCACTCAGGGCTCACTTCTAGTTCACATTGCACTACTGTGCATGATCTCCTGCCAGCTTTGGTTTCAGGGAAGCAGCTGGTGTGAACTGAGATGTACTTTTATTATTCTTCCCCTTCTGCTGCAACAAGCTCACCAAGAAAGAAACAACAGGCATCTTGAGAGATGGAAGTAAAAAGAAGAGCACTGCACTGTAGGGGAATGAAACAGCCACAGGCTATCTAGCCAGTCTGGTCTCCAGTCATGTCTAAGAGCCCCCTACACCAGTCTGGATTTCTGCCCCAGCCTACAAGTTAAAATTCAGCAGTGGCCCTAAAGCAGTGCAGGTCTCTGTCCCTGTAAAGCACACATGGGCTCTCAACCCAGGGTGTGCAGGCTTGCATGACACTGAGCAGCAGGCCAGGAAAGGGAGCTCTGGATCCCAGTGCTACTGCTGGTGAACTCACATGATACCTAAATTCTCTATTAACTTTCCACACACACAGCCAGCACCCTTAATAGGGAAATTTCCTCACACTGCCAGTCTTTAGAACAAAGAGATCCCAAGGGATCAGGAATGTCACTCTCAAAAGCCAAATCTGGCTCAGATGCCACAGAGGAGACTTGTGACATCGTGCCTGCAGACCTTGTACTCAGAGTTGGGTTAATGCTGCCATTGCCTGCCTTCCTTGCTCCCTCCTTCAGCCCCTACATGTTTCATTTCTCAAAATACTGCTCATTTCTTCTTGGATTTCACAAAGCAAGGAGGCCACCACTAATTTACCTTTCTCTCCTCAACACACTTCAAAGGCTGATGTATACTGAATTCATGTCTGCACCTGAAACCTGTCAAATAGAAAGGTCACTCAAACAGGGAGCAGGGGTTTGAGAAGGAACTAGAATCCCCACATTAACTTACAGTCTAGAAACACATGCTGGCTCCATTTGCCAAAAGACCTCCAGATAACTCTTTATGGTGTCCCTTAGTGGACTGGTAGTGGAGATAGGTCACCCCAAGCATATGGGTCAAGGCAGACAGCCATGGCTAATGGCAAAGGAAAGGACAGGACTGAGACACCAAAGAGCAACCTTAATCTCAGATTAAGGTGATTGTAGTGGAACAGAAGTAGACAAACAGCTCTCTCAGCTGCTTAATAATTCTGGGGTCCTGAATGACCCTTTTTGGAGAAGCCTTGGATATTTATCTAAAAACCAGCACCCACTTCATCAGCACAGGTTTGTCTGGGAGGGCTCTAGGACATTCACTCAGAAGTGTCTGGGGAAGGTGTCTCTCATCTCATCCTGGATCTTCTCTGGAGATCACCCAGCCAAAGACCCAGGAATGACATAATACAAACCTCTGCCACCTGCAAAACCAGAGAGAGCCAGAGCAGTCCCTGGTCTGCCAACATTTCATTCACAGAGAACATCAACCACCTGCTCCCAGAGGCTGCCTGGGACATGGTAACAAAACACAGAGAGGGTGCAGCCATGGTGCTGGGAGAGCTCTGAGGAGTCCCTCTTCTCTTCCATCCCCACTTGTGAGCCACAAAGCCTCAAACAATATGCAGAGCTCACTGAACTGACAGCTAAGATTTATTTTGCAGTCATTTGCTGAGCAGCTGGGAGACAGGGAGAGGTGAAAACCATGGAGACCTGGACAACTTGTTCTGTTAAGGCATCACTTAAGTGTTACTGCTGCCAGGGCATGGTTTAACTGAGCTGCCTGCCACCCTGAGCTCTGACACACAGGCTCTCTTCCTGAAGCTGTTATCAAGGATTTCTCTTCCCCTCTCTGTCTCACACACAGATATGCATGCATGGGGCTGCGAAGAAGCATGTTACTCCAGGGACCACATCCATTCAACACTGCTTCCTAAGGAAGTAAGCTAAAATGATGAACATCACCAACTCGACCTTGCAAGCAGTAAAACATGTATTACAAGGCAGCATAATCAAGATAAATGGAGAAGATTAACCTGGAGATGAGGGCAAGGGAGAGAGAGGGAAGAAAAATTATGGCGGGCTCATGAGGTGGCTCGAGCTCACAGCATCCCCTGAGTTGTCTAAAGACAGGGTTGGGGAAGGTGGAGGGATTATGAAAAGGGATACTGATGGGAAAAACATAAAGCCCAACCAGCAGAGACCCTAGGAAGGAGTCCTTCTGCACAGGAACAGAAAAGGAGAACTCACATGCAGCAAGAACCTGAGCCAACAGTCTTGAAGGTGTTAAAAACCTCACTCCAAACACCAACTCCACCCCTAAGGCCAAGATAGCAATACTATTCAGCTCAGCAACAACCCACAGCTACCATGGCCACTTGTTTGCACTTCCCATGCACAATAGGGACACCACCAAAATATCAGTGACAAGCCCTGCAGAAGGCCCCTCACTCACTCCAGTACAGGGACAGCACCTTGTAGGTTTTCTGACTGCCCCTGCCACATCAGTGCCTGTTGCTTATCTGCTGCACGCTCTGTGTGGGCACCCATGGTTGTAGAGACTTTCAGCCAAAAGGGCTCAATTTCTGGTGAGGATGAAAATCAGGCTCTTTGATCACCATCTGTTTTTGAAGGTGCCTCCAGCAGAATGAGAGATGCACCCAGTTATTGGACCAGAGCTGCAGCACCCCACCTATGGGAACACATCTCCCAGCACCCCACCTATGAGAACACATCTCCCTCTTTGATCCTATTTGCCCCATTCTTCTCCTCTCTTTTCCGAGTCTGCCCTGATAAATGGATGTGGCAACCTGAAAACCATCTCTGTCTCACAAAACACTCCAGACACTGGACTGAGCTCAGCCACCTCACTTCCCAGAAGAAAACCCCAGGAACAGCATACAAGAGGCAAAGAGAGGACCCATTTCCCCAGAGGTGGATAAAGGAAGTCCAACATAATCACAGCCGAAGAGCTGAGCCAGTTACAAGTCAGAAACATAATCACTGCCAGAAGAGCAGTCCTAACTCAGGGGAGACTGCAGCAGTCGTATTTTCTGAAAAATCCCTTGGCCCAGGATTTTCTCCTGGGAAGCTGAGAAGACTCAGAGAAAAAGGAAAACAAATTCCTATCTCGTTTGCTTCTCCTGTGTTTTGCTGCTTTGAAATGTGTTTGGAGATTGTTTACCAACAGGTGGTTGTTTCATTGGTTTCATGTGAATTGTTTTGACTGATTGGCCAATCAGTGTCAAGCTGTGTTGAGGCTGTGGAAAGAGCCACGAGTTTTCATTATTATCTTGTTAGCCTTCTCTAAGTATCCTTTCTGTATTCTTTAGTACAGTTTAGTATAGTATTCTTTAATATAATATAGTATCAAAAAATAATAAATTAGCCTTCTAAGAACATGGAGGCAGATTCATCATTCCTTCCTGCCACGGGGCACCCCACAAATACAACAGGAGACCTCTGCAGCACCAGCACACACCCTGCTGGAATCCAGGAAATTCCTCTGGCTGCCCTGGAGGACTTGAGACCCTGACAGGGGGGCTCAGAGACCTTGGCACGGAGTCAAAAACACCTGTGCCTTCAATTTTAGCCCTTGGAAAAACAATTACCAACCTTATATTAAGACTCACAAGCCATGAAACTTTAAGTAGAATGACAGTTAGTTTGTTACAAGACAGAAAAGCAGAATTTTGAGTTTTTTAGAATGGGGGTTCAGAAGCCAAGATGGAGGGATTTGGGCATGCCTTGTCCGGCTTCTTCTTAGCCTCCATCTTCTGGGTGATGGCGACACTTCTGGATTGGTTTAAAGTAAAGATAGACTGTCTAATATAGGTGATAGGTATTGGAAAATTATTGTAAATAATGTACACGTAGTTTTTAGTATAAAAAGATAACACTGCCTCTGAGGTGGTCAGTGTGCCTCAACCTGACCTGCCAGACAGACCTTGGTGGGCCGGAGAAAGAATGTTATAGTTAACAGCAAATAAACAACCTTGGAAGACAGAACAGAAGAATCCTGACTCCTCCTTCAGCTGTTGGGCTGGGAAAGGAGACTCTCTAACACATCTGACCACAGAGACTCCGAGAATACCCCATCTCCCCAGCCCCCTCCACACACCCTCGGCGCTCACCTGGCCGCAGGACCCTGATTTCCAGCAGGTTGGAGGTCCTGTCCGCCAGCCTGGTCCAGCTGCTGTTGTAGTTCTTCCTCCAGAGCTCGGCCACGCACTGGTACTTGCCGGCCTCGGTGTCGCTGGCCCTGCTGATGCTCAGGCGCACGTTGTTGCTGGACTCGGCCTTCTCGATGGCGGTGCGCGTGCGGAAGGCCGCGGCCCTGTCGCCCCACTGGACCCCGCCGTCGCGCGTGAAGGTGACCAGGTCGTGGAACTCGGTGCTGCCCGCCGGCTGGAAGCGCCACGTCACTGACACCGGCACCCAGGACGGGTAGTGGGGCTTGATGATGCACTGCAGGTCGAAGGACTCGTTGTAGGTCACGCCCGGGGTGCGGGAGATGGCGGTGACGGCAAATCCGGCCTCTGTGGGAAGAGAAAAGAGAGCTTTGAGACACACCTGCCTGAGGGGGCCCTGCTGTCAGCATGCAAAAGCCAGCGTGGGCATCCAGTGGTGTGATCAGCCACTCGAGTTGTGTCAGCTTCTCATTTGCTATGGCCAAGTGAGGTGAAAAGCAGAGGCAAAAACACACAAGTGGCGACGGCCTGAGCAGCAGTGACGGCCTGAGTGAGCACGGGCTGCAGCCACAGCAGGATTGCCCTTGATTTCTGCCCAGAGGAGTGAGATCCCCTGAGACACAGCCTCTGCCAAAACCCTGTCTGGAAATGCAGCAGCACAATGGCTAAGGAGAGCACCTGGCAGAGCAGGTACTCAGCAGCAGCCCCCCGTGATTCGCATCCACCTCTTGGGCAGGGGGTCCCACCCTGTCCCCCAACCCAGGTCTGCATCTGTCTGCTGCAGCTGGAGGAAGAATGAGGAAAGCAAGATGTAGCAGCCTTCAAAACATGCATTGTAGAGGTGGCAACGGTTACAAAACCCCAGGATGGAGGCAAACTGAAAGAGAAGCTGGTTGCTCCTGTTCTTCACACAGTACAGCTTTTGCTCTCTTCCAGATCACAACTCCAGGACAGCTTTATGCAGGTATTCTCATGTGTCTGCCACTCTGCAAGCGGGTCAATACACTTTGACTTGTTTACCCCCAGCACTCTGTTTGTTTAGAGGAGTTGAAATTAGCAGTCTATTCGTAATTAAAAGGTAACATATTCCAGTTAGTCAACGGCAAGCCAGTCAGGCATACATATTCAGGCAGAGTATTTCCACAGCTCATTTGAACCAAGCTGCAGAGAGAAACATTTTCTTCTCTTCCAATCACTTCAGCGCAGCCAGCAGACTCAACAGGGACCTTGTTTTCTTCTGCCAATGTCCCCAAGCAGCACTCCCCTCCTCAGAGGCTCTACAGGGCGTCCCACATGGGCTGACAGTTCCCCCTCTCCCTGCAGTGCTGACCACCCCAGCTCTCAGCAGAGCTGCCACTGCTTGAGGAGACCTCAGACAGTGCACAGTCAAAAAAGGAACATCTTCTGGATCAGCATGGAGCTTCAGCATGCCACTGGCTCAAAGAGATGAGCCAGGAGCTCCCTGCTGCTGCAGGCAGACCGGGCACAGCATGGAGCCCACCAAATCTGCTCACTTCCAGCAAGTGCCTCTGCAACCCCACGGCGTCACCGTGCCAGAGCTCCAGGACATGTAATTACTGAGAAAACAGGTCAATCTTCGGGATTAAAGCCTCTCACAGCATGTTCAGTGATTACCCGGGAGGGCAGTGTGAGACCCAGGCTGCCTCCCCTGCAGAGCTGTTGTGTCTCAGCCCCACACAAGCCCTCACCTTCAGACCCCACAGCAGCCCTACTGCCCCAGTAAGTGTGTTAGCAGGCCCAGCTCAGAGAAACCCTGAGCCAGAGAAGCCAACTTAATTTCACCAAGACCAGGTGACTTCATCAAGTTTACTCTCCAGTTGGCCTGGGCAAGGAAGCTTCATGAAGTCATGCAGAAGCCAGGTGTGTTTCTCAGGTCTCCAACTCCATCAACATGGTCATGGCACTTAAATTAACAAACAAAAGCCCTTCTTCTTTTGGGACTTGGTAGAAAAAGCATAAAAGTGGACTGATTTTCTGTAAAGCCTCCCTACAAAAATACACCACTCCCTCAACCCCTCCTTCCATGGTCAGACTGAGACTTAAGTCTGTGCCACGCACTCAAGAGCCTCAGAAGTTGAGGAATATCTCGTCTCTTCCGCCAGCACATCCCTCTCTTCTGTCTGTTGCTTCTGAACCACCCTGTGGTTAGATTTGTGGGTTTGAACATCATCAGTTAAAGAGTTTCTTACCCCAGCAGGCTGGCAGCAAACAATGAGACCTTAACTTGAAACGTGAGTGTCACTAAATTTACTGCATTTTTTTTAGAACAGCAGTTTCTGAAGCCATAAACCTCTCTTGCTTTTTTCTTAGTACCCTGAATTTGAGTTTATCAGGACATATCAAAAACATGAAGCTGAACAAAAAAACCCAAAAAACAGATTCAGCAGCAAAACAATACTCAATAGTTTCTCTACTATATTTTTATGAGGTACTTCAGCTTTGCTAGTTAAAGAAACCTAGGAATTTCTTAAGCCTAGGCAGAACATGGTCAACAGCCAGTGACTGAGGAGTAGAGGAGGTGAAACAACCTTTCCATCACATCACTTCTGAGCATCTTAAATTTTAACAAGAGTAGAAGTGACACATTTTAAAATTTCAGCACTCAATCTCAAGACTTTTACAAGTGGCAGAGTAAAGGGAAGGCCTGACACTTGGGACTTGTAGCAGGACAAATGCTGCTGACCTCATGAGGAAGACACCATTGAAATCAGATGAGAATCTTGCTTTAGTTCTTTACAAAAGAACATCTCTACCTGCTTTTGGAAGCTATATAGAAAAGATTTCTAACTCCAGACAAAACAGCCTCTGAAAGGAGGTCAAGAGTAAAGGAGAGGAAAGGAGGAAAAAAGCAAGATTTTCATCAGAATACAATATGACTTTGAAGTCTGGTCTCACACACATCTTGTCAAAGCTTAAGATTAATACTTCAGAGTACCAGTAAGAGCCACACAATCCCCACCCTCCTGCCAAAATTCCCATCTCAACCTTTCAATAGAGCTCCCTGATTGTCTTAGCCTTGACATTCTGAAAATCAGTGGCCGCAACAGAAGCAGTCATCCCTTCTTCAGCCTTCTGCAGATCCCTTTTGGAACCAGCCCAAGAGGACCAAAGTAACTCACAATCCACACACAATGTCAAACTCCCTACCTGCCCTCTCCTAAACTGATGTGGTTTCACTGTGTTGGAACAGAGGAGCCCCTTGGCAGAGCAGAGTACCAGCTGCAATGATCCCAGGTACTGGTTTACTTTGGTCATGGACAACTTTGTGGTTCTGGGCCAGCAGCTCAGTGCCTCCCTGCAGAGGCAGCGAGGACCATTCCTGACTCATGCTTTCTGTCAAGAGATGCTCATAATTTCTGCTGTTTGGGCCAACAGATGCCCAGCATTCTGCACTCCTGATCTGGTGTGGGCAGAAGTAAGGTTTACCCAGGGCAGGCAAGGAGGTTTTGAAGTCCATGAGCTGCCAGTTGAGCACCACTGCACTGACCAAAACCCAGCTCCAGTACTGGCAGGACACATCATGGCACTGGCAGCCTCTCTCCTCTGAAGGACACTGGAAGCCCTATCCCTCTCCTCAGCCATCTCCTGCTCTGCTCCTGCCACAGCCACCCCTCAGACTTTGCCCCCACACGCAAGGGCGCATGCAGGCGTTTTGCACCAACCTACGAGGAGCTGCGGGCAGGCTGCTGGGTGCCTCCATTTTGCTGCCAAGCACAGGCAGGAGGGCTGAGAACAGCCTCAGTGATCTGCAGGTGACCTCCTGGGGGACGACCAGGCACGTGGGGGACCGTGGCCCCAGGGCCCCCCTCGCCTCAAGTACTCACCCAGAGCAGTGATGGACACCGGGGTGCTCGTGTGCCGCTCCCCAACCATCTGCCACTCCCCATCCAGCGTCCGCGTCCACTCGGCCACCCGGCACTCATAGTGGCCCTCGTCCGCCTTGACGCTGTTGAAGATCTCCAGGGTGAAGGAGCCGGGCCGCACCTGCTCCACCTGGAAGGCGGCTCTGGGGCCCCAAGCCCGAGCGCACGTTGCAGCCAAAGCGCAGGCTCTCTCCCTCCAAGACATTGGTGGCGTTGTTGATTATCTCCAAGGAGATGCTGGTCTCTAAGGAGAGAAACGCACACACACAGGGGAGATGATACACACTCGCCACTGCTCGGGCTGCAAGAAGGACGCTGCTGGCCAGAGACGCTTCCCACCAGGTGCAGGAGACTGCCCACGCGTTTGGGTCCAGGCACGTCTTAACCTCATGCGTGACCACATCCAAAAACAGCTGGTGGGCAGCGAGCTGCTCCTGGTGACTTCCACACTCAAGGCAGGTGTAGGCCAAAGCTGGGAGAAATCTCTGCCTAGGGCTCAGGAGACATTGCCGTGTCTTCTGGTCACAGGTCCAGGATGGGATCTCGGCAAAACTTGAGGGAATTTCTGTTGCTACAATATGCACTGTGTGCCAAATGGCTCTGCCAAAAAAAAAAAGCTTCCAGTGCCCTGTGGCTTTTTCAATGGATGTCATCCTGATCACCATCTTGCCACATCCATTCCTACCAACAGCTTTTGGGAGAAGCTCTCCCAAACTCCCACTTATAGGTAGCTATCACTGTTTGGAAACTTTCAAAAAAAAAATCTGGCATCTTGAGCTTCCCAGAGGTGTAAGGCTTTGTGGCTGGTTTTTCAGAGATACTGAGTGCTGGTTACTCCTGTTGCCTTCCATCACAGTTATGGACACTTAGCACCCTTAAAAAAATCATCACGTTTGTTCCTATAGCTGGTGATTTATCAAAGGCAAGAACCAAATCTGTCTGAAAGGTGGCTGGGTCTAGAAACAATACATTTTAGAAATTTGTCCAGTGCAAGATTTCTAGCTAGACTGATTTTCAAAGCCAAACAAATGAGACCAAATATTGGTAGGACAGAAAAGAAATAGAATTTCTTTTGGAGAAATGAGGAGGGAAAAAAAAAGCTAGAGGAAAGGGCTGTATTTCCCTACAAATCTTGGAGATAGAGGCCAGTAAAGCACAAAATCCTCTTGCAGCTACCCTCTGCTTGGTCCAAGCCCACTGCCACTCCACTGGCAGCCTGGGCAACCCATGCAAGGTTCACCATACCATGGCCACCGGAGTTTCAGAGAGCAAAACAAAGAACGAATCAGTGGAATCTCTCCTCTCAACCTGTTATTTCTGTATTTACCATGTAATCTCACGAATATAGAAGACATGCAAGGCAAGCCTCCAGCTGTTTTCACCAGAGCTGGCTGACACACAGTGACCAGGACAGAGCTCAACACTGAAGAGCACTGCTGCTCAAGGAGCACACCTGGTTTCTTCTAGGACAGCTGTCTTGCAAGACAGCTGAATCACCATCACATAACAGCCTGCAGGAACCTAGCAGCTCCTAGGATAAAGCAAGGCCAAGCTGGTCTCCCCACTATGCCTGCTGAGTACTTTACAGAGCACCCAGCTCCCTGCAGAGCAAGGCCAGGAGCGAGATGTGAGGAGCAAGTCAGAGGCTGTCACATGTACCTTCAGCTCAAGAACAGAACTGCCAGCTTGGTGTCATTACAAGGTGGGGACATGACGCCCTACCTGTGAACCTGACACACACCCCTCCTTTTCACCCCCTTCCCAACAACAGAAATACATCTTGCCAGTAGGGATTCCAAGCCCGAACAGCACATGAACTCTTATCCTCCCTCTCTTGTACTGCTGTGGTCTGGGCACATCATATCTTTCCCAGCTCCCTGTCTAGTACAGCAATGCCCTCAGGAGGGGATGGGCACACCCCTACTTACTGAGTGGCATGACAGTGATGGGGATGTTCTTTGGCCTCTTGCTCTCCTTGTCGATGAAGTCTCCGGTCACAGTCTTCTCCCGCTCGGTCACGCGGCAGTTGTACTTGCCGCTGTCCTCCAGGCGCAGCCGGTAGATCTTCAGCACGAAAACGTTGTCACTTTCTTTGGCCACCTTGAGCTGGCCCAGGGCCTCGCGCTGGGCAAACTCGTTGTTGAGCACCGGCACGGCGTTGGGCCCCAGGCTGGCGATGAGGGAGCTGTTGAAGGCCCAGGAGATGGAGAAGTAGCGGTCGGGGACGTTCTGCGCCTCCAGGATGCAGCGGAACTCCACCGGCTCGCCCACGATGTACATCCGCTTCTCCGTCTCCAGCCGGACGCTGAACTCCTTGTCTGGGGAGAGAGACTTGTGTCAGGATGGCAAAGCCCACCAGGACAGCCAGCACACCTCATGTCAGGTGTTCACAACTTGCTGCTCCCTGCATAGCCAATATCCCTCAGAAAAGTACATCCAGAGGTAAAAAGGTTAGGGACTTGTTTTTGCTGTGGGAGACCAGATGGACTGTGCTCCCACTGAGCCAACTTCTTGCCCATCAAGCAAAGAGCAAGCAAAGGCTTCCTCAGTCACATCCCTGTCCTCCAGGCAGCAGCTCTGGAGCATCCAGTACCACTGTGGAATATGACCTAGATCCTAGTCCTACTCTCACCCTGCTCAGCCAGAGTCAAGAGGCAGAATGTTTGGGGATATCCCAGAGGAACAAAGAGCTCTTAAAGAGTCTTTAGATCCTTAGCAGGAACCTGTGCTGGGGGCTAGGAGAAGAATTTTGACTTGTAAATGGACCTTGTGTGATACAAAAGCGCTTGCTGAAATTTTTAGTTTTATTCTCTGCTTTATCACTCTTACCTCCTAACTTACCAAAATCCTCACTGTCTGTGCTAGCACCAAATGCTTAAAAAGTATCCCATACCATATCAGAAGACAGGGTTTGCCACCCAAGCCCCTTTGCTGACACTTCCCTTGGCTGCAGGCAGTGCCTGGGCCCTCCTTTGCCCTGTTTCATCCTGCCAGGAGCCCACCAGGTGGGGCACGTGGCAAAGCAAGGAGCCAAACCCCAGCCCCCTAACAAGGCACAGCCCCATTTTCCATCTCCTCCCACTGCCCAGCCCAGGGAGAAGAGGCAGAGGAGACACTGACCAGTGGCTTGCACGTTGACGATGGCGCCCTGGGAGCGCTTGCGAGTCATGGCGTACCAAGAATCGTCCGGGTCCTGGATCCACTCCGCTGCCTCGCAGTAAAACTCGCCCTGGTCTGAGGGGTGCAGGTTGTAGATGGTGAGCTTGGAGGTGGTCTCCCCAACTTTGTCCAAGCGCACGTCCCCCGTGGCCTGTCGCTGGGCGTAGGCGCTGCCGGCCCGCAGCACGAAGTCGCGGCTCAGGGAGATGATCTCGACGGGCGCCTCGCTGCCGCGCTGCCGGTACCACGCAATGGAGACGTGGCTGTGCTGGGCTGTGCTCTTGGACACCTCGCACTTCAGCTCCAGGGAGTCGTGCTCCACCTTGTTCAGCGTCTGCGGGATCGCTGTCACCCGCAGCGAGTCCGGGATCACTGTAGCAGAGCAGGACACAAACAGCCCAGAGTTAGCAACATCAAAATGCTGAGGGCAAACGCCAAACACTGTAAGAGAGTTGGGGGAGAAGTTTCTTTTCACAGTTGCAATTAAACACTAAGTATTAGCAAGGCTCTGTTAACTCATGTTTTGCTCCTAAGAAGAAGAGAACCGTCCCCAAAGCCCTTGGCAGGGGAAGATCATGACCTGCAGCACAAACTCCAAGTGTGGTGCTTGAATTCCTGCTCAGTGGGCCCCAGCAACTGAACAAGGTTTTCCATCATGCTGCAGAGCAGCACAGTTTATTGCATCCATTTCCCATCAAGGCATTTTGTCACAAGGAGCCTCTCCTCCATCACGTGCCCCCCAGCCCGTTCTGTGACCCCTCTTGCCCACATCCTTCAGCCACTTCTCAGCCCTGGTATGGTCTTCACCCCTCCTCAGTCACTGGTGGGGCCAAGCCAAACATATTCAGTTCCTTTAATCTCCCCTTATAAAAAAGTCAGGAGATCCAATTCCCTTCTCCATAGTTTATATTGTTTCCTCTTTTAATGACCCCCTTAGGCCAAAGGAAGGGGTTTCTGCATTCAGAGGGAACTGGCTTATCTAAGGGCAGCAATACAATTGCATCCTGACCAGCGCTCACTCCCAGGACACAGCCACCTCAAGGCACTTGGTAGTAAAACTGCTGGCTACTTTTCCACTTGATTAACCAGAGGAAAGGAAGTACAGCTGCTAAAATCAGGAGGAAAACCAAAAACTGCAGCCCTCCAACCTTGTTTGGATTTAGAGAGAGGTTTTACCACCAGAAGATGAGACTTTTTAATAAAGAAGCCTTTCTAGACTTTGCTGTCTCAAGGAACATCACGTGGAAAGAAGAATGTAAACCTTCTCCCCAGCTCTGCAGGCAAGGCAGTGTTAGTGAGCCAGCTAATGCCCACGGTTTTGCCACGTACCAGTGGAATATAATTAACATATCTCAGTTTGGTTTCATTGACAGCACTGGATGGTTTGACAAAATTAGCTGAGCTGCCAGAAGCTGCATCTGTTCCATTCAGGCACTGCTACAGAGAGCAATGAGCTGCAGTGAAGACAACCACTGGGATTATTTATGGCAGAAAAGTCAAAAACAGAAGAGGGCAAAGAAAAAAAGGAACAAGCCGGGAGTAAATGAGAGGGAAATCTTCCCACATCCAGTCCAGATGGGAGCATTTCCTTTTACTACACGTTCACCACCCAAGTTACTGCCTGCCATGAAAAGTACTTTGTAAGGCTGCTTACACTGCAGGTCATTGTCCCTGTCCCGGTCACCACCACATCTTCTAGTCCCTCCCTTCCCCTCATCTCTCTCATTGGAACCCCAATTCCCTGCTCACTGGCAATAATTTCTGGCCAGGATCCTTCTTCCTTCACCCTTCCCCTTATCCCTGACTCCCAAACAGTGGTGACAGCAACAACTAACCTTGCCAGTTCACTGCACAACAAGCTTTAAACTTCTCATTTCAAACCTTACTGAGTAATTTTCACACATGCACAGCTCCTTTCTCTTTGCCCTTGAGCCATGGGCTCTTATAACTTCTCCTATGTTATTTAAATAAATTAAGCCTCATCGTCATCTTGCTGGAGTGACTTTCCCGAGGAGATGCTTTGAATGCAGAGCTTATGGGGTGAAAGCAGGTACCTGTGAAGGAAATGTGCCTGTCCTCTCCCCTCTGGCCTGAGAGCCCTGCATACCCCACCAGTCCCCTGTGTGCCCCCCAGCCCTGCTCAGCAGCACAGCTGCTCTCTGGGTAAGCACAGGGAGCTGCTGACCCCAGGAGCCTGTCTGGCTTTGCAGGACAAGCCAGGTCATGCTCCAAGAGGGGACAGGCACTTGGCCTGCCAGACGTGGAGCTGCCCACTTCCTGGGAGTAATACAATGGGAAGCCTGTCTGAAGGCTGGGCCTGAGGCAAGCACTTGCCACACCATTCCCTGAGCAGGTTGCAGGCTAGCACAGACATCATTTTGCCAGCTGGAACCATGACTTTGTATTTCCAGGTCATAACCCAGCTGGAGGGTTAGCATCCTTTATCCCACATAGGGAAGTTTTTGCAAAGTGCACTCCTGGAGAAAAGTCAGGAGGTGTCAGCGTGTGGTTAACGCTGTAATTTAACTGTGGCAACACCTGACACACTGTGCTGCATTTTTCCTGCTGCTTTACTTAAAAAAGCCAACCAAGATCCTCCTGGTTAGAGGAACTGGTAAGACCTTTTGGGTTGCACACAGCCTTCAGGCTGTTGTCTTACATCAGCATGGCAGGGACAGATATTCAGTCAGTGCCACCTTCCTAACCAGGAGGATGGACTTGACACTTGTTTGATAAATGAAAGCCCAGTTTTCCAAGGATCAGATGATCAGGGAGGAACAAGCCAGAGCCCAGAGGCGGCTGGGACAGTGGGGAGGCTCTGTGCCTCACACCATCACTCATTCTTGGCCGGTGATGCACAAACAGCTGTTTTATTTACACTGTAAGATGTGCCTCAGTGCTGTGCTCAGTCAGGGGGAGGCTGGCAGGAGGAGAGAAAATGCAATTCCCAAGGCACAGACCCCACTGGCCTGCACCAACAAGGGGTAACTGAGAGGGGACCTCATCAATGTATGCAAGTGTCTGAAGGGCAGGGGTGAAGGTGGTGCTGAGCAGTAGGAGGAGAGAAACATGAGGAAACACTTCTTTCCTGTGAGGATGACAAGAGCACTGAAACAGGCTGCCCAGAGAGGCCATGGAGGCTCCTTCTCTCGAGACACTCAAAAGCCTTCTGAACACAATCCTGAGTAACGTGCGTTGGGGCACCCTGCTCAAGCAGGGAGATTGCACTAGATAACCTTCAGTGGTCCCCACCAATCTCACCCATTCTGTGACTCCATGTGACAAGAGAGCTACAGGCATGGCTTAGCCCATCAGGCTGGAGCAGACGAGGGTTGCAAGTCACAGGGAAAAAAGGGAACACCAGGAAGGTGCTCACCAGGGCAGGACAGAGCATGCAGGATGTGCATTCTCGGAAGAGAAGCTCCTCCCAAGCCAGTCACCCTGCTCAGGTGGCACAGACATCCGTTTGCATTTCAGGACACGAGTGAGTCTCAGCACAGAGCTCACCTGGGAGCTGCCAGCCACCCACACTCATCCTGCAGCCACCTGCCACAGGAAGCACCAGGGCTTCTGGGGACACTCTGCAAGCTGAGCTCCACTTGAAAGCAAGGACAAGCTTAGATCAGAGTCACCTCCTTGTATGAAAGGGAGCAGAGCCACACCTGAATCAGAGCCAAGTGGGATGCTGCAGGACACATCCTTTTGCCTGTTTCTCCTCTCTTCTCTTCTCAATGTGCCATCCAGGCAGCCTTCTCTGCACTTCCCCCAGCATCCAGCCTTGCTACCTCCTTGTCCCCAAACACAAGTCCATCCTTGCAGCTGTCATGACCCTCTGCAAGTGTCAGCAGAACTCCCTTCTCTCCAGCATCAAGGTTAGGTTTGGCAGCAAGCAGCTGGACAAGGAAAGGAGTGACTGAAGAGCAACTCCTGGCAGCAAATCCACTGTGCTACCATCCCTGAGCAATCACAGCTGACAGCTTTGAGCTTGTACTAACAACACTCAAGAGCAAGGAATACAGCACTTCCTCTGAGTCCCCAGGCCACTGGTCACTGCAGATGGGCTGCTGAGCACAGGGTGCTCACAACCACCACCACGTTTTGAAATATTAAATATAAGTATTTCCACTAGAGGGTGTCAGGGACTCAGCCAGGGAGAGTCCCAGGAGGAGGAGCTCAGAGCTGCTCCCCACTGGCCAGGGCAGCCCTCCTCAGGAAGCCTGCACACCCAGCTCCAGTCAAACCCACCTCAAATGCACACACCTCAGGAACACACCATCAACGACAACTCAGTGAGCTAATTATGGCTAATTTCAGGACATGGAACTGGCTTACAGTCTCCCAGAAAACAGGGAGGGAGCAGAGACTGGAGATCCCAGGTGTGCACTTGGTGCACACCTCAACACACTTTTCTCCAAGCCCCAGGACAGGCTCCAGGTTCCAGCAGCTCCCAGTGCCATGCTGAACTCTGCCCATGCACACAAGGATGATCCAGGTGTCTCACCTTTCCTCAGGCTGGCTCTGGTTCATCCCTGGGTCTCCAAAACCCCAAACATCTCCAAGGGGTAGGTTATGAAAGCTTTTATGAGCCAACACAAAGCAGAGATCTACCAATGTTTTCTCTACTCCCAGACAAGGCAGCAAACCTGCCTGAGACTCCCTTTCCTTGCTAAGCAATGCAGGAGGAGCATCAGGCTGGGAGCCAGAGGCTGGTGAAACATTGCTGTGAAAATCACTTAGCACCCCAGCAGCCTTACACTTCCGGCTCTTCAGGAGTAAAACAACTTAGATAGGCTACCCAACACAGCTGGACCATCTCAGGGCCACTGCAGAACAAGCAAAACCCAGCAATCTCTTCTTCCCTCGGATTTCCTTATAGCTTTTACCCACTGATACACTTCAGAGACACTGGTGCTACCCTGTACCCCCAGCTGTCTGCTTCATGCCACCTGGACAGAGCTAAGCTTACCAAGTATGAGGTGTGAACTATTTAGGAAGAACAAATACATGTATTCCCTACTCCTAAGGAGCTGTTTCTGGCTAAGACACACACCCTGGATTTTGCAGGGAATTAGTGCAAAAGATATGTTTCCATCTGCCCCACAACACCTTGTTGCCCCATAGGGATCACAGCTCAGCACCAACAAACCTTCCAAAGCTCTCCAGCTGAGTGTGCCAGAGAGAAACAAGATGCTCAAGGGGAACAGCAATGCCAGAGCTACCCTGGTGAAGCCAGAGGCAAGCACTGGGAGGCACCGGAATGGCAATGAGGGTGGGAATATGAGGAACAGGAACACAGCACTTTGTTATTAGACTCTGCAAAATCTGCTAACCCTTCTGTGGCCACCCATGCCACCCCAGGGAAGGAGGGAGGGTCTGCCACCAGCGACACAGGAGCAGCTGAAGGGCCCTGTTTTCTCCCTGGCAGCTCTCAGGGATCCACGTTCCTCACATCCCTCCCCCACAGCACTATTGATTCCTATTCCGTACAGGATCCAGGTACGTGTGCAGGCGTGCAGTGGGAGGGAGGGGGTGCTGGGAAGGCAGGAGCAGTATCTACATTAGCAGTGTGATCCTCTGGAGCCCTCCTGCCTGGCAATTAGCTGCACATGCTGATCCATACCTGCTGCAGCACACCAGGCACTCCTCCCTGTCAGTCAGGAGCACGTGCAGCGCCTTCAGCAGGGAGCAAACACACACACCCTGTCACGCTGCAGAACTCATGAAGACCCTCAATGTCACCTTTGCAAAGGGGGAAAAAAAAACTGAGCTGATCATGCCACTGGTAGCATCTCTTTAGCTTGTTTTATTTTTAAGTACCAGCTAGAAACTCTCAGATGGCTGCAGGCAGAGGAAAGCTGTGTTTCTGTTGTTGCTGCTTCTAAGTTCCTCTCACTGCCCAAGGTCCTACCTGAGGATCAGAATTCGAGAAGTAAAACCTATCACCCCAAGAGGTATTTTCACCGTGACTGAGGGTGCAGGGTCTCTGCAGAACCTTCCTTCTTCTCTTCCTTGCCTACCAACATATAGCCACAGGCTCTGGCTATCACAGGGAAAAACAAGTATTAACAGTCTGGTTGGCTGGGGATTACTTTCCTTCAGCAAAGCCCCTTCTGCACTGAAAAATAAGGATAGTTAAAGGCAGATAAAATACTAACAATTGTTTAACTAAACTAAAAAAGAAGTCATACACTTCTCTAAAATATCAAATTCCTTTCAAGGTCCTGCAAGATTCTTTAGGCCACACTACTGCTGTGGCCTAAAGAAAAGCAGTCAAAATACACTTTTCTTCTTCAAGGAAGTATTTAGATCTTATTTTAAATGAGAAGTTTAACAACAAAGTCACTTTCAGCTGCAACTCAATCCAGAAATGGATAGTGAAGCACTGAACTCGCTCTCACTCATATCACTGCAGTATCCTATGGTAAGAGCAGGAAAAAACCAGAATAAAATAACACATCCCCAGGTCGCATGCCTGTAGCTCTTTTAAAAGGGCAGTTTGCTACTGATTGAGCTGCTGGCAGAAGACAGGAGGGGAGCTGAAGAGTTAAGTGAGACAGCATGGCAGTTGTTTCACAGCAGCAGTAATAAATCCTCCGATTACAATGGTATCCTTGTTGGTACATTAACGACTGCCTGGAATGATTATGCCAATACAAATGCATCTCCCAATGCAACTGGGTGAGTTCAAGCAGCAAGTGAGAAAGGGCACAGGAAAAAAAAAAAAACCAAACAGAAGTAACTAATGTAGGAGAAAGGGGAGAAGAGAATCTGACAGAAGATGCAAAAAGTGGAAATTAGGTCAGCTTTCCAACTCAGGGCCTGAACTTCTCCGTGCCTGTCGAGGGCTCTGCTTGTCATGTGTGCAGCCCACCCATCTGAGGCTGTGCTCCCTCCCAGGCAATGGCAGAGGGCCTCACTGCACAACCTGCTCCATCTCTCCACAATGCCCCTTGCAAGAGGTGTACCCTGCACATCCGAGCTCTGTGAGACCCCTCAGACGTCATGGACCGAGGCAACACACTCACCCCAGGCACACGGGGCAGCAATGCTCTCCTGCAGCTTCCCCAGCCCCACACAAACCCACAGGGGGTGGCAGCAGGTACCCCAGGACCCTCTCAGAAACCCCCTCCCTGTGCACCAAGGGGAGCAGATGTGGTCAGCCCCAGTTCTGGCTTGTCCTTGATGGACCTGGCAGAGTTGAAGCTTTCCTAACTTCTCACAAGTGCCTCAGCTCCAGGAAAAAGGACACCTGCCCACCCCTTTTGCCCTGGGCTTTACTCTGGGGCTTCAGCCCCACCAGCACAGCGCTGTTCAGATCATTTCTTTGAGTGGAATGTTGTTTCCTTCTTTGGAGGAAATGATTCCTTTGGAAGAATGATGTTCCTCCAAACATGCTATCCCCTTCCCCTGACTGCTTTGGGTGCAGTGTGGCAGATGCTGGGAGCACACTCACAGCCCCTGCCCTCAGCTAAAGCTGCTCTTGGGAACAGCAGAAGTCAGGTTCCTGCTAACAAGCTCCTGCTCCTCTATCCACCCCTGTCCCAAAGCATCCCAAGGAGCATCTGGTTATTAGGACAGCTAATTTAGGTGGAAAAGTTCAAGCAACCTCATTAAAATTAAAAAAAAAAAGAGGAGAAACCAGAAAGGGGTGGTAAGAGGACAAGGCGGCACCCAGCAGTGAGAGTCATCATTTGTTCATTAAGCAAAAATTATCTGGAGCATCAGCAGAGCAAACCCTGATGACAGCAGCCCAAGGGGCAAAGACATTGAGGACAGAGAGGCAGCCAAGGAGTGCCATGAGCTGGGTGTGGGCAGAGAGCACAGGATTCATCCCTGCTGCCATCTCCCAGCCAGCTCAGGGAGGAAACCTTTATTTCCTCACACATGCACAATTTTTTTTTGCAATCTTGCTCTGAGAGGTAGATGCGCTCTGCAGGGACTGTGCAAATCAGCCTGCAAGTAAAAAATAGCCTTGAGGAGGTGGCAGAGATGACACCCAAAAGGACATGGATGTTAGCTTCTCTGCAACAAGGGAACTTGTGCTTGGTAAAAGGCTGGGTGTCCCTTCTCAGCTACCCAGCATTTGGCAGGAGGTGGTTCCTGGATAAGCTCAGAACCCCCAGACATAATCCAGGCACACTATGGCACTGCCCTGCTCCCACAGCTCTCCCAAAGATAATGCTCACTCACACTCTGGCTCTGCTCTGGGTGACACTGGCCCTGGGACTTGTCCCTGCCCCAGCTGCTGTGCTCAGTGACACCTGGCCAGCCTGCCAGCCCAGCCCAGCCCCACCAAGCACCCCACAGACCCCTCCAAAACAAAGCTTGGGAGGGCAGCAATGGGCTGCACACCACCATGTGCCACACCAACCTCTCACCTGTGGAGGCAATAACCTCCAGCAGCAAGCCAAGGTGAGACAGAGCACAAATCCCTCCTGTGCCTCCCTCCCTGCTCCACAATCCCACCTCTGTGAGGGTTTAGCCCTCCCACTGATCCTGAGCACCAGCAGCTACTGCAGCTTAAGGCAAGCCTAAGCCACTGCAAACACGAGGGCAGAGCGCATCAGCACGCAACTCTTCCACCCAGGGTTAAGCTGATGTGTTTTACTTAACAGCACTTGTGAGCTAAGAGCAGGGATGTGGGAATTTGCTGTGGCTTAAACCAGCACAGGGTAACCTGCTAAGCCACAGCCTCCTGGAGCCTGCAGGACAGGCAGGGAAAGCAGAAAAGGAGCAAACACGGAGCTGATGCAACCTGGGCTCCTCTGGAGCTGTGCAGGCAACACTGTCTTAATGTTTTACACCTCTGAAGCTGAAGTTAAGAAATGACAGAAATAGGAAGCTTAGAAAATCCTCTTTTCTCCAATTTTTTGAGAAGCCTGATTTCATTGCACCTAGTGCACTCAGGCAGGCAATAGGAACAGCTGAACAAGGAGAGTCGTGTAGTATCATTTCAAAACACATCCCAGGCCACATTCCCCCTGGACTATAATGATGTTTGTGGTGCTTTATAGTCAGGTAAGTCACCCTTCTCAAAAATCAATTTTCAAGGAGGATTCATTCTCCTCTGCCTCGCCTATACAAGCAACACCAGGAGATAAGAGTGCAAGAGCTGCTTTCAGAGATTAGTGCCCCTGCTTCAAGAGCTCGGCAGAGATCACACAGGAGGTCAAGGTGTGCACGTGAGAGCTGCTTTTCCTTCACTTATTCAATAATGAAGGTTTTGAGACCAGCAAACACCTTTCTCCCATCTGCCTTTGGGCACCTAACCTGTCCTCTAGAGGTTTGGAGGTGCAAAGCCCACGATCACAACTTCCAGTATCCCCTTCTGTCCTACTCCTTAGGCTCAGCAGTGCTTTATTTTTGCCTCCAGGGCAAGACAACACAGACCAAGGCACACTTGGGAGATGGTTTTTGCAAGCAGAATCTGAGTCCATCCCCTCCAAAACCCACTTTTCTGCTGAACACACAAGAACGGAGCATTTCAACCCTCACAAGCACCAAAGAAAGCACAGAATTAGGCTTTGTTCTCTATTATTATAGCTAAAATTCCTGCTCAGCCCAGGCCTGGGTCTCAAGTTCCCATGGAAAGACAAAGAGAGAACACTGGCATCCTGATGAACAGACAGGGAAGGAGAGAATCACAATCTTTCACATGCAGATTACCGAGAGACATAGGATAGTTAATAGGTAGATGAGAAGTTTTGAAATCTAAGGCAAAAACCAAACCCACACAAACTAAGACAGTGGAAATCCTTTCTTCATCTATCGGTCCTGTTTAAAGCACGGAAATTATTTGTAACATATTATACAAACATACACCTTCACCAGACAATAACCATCTCGGAGCCACAAAGTCAGCGTGAGCTGGAAGGATTTCTGGAAGCTGGAAGGAAGGGTGGTGGCTCTTTTGCATATTTCCAAGCTACTTTCTTCCAACAAGGCTTTGGCAGGTCAGAACTGTTACTCTGAAGCTGGCACCCTCATAATGAATGAAAGGCACAGTCTGGCTCTTGCAGGATGGAGTCCAAGTTCCCCAGCCACAAGGACCACCTGCTCTTCTCCTTTCCTAGAAACTGAGGAAAGCAGAATTAAGATGAATAAAGCTAATTCAGCCAAACGGTTGACAGTCTTCTGCCATCTGGTCAAGGTAGCATAGATAAAACAAGGCAACATCCACTTCTGCAAATCTGCTTCCTTGAGGAGTTTATTTTCTACTGTACTTCTGCAGCTTGGCCTCTTACTCACATGGCTATGGTCATCTCTCCTCTCCAAGCTTTGTCTAGTTCAGGTGGTGGTAATTTGAGGGACAGAGGATAAGTAAAAGGGAGGTGAAATGGCTCTGCTTGAAATCTTTGGGCTTTCCAGACTGCAAGAAAGTGTAATTGTGTAGCAATGAGCTAGTCTGGAAAAGCT
The DNA here is from genome assembly GCF_000277835.1 of Geospiza fortis. Classification (NCBI taxonomy): domain Eukaryota; kingdom Metazoa; phylum Chordata; class Aves; order Passeriformes; family Thraupidae; genus Geospiza; species Geospiza fortis. The sequence continues at coordinate 3,021,663 of NW_005054338.1, read as the reverse complement.
AATGCGGCATGTACAACCAGCTGACTTCCTGCATGAGAGTGTCTGGCATCTCTGTATTAGTACCTTTTAATAAATGAGTTTATTTTTATATGCATTGATGTCAGCAGCACAGACAGGGCAGTGATGGTTACAGTCAGAAAGGAAAGCTCAGTCTCCCAAAATACAGGTAGGTCTCCTACAGCACAGTGCTCCAAGTTTTCCAGGACACCCCAAATCCTTTGCAGGAGACTGTGGGCATTTAAAAATAACTGTTCAGGAAATAAATGTCTCATTAAAATGAGGAGAAGATGCTTTTGGCACACCTACCATTAACCCAAAGGCACACAGTGCATCAAAGCCATGCATTAAGAAACCCACTCAAAACACTAAAGAAAATAAGTCACAAAATAAACTAGTAAATAGGAAGTTTCCATGATGTCTACAGGGCAGGATCAATAGCCCTGACTCCAGCAGAATCCAGCATTTTATTTATAGGGCCTCCAGCCCTTCTACTGGTAAAGCCTCTGAATGAGAGCCAAGCACAGTTGACACACTCCTGTCCCCAGATCCACAGACAGCTCCCACAGTTTTCCCACTCTGTGCTTGTTTCACCACTGCATCCAAGTGCAAAAGGCCCTGCAAGCTGCCAGCTTCCCAGCTGCTGCTCCCCAGCCTGCAGGTAAATGGCAAAATGGCCGAGGCACCCAGGGAGAAAAGCCTGGGAACAGCAGCAGACACTCTGCTGGTGGCTGTCAGCTCAGCAGATGGAGGAAAGCACAGCATAATGGAAACACCACCAACTCACATCAGCCTGAAATGACTCTGGAGCAGAAGGAAGGCGAGGGAAGTTCTAAGCAGTCACAGAAAGAGGGATCTCTAAATGTGCTGGGCTGCTAGGAAAGAAAAATGAGGGAGCAAGATAGAAGGTAATCCTTTTGACAAGAGTCTTCAGGAGGGGCTTCTCAGCACTGCAAGACTCTTGGACAGTATCTTTTTCCATCTTCACCTTTTGTACCAGCCTCTGGCTGGTAAATGTTCTCAGCTTGACCTCCTCCTACACATATTTAGGCTCCCAGAGAAGACAGCACCCACTTGGCAGTGCAGTGTTTGCATCTGTCTCCCACCTAACTTCAGCAAGTGGCCACTACTTTGAGAATGGGTAAAGTTCTCAAAATGAGAGGGAAGACAGCAGTTCAAGAAAAAGTTTTGCAGATCTCATTAAATAGCTGGAAAAGCAGAAGAGATACCCACCACATACTAGTATTTCTCTGTGGAAAACAATGAACTGTTTGGTCAACCCTTAGTCACCTGGAAAATAACCACGGGGTCATGGCAATCAGGGAAAAGCAGTGACTGCACTTTTTTAGATACTGAGCAATTCAACCAGAAAGCAAAACCCACAGGAAACCAAACTTCAGTAGTTCTTTTGCCCACATTTATTCTTCTTTCTTTTATAAAAATCTCCAAAGCTAGCACTGGTATCAGCATTCTATCCCATCTAAAACAAGGGACCCACTCAAACAAAAGAACCAACTGAAGGTAGACTCAAGAGCCTTGTTTTGTGGCATAGCTAGGACACGTCCTCCCTTCTTGCTTATCACTATTTTGTTCCCTGTAACAAAGCAGAAGAATTTTAAAGGCTATCGTATTTCAGATCACAGCTAAATTCCTATAAACACAGCCTTCAAAAAGGAAGGGAAGAGCTTTAGACTGTTCCTTTTCTTCTGTTACATTAAAATGGTATGAAGGTTTTTTTTTTCTTTTTCCACATAATTATTCTGGTGGAGTTTTTTGTGTTCTAAAACCTTTGCTTGAGCACATTAGGTATTCAAGTCTCCTGTGCCCTGGCAAACTCAAGGCTGACTGAAGAACTAGTGGAACCATGACAGCACAGATGGGAGAGTGGGGAAATCAATACACAGGGGAAGGGAGCTCCAGTTGGACTCTTACAGCTCCCATTAACAGGCACACTTGGGAAAGAAATTCCTTGGGAAACACTCTCTTACCTGTGGCCTGTTAGCAGAGGTGGCCATACCTGAGGCTCCAAACAGCTCTTTTAGCCTGGCTCTTTGAAATGTCACCTCTCCACAGCAAAACAGACTATATAGCAACATTGTACACTGCTGCCCCAAAACAAGCTGGGAAGGGATAAAAAAAACAACCAAACATCCTTGTTTAAGAAAAATGTTCACTCTTCTAGCCATCACTGAAAAAAAAAAACTCAAACAAAAACCACAACATAAAAGAGACAGAAAGCTATTTCCCCATAAAATTCATCGCAAGTTTATTTGAGTACTCGATCATCCTCAAACATTCTGGATCTATTAAGGCCTGGTTTATGCCAGAGAATTCCACACAAAATGATCTCAGTTAAACTAATGCAGCCTCTTATCCTTGCTGTTAAAAGAGGTATTTGTAGCAGACTTTAATCCATGCAGTTCACCTTGATAATTTCAGGAATTTAAGGGTATCCACAAAGGGGTCAGGGTAATAAGACTGTGGAAAAGATACACAGGCAAAGTGCAAAACTCACTACCTCACACATGGCAAGTGAAAAGCCAATTCCTTTCATGCCACCAATGCAAATTCAGCCCCCAAGAGTACTCAGAAACAATATGAGGAAAATGTGAAGATTAAATTCCTAGGAGGCTGGCAAATGCCTCTCCTTTATCCACAGGGCTGTTGAGGTGCACACCACCACACTGAGAACATTCAGAGCACAGCCTTCCACTGGCTTTGGGTAAGCCTGGCTTGGGAACTCTTTCCTAGGGCCCACAAGATCTTTGCCTGTGGAAACACAGTCTGAGAGTGGGTAAGAGGCAGCCACATCCCTGAGAAATGTGTTGTGTTCACCCTGAACACAGCAGTAGAGACAGAGTGGGTGGATGTGCAGCCTAACAGGGGCTACCAGCACTGGCTTGCTGAGATTCACCTCCACCAGCCTCCTCCTACCTTTTTCCCCTTGCATTTATTTTAAGCAATTAGGTCCCTGTGATTCAACATTTTTCCTTTAAGGAAAAGAGTCATGTATCTGTTTTCCACCTCTACAGTTGGTGGTGACTGCTGTGGTTTTGCCCTAGGTGCAGACCAATACACTGCTGAGAGAGATTTTGAGACAGGGCTTTCCACTGAACTATGAGGCACTGGCTCCCTCCTGGAAATGCTCTTTCCACAGAAGGACTGATGCATGCATGGTTGGTGGATGGCAGCAGCACTGTCCCTGCTGGGAGTCAGGCACAGCTTAAAAAATTGCTCCACTGGGAAAGAAGGAAAAGCAAGGGCAATGAACTCAGTCCTTCCCCATTTTGCAGTGCACAGATACTCATGGAGATGGGCAGCACTGGAGACCCCAACCTGGTCTGGAGCACGACATTCCTCCACCTGCCTGCCCATGGGTCAGACCTGACCTCCCAGGAATGCAGACAACATCACACCTCCCCAGAGCAGAGTCTGACATCTTCATCCATCAAAGCCATGTCCTACCAAGCCTAGAAACCTCCCACAGTGCCAAGGACCGACACAAAACCAGGTGACCACCTTACAAATCCTCTCAGGAGCCCAACAGGAGGTTGTCTCCTCCTTAGCAAACAGAGGAGCACCCATCAGGGTCCTGCACTGCTATTGCGTGAAACCTTGCTATCCTTTTAGATACTACACAACCATTCTTTCCTTCTGTCCCAAAATCACCAACCACTTCCACTGACACAGCAAAACAGACCAAAACAGGGCAGACAGCCCCCTGCAGCACAACACTTCTGGGTGGAAAAATGACAGGATTTTCCCAAGGTGTGATCAAATGGCTGTGCAACCCCAGGCAAGCACTGAATCACTGCCTCTCCAGCCTCCCTGCACCTGGAGCAAAAGCCAGCAGTGCCCTGGGAGAGGCTTTGCTTACTGTCCAAGCAGCAGCTCCTGACACATCCCAGAAAGGAAAGGCTGGATTGTAACCTGCAGCCCCAGAGATACACAAAAGGAGGGCACCATCAGCTTTACACGCTCAGGAAACTTCACCTCACTGGGAAAATAATTGCAAGGTTTGGGCTGTGTTTGTTTTTCCAAAGCCCCCAGTGGCTGTCACATTATCAGAGCAGATTACAGAGCATCTCTGCTGACATGCTCAATCGCACACACCTGTGAAAACCTCTCATTTTCCTTTTAAATATTTCTCTCCTTCCTGTCTTCCACTTTTTATTATTTCCATTGTTTCTTCACAACCTCATTTATCTTCAGAGTCAGCCATTTAGATTTTAATAAAAGGCTTCACTGTCTATCCCCTTTTTTCTTCAAAGGCCCTGATTTATTTTGCTGCCTCTTCTTGGTTCCCCCCAGCCTAATTGTTATTATTTTTAACCTTCAGTACTTTCCTTTGCTTTCTTCTCCATTCTAATCACTCCCTGCTCCTGTTTTCCCCTCTCTGTACTAAGTCCCTTTCATCCCTCACCTCCCTCTCCGCCCCTGGCCAAGCATCCAAATACACGCGGAGCAAGCGTAACCAAACATAAATATGAAAGGGATCATCCAATTTCAGCAAAATGCTTGCCCCTACCTATTCAAATATTTAACTTGCAATGACTAAGCCCAAGAAGATCATAAATTTTTTTTACAGACCTCTGCAGGTCTTTAATAAACCTCAGCCTGCACCTCGATGACAGCCAGAGCTGCAGTTGCTGAGCTGTTTCCTATGCATTACAGCAGATTTGCTCCAAGGTAAGCAAGAGGGACGCTGGGCTCGAATTAGAAGCAAGGAGATTTCATTCCCCAGTTGCTGGTTTATTGAAATTCAATGCCTCCCTCTCACCTGACGCTTTGTTATGCTAACCCCTACCAGCGAGCAAAGATTTCCAGTCCATGGGGAAGACAAGCAGCCACACTCCCAAGACACCCAGGGAATTGCATCCTGCAGGTGACACTCCCATCAAACCTGGAAGCTGCTGCATCCTGCAGAGGGACCTGTGCCATTGACAGGGACTCTTGTGGAGTCCCACTGCCCAACAAAGGGGCCGCTCCTCCTAAAGGAAGGCAGACATGGGGGTGTCACTGAAGGCATTCCATGCCAGGGGACACCAGGTGACAGCCACATCTTGCACCAGATTGTGGCAAGGGCTGTGTGGGGCTCCTCGTGCCTTAGAGGGGCAGGAACTCATGGGGTTCTGAACCCCTTGCACAGAGCACCCATCAGGGTCCTGCACTGCTATTGCACGAAACCTTGCTATCTTTTTAGACACTACACAACCATTTCATCCAAGCCATCTCCTGCTGGGCACATACAGCTCCCACTGCATCTCCACCTTCTGGAAGTGCATAGGCTTGCGGACCTGAGCTGGAGGAGTTCAGGGCTGAGCAGCCAGCTGGGACACCAGCTACCCCAGCCCATCTCCCCAGAGCACTGTGCTGCACAGTGGTGTCTGAGAAGAAAAGATGAAACCTCCAGGCAGCTCACAATGCCCTGGGATAAGCATTTGGAAGCTGCTGGCCCCTTTCGCTCACTGCTCTGCCTGGGGAAAAATGCAGAGGGCACAACAAAGATACAGACAAGGAAACCACTCCTGGAGTGTAAAAGAGCCCTCACAGGAGTCATACTGCACTTTGCAGCATTTCATTAAAAGTAAACCCTCCTGAAGGGAAGAAAATAGCATCTTTCTTTTCCAAAATGGGAGAAAGGATGCAAAAACTGAACCACACATGCCCCTGGGTGAGACAGTAAGACAGCCTATACTATTAATGCCCACCAAGGAGTTTTGACATAGCACTGCCACAGCATTGGCAAAAATACTGCATTTACAGAATGAAATAGGGCTGCAGAACAAAGTCATCCAACTCTTCATGCCTTCTGCCCATTCCTAGAGGAGACAGAAGGCTGCTTCAAATGGTAATGTAGACTTTACTTGTGGCCAATCTGGGTGCACAAACCTGGGTGAAAGAGAATGCACCTGTTTTTGTTTTACCTATACTGTGAGTTAATATATGTGATATATATATATATAAAATATACTGTGAGTTAATCCCTATGTTTCACACTGGCTCTTTACACCCACCCTCAGCCATGGAGATGCCCTCAGTAATATGGCAAGCCTTGGGTGAAGTTTTGCTGGAGCAATCCTACCGCACCCTTCCAGGTGCTGCTGCCCCACAGCAGCGCTGGAAGGGGCTCCTGGCCTGCCCAGCACACACCCAGGCACCACCAGCAAGGACCTCAGGCTCTGCTGGGAAGAAGGAGCTTGTGTTTAGCATCCCACAGGAAAAGCAGGTCTCACCAGTACAACCAGCCCCACAGCAGCCAGCTGTGAGCTCTGCAGAGGGAAAGTTTTTTAAACCACCCCAAATTCCCCAGCATCCCTCTGGCTGCTTTCCCACAAAGCAGACCTCAAACCAGTCTCTCACTAGGAGGAGATAAATAAATAAAATAAAACACACCCGTGTGTGGGCTCATGCAATTTTAATCAAACTAATGTCTGCAGGAGGGGGGGCAGAGGGGCGGGGGCAGGGAGGGATTACGGCGCCACATGTTCCAAGCGCTCCAGTTCATTCCCCATCTGCGATCCCTTCACAGGAGCACGGGAGGCACAAAGCGAGCACGGGGCTGGCTCTGCTTTAGTCACCGTCTGCTGCTCATGGTGTCAGCCAGAGAGCACCCCAGAGAGCCACTCCTGTGCTGTGCCAGCTCGTTACACGCCGACAGAAGCACCTGGAGAGGGGAAAGCCAACGGGAGAGGAAACCGAGCATCCTAAAAAACCAGCGGTAACTCACGGCAGGAGTCAGGGAGACCAGAGCCGCTTCCCCATGTGGTGGCACATGAGAAGGAAGACAGAGCACCCTGAGCTCCACTGGGAATGGTCTTGCCCAAAGAAGCAAGGACACTGCTCCTTTGTGGCAGGGTGATAGCCTGAAGCAGGCATCAAGGCAAGTGGGTGGCAGAGGAACACCGAAAAGGTAATGGTGGGCATCTCTGGGGTGGAAGGAGAAGGCAGCAAGATGGAGCAATGGCTTGAAAAGTATTGGGTGCCACTACCTTCAGAAATAGCAGGCAAAAAGCTGGAGCTGCACAAGGGTAAAAGAAGCTAGCGGCTTGTGGGGATATAGCGATTTTTGCCAGCTGTGCCAATGTCTGATGTGCTTCAGAGGTGAAGGAGAAGATCATGGCAAGAGCAGAAGGGGAGCTCCATCTCTCACCTGACCATGCAGCCCTGCAGCCCCCATCCCTGCCTCTCAGCAGGCCTGCTGCTAAGCCAGCAACACCAATGCTCACCAGCCTCACAAAGGAACACAAAACGCTTAGTAACCATTTGGGAAGTGGTCCATTCACCTCAATACCTCCCCTGGGGACACCCAAGAGCCACCAGCTGCGGGGAGAGGCAGAGGCCACTGAGCTGCTCAGGGGGGGCTCAGGTATTAACCCACCCCCAGCCCCTGGGACCTGGACACAGCTCCCAGATGGGGATTAAAGCCAGCTAAACGAGAATTTCAAACACACACCCCACAGCAGCAAATAATCAGGTGCCAAGAAGGAGATTAACCCTGTGGGGCTGAAGGAAACAAAGGCATAAGAGCCGGTCTGTTCAAGAAGCTGCTGCTGCTGCTTCTCCCAGACGAACACAAATCCGACCAGGAGGAATCTGAGGGCAGTGCCTGCGTGAGAAATACTGATTGCTGGGAAATATAAGCCTCTGACTTCACGCAGATCCACAACAAGTGGCACGAAGATCCCTGCCATAGCTGCTAGGCAGAGGCGGTGAGTCAGGTAGTCTCCCACCCAGGTTGTACCACAGGATGCACGGCGCCTCAGAGCTTATTTTAGCTGATGGTGAGCAGAGCACAGAGCCTCCTGCAGCAGTCCCTGCTCTGCCAGCTCCCAGACCTACAGCAGGCAGCACACAGCACCCTCAGGCACCGACCGCCATGCCCTGACAGGTGGGCAACAGCTCCTCATCTGGGGTCAAAGTGACACACAGGCCATTGATGGAGCAGTGGGGCTATGGGCATGTCCTTTACAGGTCACAAAGCCATTACTGTGGGGACACACACACACCAGCCAAGCTGGAGGGCTTGCTGTACCTGCAGACCCAAAAGAGCAGTGCCCTGGTCAGCATTTACTTGTTCAGGGGACCATCCATTCCAAGCCAAGATGGCAGAGAAGGAGGAACTGCTCCTCATTTGCAAGCAGATGCAGCCAGTGCTCCATTTGGGAGCAGGCTCTTCCTGCACTCTGCTGGCAGGATAACAGCTGTGAGAGACATGCTCCTTACTCAGGGGCTAGCTGAGTGTCATGACAGGCTTCCAGAGACATATCCCTAATGCTCGTGCTGCTGCAACAGGAACATGGTTCCCAGTCAAGCAGCCTCCAGCAATACCACCTTGGGCTGTGATCTTGTCAGGTTTCATAAGCTTAATCAGGCTCTGCTCTGGCTGGCGTACAGGGGTTTCACAGACAGGCTGGCTGGCTGTCCTGCTGCTCCACACAGCATCCCTGAGCACTCAACAGCAGTGCCAAGTCCTGGCAGTCAACGAGAGGACTCACATTTCAGTCTTGTCAACTTCAACCAGAAGATAGTAAGGGACAGGATGGGTGGCCCTGTGGGCATCAGCTCAGTGGACCAGTAATAGGGCTGGGACTGTGATGCCTGGCTCCAACTCATGACACTTTAGCAGAGATGGAAAGCATCTCCTAGCCTTTCAGTGAGAGATCTGAGGAGGGGAGGGTTCTACAGTGGCTCCTGGGGGCACCTGTGTCATCTAAAACATCTCATTAGTGCAAACTGCCCACAGTTATCTGGCTGAACTTAGCCCTACCAGAGCATCCTGCGGCCTGAACATACCACAGGAGACAGCAAGTCCATCTTGCTGCTCTGATGGTCTGTGACAGGGCTGCCTGCAGAAACTCATCCCAATTCTGCCAGGGGCAGCTCAGCAGCCATGCAGCACCCTGAGCCAGCGCTGCACTGTTCACAGCAACAGGCTCCGGCTCAGCCCGGCCCCACGGGCTCAGCCCAAATCCACAGCACTGCTGCCCAGCCCAGCACACCTCTGGTGTCCTGTTCCTTCTCTCCCCTTCCCTCCATCCACATCAAACCCTCAGCAAGAGGCTCTCTAAGCAGATGAGATCTGAGGAGCCCGGTGTCTCCGAGGATGGGCACGCAGGACACACTGCTCTGGCCACAGACACGAGGGAGCTGAGAGGATCTGAGAGCGCTGGGCACCAGCGTCTCACTCCCCACTGCTCACCAGTCCTGTGACTCACAAAGTCACTTCAAAAGCAGCTCCTCAAAGCACCATCACGGCCTCTGACATCCCAGTCACAAAGGGAGAGGAATAAAGGGTAGGAGGCAGCAGTGCAAAGGTAATTACTGCATCCTGACAGCCCTGATGGAAGACAGCACTGAAACCCCCATTGTCTGCTCCAGAGTCAAAAGCCTGAAACAGCATCTAGGGCACTCGAAGGACACATGCAAAGGGTAGGGGAAGAGCCCCCACAAAGCCCTGCAGAAGGAGGCCAGATGGAGAGGGACCCATGTCTCTGGCAGTTCAGGGGCCTCCTCCCATTGCAGGAGGGAGCAGGGACACTCACCCACAGTCCCTCTCTGGTCATCCCCATTTCAGCTCTCTCTCCTTCAGAACCTCCAAGATGCCAACCTACACACCCCACTGCTCTTAACAGCACAAAACCTCCCATCCGAGGTGTTCCACCTGCCACTTCTACACTCCCTCCTCCTCCTGCCTTCCCAGTGCTGCTGTTCCTCCTTTTCTTCCTGCTCCCTTTCCTCCTTCCTCTCACCTTTTGCTTGGTTTTTAACCCCTCCATCTCCCTCAGCCCACTCACTCTCCACCTTGCATGCCTTCATTGGCTCTCCTTCACACTGCCCAGCACTGGGATGACCACAGCCTTCCCTCTCCTCAGTGAGGCAGGAACCTCTCATGCAAAGGGATGCTTTTCCTTGCACCACTCCTCTGGATATGCTTATACACTCAGGGGCTGTTTGGATGATGGGCAATGCTCCTAAGATCTGCAGAAGGGAGGACACTGGAAGCACCCCTGTGATCACAACACACCTTTCACATAGCCCCAGAGCACCTGCCCCTCTCAGGGCAGCCCTTCTGGCCTGCACCCACAACAAAGGAGCTCCTTCAAAGCACAGAATCTCTCCAAATTATGGACTCATGTCCCTGACAATGCCACCTCTCCAGCCACTTTCCCTTCCCCACAGGTAAACACTGCTGTGCCAGTGCTCCCCCCTTCCAGCCCCAGTGCCAGGTGGGCCACCCATCAGGCACAACCACCACCTGCAGCTCTGCAAGGACTCCTGTCTGTGGACAGGTGGCATCAGTACACCTGAGAGAGCTCAAAAGGTGACAACAGACTGCCAGAGCACCTGTGGTCATCTGTGGCACTGATGCAATATTTTTGCAATTTTTTAGTGGACACAGAGCCCAACATTAACCCTCTACTGAGCAACCTGCTGCTTTTGGATCTCTTCGCTTCCGTGCAGCAGCACACTGCCATAAAGAAAACCGATCTCTCTAAACCTTCTCACCCCTCAGTATGTTTGGCATTACAAGTTACAATCAGGAAACACTTTTGGTAAAAAATGGCTTCATAAAAATCTTGCTCTCTTGAATAGGCAGCTAAAAATGAAGGATGACAGGGTCTGAGAAAGTTAAGTGCTCAGAGCACATTGTGCCTAGCACAGAGGCATTCTTGTCCAGAAAACCCTGCCTGCCATGACACACTTCCCCAGGGCAGGCATCCCTAGCTCTACATTTCTTTGGAGAGCCCTAAGTTATCGTTTTAACTCTCAAGCAGCAAGGAATAAAGCCCTGAAGGGTGCAATATGTTGAACCACAATGTCAAGGAACCGGAGCAGGGCAGAGCCGGGACACTGAAGGGCATCCAGCCCATTAGCACCAACTCATCATCCACGATCCCTTAAGGCAGAGGCTCATTCAGACTTCAAATGGGGAGCACAGCAGCCCCACCTCTTGCCTCCTCAGGGTAAAAATCATGCTTCTCTCTGCATTCTAAAGCGCCTTTGTTCGGGTTTGCCCTGTTAGCTCTGGCTTTTCTTTGTAGGCTCTCCAGAAGCATCTCTTGTCGATGGCAAGGGCAAGTGGGGCGGCTAATCCCATTCCATTAGCATCCTCTGAAATGCTCCAAGGACTAGGATGCTGCCTGGGTGCAGGTGGCCAGAAGGCGGCTCTCACTAAGACAGCACGACTTCTGGATGCGTGCACACACATCCAGCCCCAGAGCCGTCTGCCATCAATAAAGCCTGCCAGAGGGGGGAAGAGGATAAAGAAAGAGCCCACATGTGGCTCGAAAGGCGATTTTTCTCCTACAGGCACAGCTTTCCCAATGCCAAAGGTTGCCAATGCTCCTCCTTTCTGAAGGTGACACAAACTCCTAAATCGGAGGGGAGCATGTTATGTATAAAAACAACTAAGCACCCTCCCACAAGGGCCAGGGAGGGTGGAGGGGACACCCCCAGCCCCCAAGCTCCCGGGGGCTGCAGCAGCACAGCCCCTGATACCCCAGGGGGCAGATAAAAGGCTGACAGAAGCCATCCTCTCCTCATATGATGACCCAGCAGTGCCTGCAGCACTCTCATGTTCCTTGCAGCCCCCCTTGCCATTACATTTCCCATTTATAAACAGCTGTCTGGCAGTATTACTAATCAGTGCTGCATGGAATAATGTTACTTTTCCCACCACATTACTATTTTATCTTCTATCCTCCCCACCTCCAGCTGCTGCTTTCCTTCCACCACCCCCAGCCTGGAAAGCAATAATACATTTCTTCATTTTATTCAGGCTCTACTTTTCTGATAGCACAAACAATTTACTTGCAACCCATGAAAAAAAACAACCCAGAAAGTTTTGGTTTTTTTAAAATTAAATACTGTTAAACCCACTTAAAATAAATACTTGCTGAAGGAATATCAGCTGGAGACTGCTCTCTGACTTATAATAATCCCACTGCGCCCAGGGAAATCCTCTTAAACCTATATCAGATAAAGATTGTAAAACTGTTAGGGGGCTAAACTGACAGGGCAGACACGGAATCAAGATGGAAAATTTCTCTCCCCAACTCCTCCGTACCAAAGGGGAGCTCTGTCCCAGTGCAGGTCAGGTTTCCTTCTCAGCACATAAAGCAAAGCCCTGCACCACCTGGAGCTGAAGGGAGAGGGGAGGAAGGCCAGTCCTGCCAGGGCTTTGGGCTGAAGGAGGGGGAGGATAGGGATGCGGTGGGACTCTAAAGCACCAAAGAATTGCTTTCCCTTTCCCACCTCTCCTGTGGGTAGCATAAGCAGGGCAGAAACCCTCTGGAGCTTTAAACCTAAAGGATTCTCCCCATCTCTCCCTTCCCCCAACCCTTCTCCCTTGGATGCTCAACAGCAACATCTCTAATTAGAGATAAGGATACCAAATCGTCAGAGCTAGGGGTGGGACAGAAGTAGCAGGATTTCAAGTTTAGTGCTATCTTATCTGAGATGACAGAAAAGATCTGATGTAGATTGGTAATGCTCCTAAAAGAAACTTGTGCTGCTCTGCAGTTTGCTTGAGCACCAGCCACCAGTTTGACTTTGTTGGTTTTGCAATTTTTCAACAAGATCCACACCACAGGGAGCATTTTGTGGCACAGAGCTGAGCAATGGGCACTGCACTCATCCTCTGCTCCATGGGGACTCCACTGTTCATCACCAGACCTACATGTTCTCCAAGAGAACTCAAGGAAAGCATCACATCAACAGCAGAGACAGCTGCCCCCGCCTCTCAGGGCAGCAGAGCGACAGAAGTGCAGAGCAACCAAGTCTAAGGGGCTGGAATTAAAGAACAAATAAAACAATCCTCCAGGGAAAACAAATTAACAAAAAAAAAAAGAAAGAAAGAAGAGTGGGAGGAAGAGTAAACACAGCAAAAACCTCCCCAGGGAAGCACAGCAGGAAAATCAGGCAACGCGGAAGGCGAAGTTTTTGCTGGTAATGGAATAAGGGGCCGCTCCATTGCAGGATTTCTCAGTGCTGCAGCTGGCTGGAGCCACGGGGACCGTATTCCCTGTCAGAGTTCAGTGAGCAATTGCTAAGGCAGGGGATGGGTGCCATATGTTACCAGCTGCGCTCGCAGCCGCAGCTCTCCCCGTTTAACGCCGAGAGACTCTTTGGCGGCACACGAGCACAGAACCTGCACGCTTTGAGCCTCTCCAAAAAGACTGCCAGAAATGCCAACAGGCTCTGCCAGTGCCACTGGGTGATGGTCCCCATGCCAGGGAGCCACCAGGCTGTGCTGGCTGCTCAGAACCCAGCACTGGCGGGGAGGTGCAGGTGGGAGAAGAGATGGGTGTCCCTGAGCTCCCCTCCAGCCCCTGGAAAGCTGCCGAGTGCACAGGAGGTAGGAGGCAGGTACCAGGCTCTGCCCATCCCACTTTGCAGCCTGCTGGCTCCACCACCTGCTCATCCAACCCAGCCCAGCTCCTTCTGGCTCTCCTTTTGTGTGCAGTAATTTTTTTCTTATATTTCGGAGCTTCTCTTAGTTGTGCATATAGTGAAAAAAGTAATCATTTGTGGGGGGAGAACAAAGGCTTTGGGACTGCCCAGACCACATCAGGAGGAAATGTTGAATTCAGGATGGGAGACAGCACTAAACGGTTTCCAACATTAGACAACCTTTTGCCCCAGGCTTGAACCTAGGATGCTACGTAACCCACTTGTGGTAGAGCTGGTCTTCAAGTGCATCAAGTTCTCTGACTAAAGATCCTTTTCTCCTACTTAAAAACCTTTGCATCCTTTACCTCTTCTCAGCACATTATGTCAATATACACAGTCAGCCTATGTCACCAATCCCTCTACTCAGGGGGCAGACTGAAAGGCATCCTACAAAACACGACAATTATGATTACCAAGCACCTCATTTTACCAGGAACTGGGCAAAGCACATGGGAAGAGTCAGCAGGAGAAGCAAAAAGAAGACACGGTCTGAGCAGGGTTATCTTTTCAGCAATTCCTTTCAGGGCAGCAGAGGACCCCAAGCCCTGCATCCTCATTGGCACTGAGGAGGCCCAGGGCTCAGCAAAAAGCAAGTGCCACATTCCCATCACCCTGAGGGACGCCTGAGAGGAGCCAGACACAGCTCGAGAGCAGACCGGAGGGCACGACTCAGAGCCTTCAGAAAAGAGGCTTTTTCAGGAAAGGCTGCTTAGCTTTCAAAGATCATTTTAGCTGACTGTCCTGATGTTACAATTCAGGCTCGGCGCTGCACAGAAAGCCACCCAAGCAAAACACTGCAGCTCTTTACAGTCTGAAGGCAAGTCAGCATTCAGGGTTCCACACCTGCCTTCCTGACAAGGAAGGGATGTAGAAAGTCTGGAAACAAGAGGGCTCATTTTAAAGACAAGCCTAGATCTGTGAGCAGAGGGCCATGCAATTGCCTGAGGCTGAATTAATTTACATTTTTAGAAATGGCTTTTAAGAATACATTTTTTTCTTACAATGCATCAGCACAAGTCTACAAGTATGTCCAAAAAAGGACACATATTCTCATTGTAATTGTTCTCCACATGCTAGCTAAATTTAAAAAAGTACCTCTGCCTCAAAGGGGACAATATAGGAAAAACATATGGAATACAGTGATGTGTTCCAAATGTGTCTAATGCCAGGTTTTTGAGAAATGGGTAGGTGGATGGCATAAAAAAAAGGAAAGAATCAGATGCCCAACTGAGAGCCCTTCCCACAAAGCATGTCATGCCACCAAGCTGCTTGAGGTTTTGAGGGACAGGGCAGAGAGGCTAGGGAGGGGAAGAAAAAACTGAAGAAAGAAACAAAGGAGTGGATACAATGGATTGCCCATTTTTTTTAGGCATAGGCTGCCCACCATTTGTTCCATTCCTCCTGCACATTCAGAGGTGCAGAAGTGATGCAATGTAATACAACAATAAGAAAGAAGAAACCAGGCAAGCAATTCCAACAGGAAAGAATAGGAGATGGCATACTGCAACGAAACAAGAATAACTGGAAGTGTTTAGCAGGAAAACACAGTAACATGGGATGAGATAAAGACACACAAAAGGAGGGAGCCCTGTCCCGCTATGCAAGGGCACGCACAGAGATTTCTGTCATAAGCCATCAGCTCCAACCTGACTGCTATCTACAAAGGAGAGGTTTAGGAAGCACAAGGAATAACCAGCCCATGGAATTCACTGCCAGATTGTACATGACTAAAGCACAGGGTTGCCTGTGCCAGGCTCCCACGTACCTGCCCACGGCACTGCGGATCACCGGCCCCCCAGTCTGGCAGTGCCTATCAGCCTCAGAGCTTCTGCCAGGGGAAAACTGGGTGAGCTCAGGCAGCTACACTTTCAAGATAGCAGAAATGACTAAGCAGGACAGGAGATGAATCCTATTCAGCATTATTACCAGGCAGAGCTGAAATATAAGCCTTTGTTTTTAACTCCCGCTATCTGAGGAGCTCAAAGCCCATCACAATTATTTAGCATAGACTTTGTGAAAGGCTTGTGTGCTATTATCCCTAATTTTACCAGCTGGAAAATGGGGAGGGAGATGGATTGCTCCATATCCAGGGACATGCAGCAAGTTGGCAGCATAACAGGGCTGAATGCCTGTAGCATCTCAAACCAGGTGCAATTCCCCAGGCTCTGGCCACAGGAGCTGCCAGAGGTAAATATGTTTACCCCTCCCCACTCCTTCCCCATTTACAGACAAATACTTCTTTTCCACCCATAGCAGGAACAGAAAGAAAAAGCAGAGGAGCATAGGTCAATTATTTTGTGACAGTTACTACAGAGAGAATTAGGCATATAAAGGAGGACAGTAAGAACAAAATACCCTGTGTCTAGCTGCAAAGGACTACCTATAAGAAGGCATTTTTTTTTAAAATCCCTTTTTAATGCCAGCTAAAGGGTAATTTCAAAGTGAAGGACATTTTGCTCCTCTGGGGAGCTAATTACTGCAACAAGCACAGCCCAAACAGGCGAAGATGAATGCAACTCACACAGCACAACACCAATCCTGCAGCTCACTTTGGTTAACTCACACAGCTTGGCCAGATAAGGCACACACGTGTTCCATGGAGGTAGCCAAGCTGCCGAGACAGACTAAGGGAGATTAGGACATCTCTGCTTAGGATTTCCAAGTTCCACCTTCATACACCAGAGCAGAGCAATAGAGACAAACCCCTCCAACCTCACTAGAGAAATAAAAACAGTATGAAATATAAAAAATATGCCAGGAAAAAAAATAATTTGGGGATGTAAAATAGGTCCTTGGTGTTCTCACCTGGTTGAGATCATCAATGTCATGGCATTATTTAGTTCTGACCCTCCAAACTCCTTTATTTAGCACCAACCCTCCAAAATGCTGCCTAACTGGTTCCTTCCTGCAGTGCAGCCAAGTAGCTCATCACAGGACAATTCAGGGAGGAAGGGACCTTGGGGGTCTGTGGTGCAGCTACAGGGTGAAGCAGGGTCAGCTATAAGGTCAGACAAGGCCACTCAGAGCTTGATCCTGTCAGGTCTTGAAAGCCTCCGGAGATGAAGCCTTTGCAACCTTCCAGGACAGGCTGAACTGCTTATTTCGATTTTTGCCCTGTTGCTGCTCATCTGCAAAAAGCCTGATCTCCCCAGGACACAAGCTGCTCACTCAAGTACAGTGACAAACACTTTTCCCTGTCTCTCAGGTGAAGACAAAGAAGAAAAATGCAGCACAGAAAGAAGAGCCCCCAAAGACTTCTATCAAAACTGGTAGGTCCTTGTCTCTGAGACTGCCTTCCCTCTCCTCGACACCTGCCTCAAGCAAAGCCACCTTCAGCCCTGCTGACAGCTGCAATAAACCAGCAGCCACCCAGGTCCACGCGCCCCACAGGGAGAGAGAAGTGACTGCTCTCATCCAGGCTGCCGGGAGCAGACTGTGCTCTCCCCAGTCCAAACTGTGACGTGACTTTCTCCCTCTGCTCTGTGCTCAGACAGATCACGTATGGCAGCACTTGACGAACAAGAAGGGAAGCTGCTGGCAACAAGCAGCAGCAGCTGGTATGGGGTAATAAAAGTTCTTTTTTTTTTCTTGCCT
>NW_005054338.1:2971836-3004420 GCF_000277835.1 Geospiza fortis | reverse complement strand
GAGATCCTGGAGGTTTTCGGTGGCAAGTTCAATAAGAGACCTGCCTTCTTCTCTTGAGGGCTTGTCTGAGACACACACAGCTCCCTTCTTTCCAGTGCTAAGTGTCTGGTCTGCATAAACCTTTCTCCCACCTCCCATGCCACCAAAGCCTCTCAGACACCCCCTACACGTGTCCTCCCTGTCCCAGCCACGGGCTTGCAAGTGGCCACACAGTTACATGCCACAGCTGCAGGACAGAGGATCCTGAAGACAAACTCCTAAGGGCATGGTCTGAGTGCCCATGGACTGAGTCCTGCTCTGCAGAGAGCTGCAAGTGCCTTGCCTTGGGCAGCTCAGCATTAGGAGACAAGACCCCACCACACAGAGACACAGCCAGCCCTGACTGACCTCAGGCAGAGATGCAGATGGCTCTTCACCCATCAATGCCCCTGTCCTCCACCACTCCCAAGCTTGGCACGGTGTAGAAACTTCACCACAATGGAGCTACCAGCCAAAAAACAACACAGAACCCCTTGGAGCCATCACAGATAATGCAGGACGCAGGAGAACAGCGCACCAACCCACCCAGGCAGGATAAGACCAGTGAGAAACAGCAGAGAGCAAAAGAGTGACCAGGCTGACAGGGCAGCCACTGAATAGCACCTAGCCAGCATGAAGCCTCTCTGCCCTCTGGGACCTAAGCCTGGCTGGAAGAAGGTCCTGGTGACCCTCCCTGCAGGGATTACCACCAGCTCCACAGCA
Organism: Geospiza fortis; assembly: GCF_000277835.1. NCBI lineage: Eukaryota > Metazoa > Chordata > Aves > Passeriformes > Thraupidae > Geospiza > Geospiza fortis. The sequence continues at coordinate 3,003,679 of NW_005054338.1, read as the reverse complement.
GCCCCTGCCTGCTGCAAAGGCAGCTGTGTTTGAGTGCTCCTTGTTTCTCAAGTCTGCACTGACATTGCTTCTTCCCAGTCTGTGGTACCGTGGGGACTGTGGTCTCCTCCCATCCAATCCCCTTTCATTTTTTTGCTTTAAGTTGTTTAGGATTGATGCTGTACAGCTGCTTCCCCCAAAATAAAGACTAAAAGACCTGCCACCTCCTCAAGTGCTTTGAAACCTTTCCTCCCGCTCTATCACTACCTGTTTAAGAAAAACCTCAAAGCTTGATTTCTTCCCTCAAATCACTTACTCTGAAAAAGATCTCAACGTTTTTGGGAGCACAGATGAAAAAACACTGAGATAAAAGTCTGAAACTTCTGAAGAGGTTAGACCTGGGCCTCTTCACTGTTATCTAAGTGAGGGTACAGGCACACAAACAATTCATCGCAGAGATACAGCGGAGTACAAATTTGCAGTGACTCACGCTCTTTGAAGGAACTGCCATGTGCTCAGTTCTACCCTGCAGCAAAACACAAGTTTACCCATCAACAGAAGCACAAACCAGCACCTCAATTTGCATAGCACTCCTGCAGCTTCACCAACTAAATTACTGCACAGAAACCTCCTCTACTACCCATATTTCAAGAGTTAAAGGATAATTCCAATGGTAACCTGGAAAATACTGCTGTCTTGTTAGCGGTGATGCTGTGCTTCCGGGATACTGCTTTCCTTCACCTGCAAATTCTTTGCTGTCTCTTAACTTCTTAAAAAGTACATACAGCAAGCAACAAGCAGGACCGCAACACAACTGTGTTGATTGTCCCCAGATCCATGATTTAATCACCCTTATTTAAATTTTGTAACTCCCCTCTTCAGTACACTCAAGTGTCTTCCCAATTCAACCACAAAGTCAAAATTCCCACCAGTTGCTTAGAAGCCTGATAGGGCAAGTCTCTAAAAGCAGCCAAGTTTACAGCCACTGGTGCCTAGCTCCAGTCTAACATGTACGATATTTCTTTAGTCAACATAGAGAACGATGTACTTAATTTAAACAAAGACGGACTGCTTTCCAGATTTGTCTTTTTCTGTCTTCTGATGGCAGATATTGCCTGGATATCTACCTCAGGCAGCGAGTCTGGTGTTAAACAGGTGGCAGACAACTCATGAGATCTTCCAAAATATTTTCCTGCCACCCTGAGTAAAAGAGCATGAACTAGCCCCAGCAATTTTGTGTCAGTCTCAGGGAGCTAAAATCTGAAGGCAAACAACAGAGTTGCAGACTTTGTACATGGGCTAATCCTTTCTCATAAATCAGTCACAAGGCTATGGCTCCACAACATCCTGAAGAGCAGCACCCTTTGTTTTTTTTTTACCCCACCTCCCTCAGCACCTGAGATGTCCTAAATTCTTCTCCTAACACATCTCATAGCCCAGGCATAACTCCATCACCCCAAAGATGCAGCTCAGAGGGGGATGAGAAGAGGAGCAGGAGGATACAGAAAGGCTTGTTTTTGAAGCAATTGAAGACTGGTGAAGAAGATTAAGCCTCGATACACATGCTGCATGGCAGAAGGCCTTTGAACCACATGACTGGCCTCATTCCTAGCTTCAGTGAGATTAGCACTTGTGCTGCATGCCTAAAATTCAGATAAGAGTCCCACAGAGTGCCTGGGGAGCACTTCTTACTCCAGGCCATCACAGATATCAGGTCCTCAAAGCAATATTAGACTGTGGCCAAAGTCTCAGTGAGGGAAAAGGAATCTGGAACAGTGACATTAATAATGGCAGAGGGACAACTAACCATGCTTGCTGTCCATGAGGTGGAGAGAAGTGTACTTTCAAGCCAAACTGGCATGTCTCTGAAGCTGACAAGATTATTTTTTAGCAGGCTCAGAGCCCTGGAGATACAGCCTTCAAACAATGCTCAGGTGGCAGGAGCAGAACACATCCCAGCTGCTCTGCTGCACGCTGAAATGCCCCAGTGCAGACAGCAGCCCCACATGCTGCTGCACCAGTGTCCCATGCAGCTCCCACATCACAGGGCTGTATCATAAAGGTGGAAAAGAGGAGAAACTCCTCCTCCAGCTCTTTCCTCAAACCATGGGGCACAACAATTCCAAGGTCCCAGAGCAGCAAGCCCAAAATCAACACTGCTTCAAAGCCATCCACTTCACACATAAGTGGAGAGAATAGAGATGCTAACAAACCTGTCTCCCTTCAGGCTTTGCTGCTGCCAGAAAAGAGCCACTCAATCTAATGAGTCAATTAAAAATTCATAACTGGATGAACAAAAAAAAAAAGTTTGGTTCTTTTTCTGAGAAAATGAGAACAGTAACTCTTTTCTGTACCTCTTCTTGTACTGTCTGCAGAAACAAAAGCAGCCTGAAAACCCCAAACCTATAGTTGAGACAGGAAAACAGAAAGGACCTGTGATATGACCAGGTCTGCAGAGAGGAGCTCATTTCCCCGAAGGACTTCAGGGACCAACAGAGTTGAAGCCAGCACCACTTCCCATGAATGAGAGGCAGAAGGAAGGCTCTCTGTAAGGGCATTCTGTCTACAGGTCATTGCTGGGAGCACTCTGAAAATTCAGTTTCTGTCAAGAGTTTGGCAAACCCACAGAAGGGAACGTACACAGATGCTCATGTTCAAAATGCAAGTGGACCCTAAGCCATTTCCAAAGTGAATTTTCAGAAATGAATTAAGCTAAACCAAATTAGGGCCCAAAATCCTGAGCGCAAGCATCCATGAAGGGGCATAATGTGATTTAACTAATCCACTAGAAGTTACTTTAGATCAATTTTCTTGAGTATCTCTGACACATGTAAGCTCCAAAGCCAATGTTCTCCAAGCACTGTTCATGGTTGTCTACAGACTCCCAGATCTCACTGGTTCGTAGCTGTGAAAAGGGAAGGACAGAGCAAAAACAGATCAACCCACCTTTGGCTCCCCAGACTCTTGGGAGAGCAGTGGAGGAGCTTCCCACTGCCCAGCCACTGGATATGCTGACTGTGCCCAACTCCAGCTCTTTGGCAGAGCCACCAGAATCCACCCAACCCCACCCTGCCCCCAGGCACGTTTTTCCAGTGGGTGTTGGTTTCAATGGGTTTCACTCCCCAAGGTGACTTAACAAAAGCAGCACTGACTCAGTCTTGTTTAAACTGCAGTGGGAACTGCAAATCTGGAGACCGAAAGCAAATTACAGACCTACAGATGAAAAATAGAATACTCAGGCATCTACCCCCCCAACCACTCACGGACATCAGATGGCAAAAAAGGCACCTAAATAAGCACCTACACCCATGCTGTGGAGCTTCACCTGGGAGAGTGGCTGGGCTGGCACCTCTGAAGGAAAAAAGACAAGGCCATGAAAGCTTGAGGCAAGAAGCTCAACCCAAAGGAAGGCTATTGTGATTGAAATCATATCCTGGCTCCTTTCACCCTGGATTTCTTGTGTCAACACAGCCTGAACCAGCAACACCACCATGGGCTGGATAATGTCAAAGTGGTTTCCAAGCTGCAGCCTCACAGACACCTCCTAAGAAAAGCAAACCTGCTTGCTCTCTGTGGGCTTGAATTTGCTAGAGGGGTGTCTGTGTTGTACAGGAGCTCTTTTAGGGGTCTTTCAGCCAAAGAGTTGGATGGCAGCTATTTGACTGCTGTTAGCTGAGTTACACACTTCAAATACTGCTTTGAGATACAGAAAGCAAGCTGGAGCTTGAAAAGGTCAAATCATCTAGTCAAAGAGGTGCCATGGAAATACTCCAGATTTTAAAAGTACCTGTTTTCGATTTTTCTAACGCAAACGAAGAAAAAAAAGAAAAAAAATTCCCAAACTAGCTTCTCCACACTCATCCACAGACAGCTCAGTCTGCTCAGTGGTTTCAGGACGTACTCAGCATTGCTGTAAGAGCCTGAAGATGACCATCTCTCCTGTTCCCTTTTATGTGCTGCTCATTACTACTCCTCTCTTCCCTGCTCAGTTATTTCACCACCTTTGGCAGGCAGCTCTCTGGTCTGTGACTTGTGCCATCTGACACAGACTCCCTGGTCCTTTCCCTCTCTGTAAATCAGTCCCAGTTTTGCTTTCAGCCATGGCTTCAAACATTCCTCTGCCCAGCCGTGCTGCCTGGTGTCTCATTTTTATAAAAGCTTTATTAATGAAGAAAGCTCACTATTTCCTGTGCCTCTACACCATGATTCCTGCAATTCCCACCACTGTGCCACCTGCTCTCCACTCCAGTTCTCCCTCACAGGATTTTTATCTGACAGCCTATGCAGACCACACTGCACATGTTGGGTGGAAGGGTCTCACACCCCATTGTAGTGTTACACTTTAGTTAAATGGTATGCTCTGTCTCACCCCTTGAAAATGTACAGTTTATTCCAAGCCTGTGATCCTCCCCTGAAGTATCATGGATCTGTAATCCCAATGGGCCAAGTCTTATTCCGCATCCACTTTGAATCTCCCTGTTAAGCTGTGTGAGGGAGACCAGATCCTTCTTGGCCCTTTTCTCCCTAGGCTCTTCCCCTGTTCCCCCTTTCTCCCTCCCATGCTGCTCCCAGGGGTGGGACCCCAATAAATCCTCATCTAATTAGCACCCTCAGAGGCTGTGTGGAGTCTCCTTGCCTGACTGCCCAAGTCTTATTCCGCGCCCACTTTGAATCTCCCTGTTAAACTGTGGGAGGGAGACCAGATTCTATTCTTCTTGGCCCTTTTTCTCCCTAGGCTCTTCCTCTCTTCCCCTTCCTCCCCCTTCCCCCCCAGAAAGTATCATGTATCTGTAATCCCAATGGGCCAAGTCTTATTCCGCACCCACTTTGAATCTCCTTGTTAAACTGTGAGGGAGACCAGGTTCTCTTGGCCCTTTTCTCCCTAGGCTCTCCCTCTCTCCCCCTTCCTTCCCTTATCCCTCAGAAACCATGCTGCTCTCAGAGTTGGGACCCCCAATAAATCCTCATCTAATTAGTACCCTCTGAAGCCATGTGGAGTCTCCTTGCCTGCCTGCCCAAGCGTTATTCCACACCCACTTTGAGTCTCCCTGTTAAGCTGTGAGGGAGACCAGATTCTTCACGGCCCTTTTCTCCCTAGGCTCTCCCTCTCTCCCCCTTCCCCCCCTTCTCCCTCAGAAAGTATCATGTATCTGTAATCCCAATGGGCCAAGTCTTATTCCGTGCCCACTTTGAATACCCCTGTTAAACTTTGAGGGAGACCAGGTTCTCTTGGCCTTCTTCTTCCTAGGCTCTCCCTCTCTTCCCCTCCTTCCCCCTTCTCCCTCAGAAACCATGCTGCTCCCGGGGGTGGCACCCCCAATAAATCCTCATCTAATGAGCACCCTCAGAAGCTGTGTGGAGTCTCCTTGCCTGCCTGCTGCTACCAGCGAAGGAACAGCTTAGGGGACCCCCTGGGGACCCCTCAAACGAACTCCACCACCCCACGGGCCCAGCCAGGCCGCGAGCAGCACAGCTTACCCACGAGGTTCATCTTGGCGCTGTAGCTGCCGAAGTACCTCTCGTCGGTGTTGGGCGTGTGGCACTCGTACTGGGCGGGGTGGTGTGCAGCACCCCGGCGCCCCCCTGCAGCCGCTCCACGAAGATGCCGCGGCCGCGCACGCGCTGCGTGTAGATGGCGTAGGGGAACGAGGGGTCCACGGTGCTGACGATCTGCACCTCCCGCTCGGGGGCCGAGGGCAGGTAGATGGACCACTGGAAGTTCTGCTCCGCCGGGCCCTGGTAGCCGCTCACCTTGCACCACAGGGTGATGTGGGAGCCTTCCGTGCGGTAGAGGGGTCCCTCCTGCACCGTCACTTGCCGCTGGGCCAGTGCCATGCCTGTGGGAGGAGAGGAGCCCAGCATTACTGACCAGCAGGCAATCCCCACACTGACATCCAGATACGTCCCTGCCCTTCCATGGCCATGCTGGACAAAGCAAGCCCTCACACCCCGTTTTACATCCGGCACATCAGCCTCTGGCACAGCACCCCCTGGGTCATACTGCAGAATTCTTGCTGACTCAATGGAAGTGTTTGAAAAAACACCCCACGAAAGAAGCAGCTCTGAGGTAACATGAACCCCTTGTTTGGAAGCAGTGAGAACCCGGGTGTGAAAGGGCAATGCACCACGCAGTAACAAATCAGAAACTCAAGGTGACAGGTCTTTGTTTTCAGTACTTTTACTTTCCAACTCTCATCACCCCATGGAGAGAGGTCAGGGGGCTACACTCCCTCTCCTCTGGCTGCTGGGCCACCCAACTCCAATGCCCCAAGCATTCGTCGCCCATCAGCAAACCTGCCAGAGGCTTCAGCTGGTACAAACCCCCTTCTCCTTCCCCAAACCCAGCACACCTTCTCCATTCTCTCTTACTCTTGTAAAGGCCCACAGAGAAATATCAGGTTTCCGGCACTGCCTTCCCAAGCCAATTTGAAAGGTGTGCATTTAGCACATAACAAACCCAATTAAAGTTAATGGAAGGAGTGGGCACTTTCCAGTAAAGCTCAGCGCCCCTGGCTCTGGAGTCAGGGCCCAGTGCCCTGCGCTGTACACACGCAAAGGCACCAAACAAAGCCGGCCCCGCAGCACGGCGACTGCGATCCGCCGGATTTTTACACAGATTATGGATGGCTGGCCCTTGGGCTCATGGCACATTACCAGCACAGCCCTCCAGGGGCCAGATAAATTACAGCAATCTATCTTGTTTGTTGCTACATCAAAGGCTCGAGGTCTGGAGACCACGGTGGGTGTTCATCGGTTATTGAGTTACCAGCAGCATGCACACATGGCAAGGCCAATCACCCTGGCTTCTGTGACTGCTTGCTTGCCATCATAAAACAGCAATAAGCCGATTTAAAGCAAGTCCTGCATAATCACGTTTGCAAATTTCATCCTCTCTGTGCGTCTGTATGTTGGGGGTTCCCCCCCCTTTCTCTAATTTTCAATAACAATGCTCAAGTCCGGGAAAGAATTTAAGCTTTCAAAAAGTGGCATCCTGCAGGTGAAGAGGTAGCCTTGAATCTGGGGCTTATTGATTCAATCCCGCCCTCTGAACATCGATGTCCAGAAATTAAGTTTTTCACCACAGCCAGCCTGGACTGGAGCCAGGAGAGATGGTTCTTAGCAGCTTAAAACAAATTGTGAAAAATGGGTTCAGCACATCCATCAGGGCATGCAGCTGAACAGATGGAGTGCAATTCAAACTATTAACTTGGGCTCAGCTTGCTGCTGCTCCAAATTATGTTTCTTTTTACTCTTTATGAAATAATGTGATTTAAAGGGAGGACGGGGAAAGCTAGCACATTTGAAACAAACAAGGAGAGGAACAACAGAGGCAAGCACTCCCCCACTGTGTGCTGTACCAATCTCTTCATCCTGGGGAAAGACACTGCTGGAGACAACTAACATATCTACAGTGCAGGCAGCTTCTTCTCTCACCCCACAAAGGCCAAAGGACAAAGCAAATATTACAGCCTTTGAAGTGAACTGTTTTCAAAGCAGCAGGAAGGACAAGATCTTTATTACAAACCTAAAGACAGCTCATAATCCAATTTCTGTATGCACATATAGCCTTGCTACAGCATACACATATCCCACCTGCAATGACAATTAAAACTGCACCACAAGGCAAATGTGCAGTGGTAGGAATTAAAAGTTCCACACACAAACACTCCATCAGGTATTTCTCAGCTAACTGCACAACTTTGTTTATCAGGCTTTTAACACGGTGCTGGATTTTTTACATAAGAGTTTTCCAGCTATCTAGTTAAAAAGAATATTTTATCAGAGATAGGTATCTGACTTTCCAAAGCTCAGTTGAGGACCACAACCCTGGGGACCCACAGCACAGATTTTTGGTAGATGTCAAATCTCACCACCCTCCCGGCCAGCACTGGTATGGGCTTCCTTCTTCCCTTGCCAGTGGTTTTTGGCCCTTCACTGTAACTCTAACATGGAGTCTTCCTCCAGGTTCTGAAGAGACCCACTTTCTACATTCCTTCTCTTCTATCTTCCCTTGCACTGTGTTGCTGCACCTTCCTAAAGCAGCCAAAAGTGAGAGTTGAGAGCCAGAGTTCCCTGCTTCCATTCTGGCTCCAGCAGCCTAAGAAGCTGAGAGACAGAAGAAAACAGTGCAGAAAAAGCCCTGCCCAGCTCCAGTATGGGCAGAAGACAAAACAGTCAGGCTTCTGCTACAGCCTGCAGCAAGTTGCTGTCCCAGAGGTGAGACACAAAGGCTCAGAAGTTGGATGAACAGGCTGCATCTCCAGAGGAGCAGGGAGCAGTACATCCTCAGTGCTGCTCCCTGCGCCTGGCTGCAAACTCCTGCTCCAACACGGGTGGGCACAAATGCTTTTCAACACTGCCAAAAAATCCCAAACAGCAGAAGCAGAAGTACTTCCCCAAAACTATTTTAATCAAGAAAAGAAAGAAGAAAAACTATCAGCCTGAAGCAGACATCCAGCAGTACATGTTGTGCTCAAACAGTAACCTTTTGCATGATGTTTGGCATTTTGCAAGCTCTGGGAATTGCTATATCCATGATACACAGTATTAAGAAAAGAACTTAATTTCTTAGTGAGCAAGTGCTCTGATTAACAAAAATAACGTGTCTGAGATCCCATTTAAACTCTTATCATTCCCTCTTGAAGAGAGAGAAGAGCTCACTACAGGAGGAGCTGTGTGCTCCACACCTTCCCTAGGACACCCAGGAGACAGTGATGGTGGCATTTGGCTGGTACTGCACTGGCACAGCTGGCTTTTAATTGCAAATCCAATATAATTTAGTGACAACACAAGGGCTGATAGGGAGGAGGTAGTGAGCCAAGTGCTACTTTAAAATTAATATGAAATTGCAGGTTTGTGCATCTGGTTTTTTTTTTCAAAAGACAGCAAATCCCATGCGACAAGGAGGAAGCCATCCCCTGTTCCTTATCCCCTTTGGATCAGGGCTATTGTTGCCAGCCTTCTGAGCCAGGGACAAGCCAAACAACAGCCAGGCAGCTCTCAGCTTACCCATCTCCCAAGCCCTGGAGGTGCACAGGGGATAAGAGCAGGGGCAAGAGGAGGCAGTGCAGCCAGGTGGTGAGAATGAAGCAGCACGGGGCAGCGCAGGACCCAGGAACCTCAGATGCCCAGTCCCTGCACCTGCCCTATGCCAGCTCTCCCAGCAGGGCCACTGCAAATGTCATGGGAAACAGCTCTGAAAAGCACAGGAAAGGCAAGAGAAAGGTGCTATGTCCAAGTCACACAGTCATTCAAGTCTCCCTTGTCACATCACAGCCAGGATTTCAATGCCTCTCCAAGAAAGAAAGGAGCAAAAAAGGAGTATCAAGCATCCCTGCCAGCCAGGCATCCCCCCCAGAAGTACTGCAGCTCAGCTTCTGAGTACACTGTCTCTTTGCAAAATCTGTACCCTCACAGCAATCTCATGATTTTGGCAAGATCTGACCTTTCCATGGAGACCCCCACCGAGCTCGGAGCTCAGGTTTTCCACACACAACTGGTCATTTCAAGTGCCTGATTTAAGTACTTTGAAGAGGCCCCATTTCAGAAAGTGCCAAACATTTACCTTCAGGGAAGGAGGTGGACCTTCAGGTCCTTTCACAAGAACATGTGTGCAAAATTTTAGCTGAGAACATTGACTCAAGGCTTATTGCAAGGGACAGGTGGGTGTAATAAAAGGATGCCTGAGCACACAAAAACTCTGCCACAGCACTGACAGCTCAAAAGAACAAATAAAAACTCATGACAGAATGATGAAGAGCCTCCTGCACAAATATTCTCTCCATCTCAGACCATATGGGTTATGTCTGCACCACATCCAAAAGCACTGCAGCAGTTGCACCAAGTTATCTTCGATATCAATAATCACTGCCAGTAGTCATTTAATGCAAAGGAGAAACTTGAGCTCTTATGAGTATTATCCTGGGTCTCTAATCACTAGGCAGCAACTAAAAAAGTCATGATATGTATATCTTCTTGGTCTAGATATCTTCTATAAGCACCAGGGCTAACAGTGATGAACACCAAAAGGATTACATGGTCTGAGGGGATATTTCTACCCCTGCAGCTTTACAGAAGTTTTCCTTCACTGAGAATCTCTAAAGTACTATTTGTCAATAACTGACAATATTAATCCTAAATTTCCTTTAAAAATTACTTTGTGCCTTTGACTACAGTTATTAGGCAGAGAACATTTCCAAGGAGATCCCTCTCCCTTTCACAAACACACAGCACACATCTGGGCTTTGTTGTTGCTGCTATTGGTTTGTTCAATTTACAGGCACTCCTGAAAAAGTGTCAAGAGAGGAACAAAAATGATGATAAACACTAGGGAATGGCTTCTCTGTCAGAAATAATGGAGTCTGGAGGGAAACAAAGGTGACTTGAAGGGGATCTGGTAAAGGTTTTTTCACAAATATATATGCCATGGCAAAGACGGTCAAGAATTTGACCCTTGACCATCTCTTCCAGTTTAAATGCCAAGGGCCATCAACTGAAACTGGTCAGATCCAGATTTATAACAAGAGAGGCAGTTTATGCAGCTGAACGCAGCAGACCTGTTGATGCCCTTGCCAAAGGGTACTGTGGGTATGGAAAAATTTACATGGGTCAAACTATGAGTGGGATAAGCACATGAAAGAGGGCTACCAAACAGGGAAATCACATCAGGTTCCTAAGGCTCCCAAAACAAGCTACAAGCTTTTTGAGGCATGATGCTGAGCAAGGTGCAGGATTTACTCTGAACTGGTACAGATGTCCTTGTGCCCACCTTTATAACCCATCTCATTGCAGACTGTACTCTTCAACAATGTGGGTCTGCGGACTGTGCCTTGGTTATAATACCACAGAAGCTAAAAAAGGTACCATTTTGGCTTCTTCTCCAAGAGCATGACTATTTCTACTCAACACCTGAATTGGTTCCCTCAAAACATCCTTACATGGGAGCTTGTGCCTCTATGCAGGGAAGGAGAGGGAAGGGGAGGGAACCAATTCATAAATCCTACTTGGCTATGACAAATTAGCATCTGCAGCAGACCACAGGACCTGGCAGAAAGTCCCCAGTAATGAAGACAATTCAGACATAAATGCTAAAGGGCAGTTATGCTAAAGAGTCTAATTCTGAGCTGCAGACATGCTCTGGGCAAGCTCAACCCAAGAGCAGGTGCAAGTGCACCACAGGCTGTGGCCACTGCTGCCCTCCTGCAGGTCTGAGGGGACCTGCAGGAGCCCAGGCTGACCACCCAGCTGGCCACTGCACTCCAGTGCATGGCATGGTGCCATCTAAGGCGAGGCAAGGACCAGCAGACTTCATCCTGCTGCTCCCCGTGTCCTGCAGGCTGTGGCACTGCCCCCACCCAGTGCTCTGACTCCCCTGCCCCAAAGCAGCAGCACTGAGCCCTGCACAAGCCTCTGCTGCCAGAGAATTACTCAGGGGCAGTTCACATCCTCCAAGCTCATATTCCCTCTTAAATCAGATTAATTTTTCAGTCTCACTTATGCACAAGGCTCCCCAGGGGACGGCCCTTCCTCTCTCCCTTCTGTCACCCACAGAGCTTGTAGACACCTCTTGCCAAACCCAGCCCATCACTTAGTCCCTGCTTTTTCTCTGGACTCCACAGCAGGGCTGACACTCACAAAACACTAATTCATTTCAAGAAGGCTCTTCCAAACTCACCATTGTCCAGCCACTTCCCCAAGCAGCCATCATTTTTTTTGCCATGGGCTGAAGACTAATAAAATCTCAGAGGGAGACACTCTGCCCCACCAGGCAACACCAAAGCAGAGACAATCTTTTAGCAGCACACACCTGCTATTCTGTGAAGTCTCCTGTTAAGGCACACAATCAAAAATTAGGTTTGAGCTTAATTTTTGTATAAATGAGTCACAGCAGGAACAATCTCCATACACTGCAACCTGCTGCCAGATGGATAAAAACAATGCTATCAGAAGAAAACATGTGGTAAGCCCCCACCATTCCCCCAGTACGGTAAAGCCTCATTCTGGGAAAATACAGTGTTTTCTTGGGGTATTTTTTCTCATGCCAAGAGAGCTCAGTGTACTGAAAGGCTGGCTGGAGTCACCTGCAGAACAACTCTGTCCCCATCCTCCACCCTTTTGCTTTAATGTTTAAATGGTGCAACCAAAAGGATGGCTGATCCCCTATCCTCCCCTTCCTCCACTCCTGCCACCATCCCACCACTCCCAGCACATGGACCATCTTTCCTAAACCAACTCATAAAGCTGTTCACTCCTCATTTGAATTCTTCCCACTGCTGAGCCAACTAAGGATGGCTAAGTGGCGAGGTCGGCCAGGAGCAATTTATACAATAATTGGTATGGAAATATCAGAATCAGTGGGGAAATATCAAAGCATGGGCAAAGTAGACAGGAGCTGCCAGTGAAGCTCTTTGTTCTTCCAACACCACTGCCTTCCCTCGTCTCTGCTCGCCGCTCTGTCTCACAGCCGCGCACTTCCACAGCAGATGTTTACTGTCTTTTAAGAAAAATGTTTTCAATAAATATGAAAGAGATGGCATTTCTTTTAATCACCATAGATTGCTGTGGCCTGTGACTAGCTTCCCAAGTTCTGACTGTAAAAGAGGTCTTGTACCTCTGCAATAAATATGCATCCAGTCAGACATCCGACCCCTTCGCCAAGATCAGAGCCATTTTACATCCTTTGGTTCTTCTCAGATCTGGCCCTTATATTGACAGAAGACTTCCTTATTTTCCCCAGTATGGCATTGGTATTCTGCAGATGCACAGTGTGCAATGTGATCTGCCCTTGTGATTTCTTCCCCCCCGCTTTTTTAAGCAAACTACATCCTATATGGATGTCACATTCCTCTAACTGCTCCTTCCCTGTTCTACAATTAGGCATATTAAAATATGCTAGTTTTAACACCACCTTAGAACAGCATATTCTTGAGCCAAAGATCAGGGTTGCTGTATTACTACAACCTTTAAACTCCTAAAAATGCTGAAAGGATGAAATAATAATTCATTATCTACACTGGGCACTGTGAAGACAAGAAATAATAGGCTTGGACCTCAGACTGGTCATGGGAGCTAGCTAAATGCTCCATTTCCCAGAAGCTAAGAAAGTGAGGCACCAGAGAGACTGCTCTGTGAGAGACTGAGGCATCTTACACTATAGTTTCCTCTAATAGACACTTACTTTCTTCAAGGATACCATAAGGCAGAGATGAACCTGCCCCAGGGGATGCATGACACAAGATCTCCCTGCTCTTACAGTTCTATCATTCTCAATCATCCCACCAGAAAGTATATTTAAAGTTACTTTGCTGCACAGAAGCCTGAAACTACTCTTTAATCTAGTACAGCTTTACTTTGAAAAGTCAAAGTACTCAGCATCCAGAAGCCAGCCAGACACGCCTGTGGTCAGAAAAAAGAGCAATACCCGTAATAACCAAAGGAAGGGGAATGGCTGGGCAGTCCTTCTGCACACACATCCCTGAGCTCTGGAGCTCGTGGCGCTCAGCCTCCTTACTTCACAAGGGCTTTGAAGCGCTTGGTGGCACAGGATGTACCTGGATGTAAAAGGTAACAACACATGCTGGTGCACGCGGGACAGACTGAGCTGCTGCCCTGCTGCTTCAGAGGCGTAATGGTAAATGACTGCTGGAGACCCAAATATCTTGGTGCAACACACCTACTGCTTACTGCAGTTGTAATTATCTCCTGCAAATATGCTGAGAAAAAAGAATCCCTTATAAGCTGCAAAATCCTTGTATTCACCAAAGTTTTGACTAACCCCAAAGAATGCTGGCTCTTTTCTGTACCTAAGGTAGAGCTTGTCCTGTGAAAACATCTAATCAACTCTTTCTCTTCCTCCAAGGTCAGCACACGACCTTTGCAGCCCTGTGCCATCTCCCAGATCAGCATGTTCCTCACATCCAGTACCACTGCTACCCTTATCACTATGGGAAGAACAGAGCAGAAGCTCCCTGGCAGATTATGCTTATATTGGGAGTATGCAGGCAGGAAGTGTTGGATTGCCCACGCAGTACTTCTGACTTGCACTGCTCCTCGTGCCTTGTCCTTAGGAGTTTCTCCTTCCTCACAGCCCACTGAATCCATGCCCTAGTGACTTGTATCACTGCTGCTGGTTCCAGGTCTGGTTAAGCACTACAATACAAAGCAGCATTTACAGCAGCCTGCTGGAATGCCCAAGGCAATGCCTACTTTTATATTTTCCAATGAAAAGCAGTGATGCCTTCATTAGGGCATCCCCAGCCTGAGTATTGAATCTGTCACCACATGTACTCCCTGTAAGATATAGTGCAGACCTGCACAAAAAGTGAAGTCTCCAAAGATTCCTGTGTGTGCTTTTCCTTCTGTTCTTGTAGCTAGCTCTCAAAATACGTGTAAGGACACACCATTTACCCTGGTGTCTCTAGTACTGCTCCCAGACCTCTAAAAGACTGCGCACTGCCATTTTAGTACCAAGGCTATGAAGCACCAACACTATGAAGCATTTTGGACTGCTGAATCCTTGGCTGGTATGTGCCCCCAGCCTATCAAGAGGAGGGGGTGAAATAAAATTGTTTTGAGCATCAAAGCTAGGCAGGAAATTTCTGACATAGTTCATTATGCCCTCCAGCCCCTGTATTTCTTTTTATTATCCTTCTTTAGTCTTCAAGTCCTACATGTTCAACGTCTAGGGTCACTCGAAGAATTGTCAGACATTATTCCCTGTGCTATCACTCACTCTCAGACAATAAGAAACTTCATTTTGTTTCACAGTCAATAACGTTTTAATGTCACTTCTTTTTTCGTTTTCCTGCGTGCTCTGCGATCCCTTCCAATATTAAAAAACAGAATGTCCCTATTATTGCTGTAATTCACCTCATAACATCCCAGATGCTTAAATACTCTCCCAGGAGAAAAGAGTGTGGAGTCCCAAATCTCACCTTCACATTATCCTTGCCAGAAGGAAACAGCATTTATTACCCAGGCTTTCATTAAAGGAATTCCCTCTCTTTCATGAGATCTCTTAAAATACATCTGATGCATGGAGAGGCTGCTTTTTTACCTTCCCTCAAATTTATTTTTCCTAAAGAAAAACAAAGCTTCTTGTTCTCTTTCATTAAAACACAGGGAGGAAGGACAGACACACAAGTGCCTCCCTCCATCTCCAAAGAGAAACACCAGTGTTTTGGCCCATCTTTCCATACTCCTTGAAGTTGCTTATTTGGTTTCCTGCCCTCCCCCTTTCTCCAAGTGACTCCAGATTTTCCCTTGCTCTGGTAAGCATGACACTTAGGAATTCAGCACCCTTGTTTTTCTCTACAACCTTTATTTGCATCTTTGTCCTTCTGGGCAGGGCTGGAGCATCTCCTTTTCAACCTCTAAACTGGAAACCTCAGGCAGCCATTTATTAATTGCTTAACCCCGAATTGATTGCCTTCTAGAGAGAGAAACTTAACAGCAATCTGTTCAATATTGACAGGCTGGAAGAGCTGATGACAAAGTGCCCTGCTGCACATTCCTTCCCACCTCCCAGGCCACAGCATTCCTCCAGCACTCCAGCTGCATCCTCAGGCACGGGTCTGCACCTGCTCCCCACCTCCTTGGGAGCACACAGTTCTGCAGAAATAACACTAAAAAAAAATTCTAAAATGTACTATCTAGAAAAAAAAATGCAGCCAGGACAATCTCTCTCTCTTCCTTCTGGCACGCTGAAGAAACATTTGTGCCCCTCAGCCACGACCATTATCAGGAGAGAATATTCAATTTGCAAGGCAAAGCTGCCATCTTGTACTCCTTCAGCAGAAAGGGCTTTCAGGTAAACAGCAAACTGACTTACCCCCAAAGTCAAGTGTACTGGCTAAAAGCATGCAATTCTCCAGGATAGTTTTCCCACCCCACCATAAAGGATCACAGGAATATGAAGTACAGCCACATAGCAGCAGTTAGTTTCCATTTTATCCCCACAAATTCATCTGGATTCCTCCCTGCTCACTAAGCAGCAGCAAGATGATGCCTCTCAAAACTTCTGTGATTCAGTCAGACAGCATCCCTGAAAGACAGACAAAGATCCAGGGAGATTCTTCAGCTACCTGCTCCCTTTTATTGCTAATTAAGATGTTAGAACTCCTTGTCTGCATACACTATAATTTATGAGTTTGACATGCTACACAGACTATCAGCAGTTGTCACCAAACTACCAAGGCTCTCATTTCAAATGGGAGGACAGGAGCTTTCTGGCATTTGGAAAGGAAAACAGAACAAAACAAAACAAAGGGATGCAGAAGCATTTATATTACTATTTCTTCCAGGGAGAAAGGTAGAGTCATTCCTTCTAAGCACAGTACTACTATCAGTGAGTAAGAAGGACAATCATGGGATTCTCCTCACTGAGGAGGAACAAAGCCATGCACCAGGGGCAACTGACCAGCTGGAAAGCACAGGAAAACACTTTTTATACTAAACAAACAAACAAAACCAACATACAACAGTGAGGGGTAACTGCACAGTGACACAGGCTGCTCCAAGAGATTGTGGAGTCTCCTCCCTGGAGATATTCAAAGTTATCTGGACATGATCCTGAGCAACCTGCAAGGGGCTTTGACCAGATGATCTCCAAAGGTCCCTTCCAACCTCAACTTTTCTGTGAAGGACTCTCCAGAACTGCATTTTCACCACTGCTGTAGACTCAGTTACCTTAGCTCAGCACCAAGCACCTACGCAGAGCAACCTCACTGCACCAGCCACAGAGAAAAGGTGGTAAAAACACCCTCATCCCAGGAGACTCAGTTTAAAAATGTGGTTTCACAATGCAGTTAAGCTGATCTCGGTACCAGCTGCCACAGCAAAAAAGCAGTCTTGCCTTCCCACTCACTTTATTCCTAGCAAAATACACACACTCCTCTTCCCCATGCTTGACCTCTACATGAGCTGAAAAAAGAATGACCCAAGGGAAGAGTTTTCACCAAGAGAGCAGGAACACCTTTTTCTTTGGGGGACAGGGGCAAACAACCCTTTTAATGGGCTGGGATAATGCACCAGCTCAGGGACCTTCAGCCAGCCAGCAGATGGGTGAAGAGAGGGCAGGGAAGGAGAGCAGGGCAGAGCGGGAGCGAGTGCCGAGGTCTCTGTCTGCTGGGAGACCCTGATGGCAGCTCTCTAGCAGGCCTTATGCAAAGGCAGCAAGTGAAGGAGTGCTGCAGGTGCTCACTGCAGGTCACTCCCCATCACAGAGAGCAAAATAAAAGGGTTCCAAGCCGCCACTTTCAGCAACACAACCCTAAGAGCAGGAGACTTAATGAAGCCTGGCTTGCCGTGCCTTCAGGAGGGAGGCTGTCTCTGAGACTAATGACTTGACTGCAAGCTCCAGCTGGAGCTTCTCCTACAGCTGGCACAGTCATTTGGAGGCACTGCTGAGGCCCTTGAAGAAAAGGGTCTCCTTCAGTGCCCTGCCACTGCCCTGACTCAGCCACCTACTCTTCACAAAGCTTGCAGGAACTTGTTCATATCCGAGCTCTCTGCTCCTGTCAAATTTGCGTAAAATTGGCCAAAGGGCTTCCAGGTTATCTGGAAAGGGGTGGCAGAGGCAGCATGATCAGATAAGCCCTCTTTCTCTGAGAACCCAGCCTGAGGAAACACAATGAGAGGCAGAGGCTGGGAATCAAAAACCACAGAGTGGAGAAGCACTAGAAAGAAAAGGTAGAAGGGCTTTAAAAGAGAAGACACGCATCTTGCATTTGGCACAGCAGAGGAGGAGGAGGAACTAATTTGAGAGTTCACGGGAACCAGCAGACAAAAAAACCCAACAACCTGAACAAATTTCAGAGGCAGAGATGGCTAGGCAATGCTGCAGCTTACATTCCTCAAGCAGAAAGACCCAGGTGCATGCACATGCATGTAAGTAAGCACCAGAGACAGAGGTTAGAATTTTGAATTGAACAGAAATACAAGCCTGTAACACCAGCAGAGAGAGGCCACTCCAGTTTTTAGGAGTGGACAAAATTACAAAGAGGCAAGGACTGCCTATCCTGGACAGGGTCATAGAATAGACCCCCTGTAGCCACACAAAAACAAACCCTGAAGCTGGTATACAGAGTAAACTCATGAGGTCATAAGAAAAGCTCTGTCAGAGGCAGGAAAATACACAGACAACAGAACTTAGAGGAAATCACTCAAGGAAGAGACCAAAACTGGTCAGTGCAAGGTCAATTACAATGTCAGGAAAGGCAGCATTTGATCACAACCAAGATGGAGAGCAGCGGGGGCTATTAAGAAAGCCCTTGTGAAGTAAATCACAGAGACAGACTGAACTGGCAGAGAGCTGGGAGGCAAAAGCTCCAGACAGAGCATCCCATGGGGCTTGCAGAGGACACAGCAGCTGCTGGAGGAGGGAGGGATAAAGCAGCTTTGCAATGAAGGAGAGAGGCTATGAGCAGGAAAACTAATGACAGAGACAAGGGAAAATTAGTTGGGACCCTTAAGTCAGGCAGAAAGGTTAGACATTCTACCTTTGTGAAAAGCATGGAGAAGGAAAGCAGGACAGAGAAAACCAACAGGTGAAGACAGACCATCATTTGAATGCCAGATATGTTCATAAAGTTGCTAGGGTTTGAGAAGCAAATCTGAAGGCAGAGAAGGGCCTATCCAAGCTTGGGGGAAACACCACCATCAGCACTCAGTAAAGCAAAAATTAAAAGAGTTTACAGGAGGCAAGGCAGAGAGGGAAGAGGCCAAGCTCTGAGATGGGGAGGTCAGCGTGGTCAGAGGACTCATGCCACTGCACGACAGCAGGAGCAGAAGCAGCAGATGGTGGGGCTGGAGATAGGAGAGAGGGCAGAAGAGTTGTCCTGGCAATCCTGGGGATGAGGGGAGATGCCACTGCACTGGTGGTGCGAACAGCTATGGGGCAGAAATACTGATAAAAGAGAACTGGGGAAATCCGAACAGCTATGGGGCAGAAATACTGATAAAAGAGAACTGGGGAAATCCAAATCCAGGGTGCACAAAAAAAGCAGCAGCAGGAGTGGAAGAGGAGGAGAAAAACAGAAAGACCCTGAAAGGGAGGAGCAGTGCTGACTGAAAATCAAATGCTGG
The DNA here is from genome assembly GCF_000277835.1 of Geospiza fortis. Lineage (NCBI taxonomy): Eukaryota > Metazoa > Chordata > Aves > Passeriformes > Thraupidae > Geospiza > Geospiza fortis. Next base: position 2,984,617 of record NW_005054338.1, on the reverse strand, counting down.
CTGGCAAGCCAGGTCCCTCCTTATGGCATGGGTGACCCAGGCACAGGGAGGAATGACTCTGGACTAACCAACAGCATCTGCTGAACAGGAGGGGCCCCAGCCTTCAGCACCAAGACAGGAACTACACACGGGAGATGCAACACAGAAAGGGACACGACCTTAACTTAATGCAAGTCTCATTTGATGTATGGAGTCTGGGAAAAGCTGCAAGTTGGATTTTTTCAGGATTACAGAATCAGCTCAGCCACACCACACCTCGGGCACCAGTCCAAACGCCCTTCTGCCTCCCAGAGCAACCCATCTCAGCATCCATGAGATGGATGGGGCAGCACAGCCCCAGAGATGCTCCAAAGGCCATACACCCTGACTTCAGCAAGAGCAGACTTGCCTCTATGTAGGGCTGCAGGTTTATCTGAAGGTCAGAAAGAAAGCAGAGTCCCAGCTTCTAGACACAGACAATGTGTTTGAGGGTGACTAACTAAACAGCATTTGTCACTAAACAAAAAAACCTTTCCCAATCAACTGAGAAAAGGAAGAGTGGGGGATGAGGCAGACCTTTCCTAAATACACCACTCTGAGCATCCTCCTGCCTACACTCCCCAATGAGCAGACGCATGCAGAAGTTTTCATCTTCAGCTACTTACTTAGCAAAGCCTAGTCCCCTCTGATCAGGGAGTTAAGGAAAGGCTTACACAGCTACCAGGGAGGGAGGGTTTTATTTATCTGATTTCAACATGCCCAAGTTATCAGACTCTAGAGGAATTCAATTAATGAGAATAAAACTCTTGTTTGATGCAAGTCTGGAAGGGTGCAGTGGGTTGTTTTTTTCCTGCAAATAGCTGCACCCCAGAGATTTTTACACTGATTATAAGCCTTAACAGCGACCGATTGATGCAAACTGAACAGATCCAGCAGCTGCACCGAAACACCACACACGCTCCAGATCTGCAGGGACTGAAACAGCTGGAGGAGACCACGAAAAAGACAGGGAGAAGGGAGGGCTGCAGGGCCAGGAAGCTGGGACTGCAATCCCAAAGGAGCTGCTGAGGCCATCCCCCTCCTCACCTCACAGCAGCAGCAGACTGGTGGATGGCATGGGTTGCACCCACTAGCACAGCTGTGAAATGTCACCTCCCGAGGTGAAGGCACAATTAAATGTCCTGCACAAGCTCCTGAGGCAAGGCTTGGGCACCAAGCTTCACCACCTGGGACAGAAATCCAACCCATCCTGGCAGTGTCCATCCCCACCGGCTCTGCCTGGGCCATGCCCTCTCATCCACACCCAGTGAAGGGGCACAGCCTGTCTCCCAAGGGGCTCCAGCAATCCCAAGGTTTTAAATGTGGCAGTGGTCACACCTGGGCTGGGGTTGGCCTCTGGCACTATGGAAAAGGGGGAAAGAAAGAATTCTGACAGCAATATAGGCTTTGGAGAATTTTACTCAGCTAATCCTCTCCTAAGGTTGGCCAGCTGGCTTTAAAGGGAACAGACGGAGCAACATCACAAATCGCTGAACCGATGGGAACCAAACACAGGGTGCAAAACCCTTCTCACACAAACGTTTCTTTTAAAATCCTGCCACGAAGATAAGCACAGCTCCCAACACCACTCCCAGGCTGTGCTAGTCCTAGGAGATTTACCCAATGTTTATTCAATGCACATTTCTCCAAAACCCACATGGTACATCCAGCCAGGAAACTGAACAAACATCCATAATTTCCTTTGACACCTCCTGGCTACACTGCTCTGACAAAAGCAACCAGAGCCATCCAGCTCTGCTGCATGCCAAAAAAAAACTCAAGAATCCCTGTTATCCCTGTCTCCTTACTAAACCCCTTCAACACAGCGAGCCAGCAAGAGGGAGGAATCACAGGCTGAAGCAGCCAGGTTCCATCAGCTGGTTAGGACAGCACCAATAATACCTCCTGGCTGTATATTTGGGAAAGACATGTAGGTGTTTCTACAGTTTGCTTACACAGAAACCTCAGGAACTCTCCCCTCTCTTCCCTAAGGGAGATTCAAGACATTTGAGGTTTAACAGCTGCAACAAACAGCATCCTCTTACTAGAGAAAATATTCAGGAACAAGATAACAAGAGACACGGTTACTGAAACAGGATGAAAACATGGAAAGAGCCTCTGGGGTCTAAGTGCTGCCCTAATGACTGCAGACTGCTACTCAGAAAAATCTGAATTCAAGTATACAGCTCTCATCACCACTTGCAGATCAAATAGGAATGGCAAGATGCAAATCCTGCTGCCTGCAGAAGAGGTAATCTAAGACAGCATTTGTGAGCAGCCCACTAGCAGTGCCACAGCCCCTGCAAACACACAGAAATAAAAACCTGCAAATGCCCTTGATCTTGCATTCATTCCCCAGTAGATTACTGTGCTGAACCCAAACATCATCACTTTAATGTCTGGAGCAGTTGAGGGCACAGTTATTATTACACATGAAATAGCAAGGGTATATAGTCTCTATTCAAATTAGATTGCAGACATGGCAGATGGGTTAAAAAGATGAGTTAGAAGGAAAATAATGCCAACTATTCTCTTTAAAATAGTTTTAGGACCAGTATCTTATTTATTTCACAGCCAAGAGGTAAAGCAATTCGACAAAGCCAACTCAAAATTAGCAGATATATTTTCCCTTTACACTAGAAAAGAATGCAGATGCTAAACCTATTATATAGACAGTGAAGTGTCATCAGAGCAAAGAAGGCAAAAATAGCTAAGTTATCTGTAAGATGACTAAGCAAATGGATTTTCAAAAATATGCTTTCAAATATGACACCCTTTTCTTAGAGCTGCATACATCCGTTTAGCTTTGTTAATTTCTCAATTCTTTCTTTTGATAATTTATTTTTAGCCTCCCACTAGCACACTTCCCCAGAAGCCTCACTTCACCCTACCCACACTCAAGATTCGCATCCACATACGGAGGATGATTTAGAAAATGATGCTGATCACCCCAGTAACTATGGAGAATCTCTACTGCAGCACTTTTAAGATCATGTACATGCATTTCTTTTACATCTGCCCATCCACTGGAAAACTCTACTCCTGCTGTCTCCCACCCTCATTTCTACCCCTTCTTCATCATCCCCACCTACATTGCAGGGGTCTTCGTGGCTCCACTGGTACCTCCCAGGACTGGAACCTTCCTTTCTCATGTGACCCTTGATCCTGTAATTTTTGCAGGTAAGAAACAGCCCACCTCCTTTCCAGGCCACCACCAGTACCAGGAGGAGAAGGCTGCTTGATGCCACCTCAGGAACAGCAGTGGTTAGAGGAATGGGGGCAGCAGAACTGGGTGCTGCTCCTGCAGCCGGGGTGGGAGCCACATTCCCCAGCACATCTCTCCAAAATGTGCTGCAAGCAGCCAGGTTTAGAGGCTGCTGGTATCTGTCATGGTCATGCTCCTCTGCACATCTCCCTCTTCCACCAACACCCAGATATCTCTGTAAGGAAAATTACCCTTTCCTCAGATTACATCTCTTCAGGGACTTAGTTGGCACCCACACAACTGCAGCCTCTGGTAATCAGCATTTCTGAGGTAACAGCAGGAGTTGGTGCTTGGCCAAGCCTCCCATTGAGTCATTTTTGTGCCACGCCAATGCCCTGCATACGGCTCCTCTCTGACACTTCCTTACGGAGGGACGGGTACCCTGAAGAGGGTGATGAAACACTGGAATGGGCTGCCCAGGGAGCTGATGGAGTCACCATCCCTGAAGGTGTCTAAGTGCCACTGGACACAGCACTCAGTGCCATGGTCTGGTTGGCATGGTGGTGTTCAGTCACAGGCTGGGCTCCTGGATCTCAGAGGGCTTTTCCAGCCTAATTGATTCTGTGATTCTGAGGCAGCTCCTGCTGCCTGCCCTGTCTGCTGCCAGGAGCCCAGCCCTCAACCTCAAGGAGCCAAGCACAAAGCTCTGGGATCCCCTTCCCAGCAAGCGGCCTTCCAAGGCTCAAATCCATTACACTGAGATCATTAGGATGCTTTCAGTAATGTATCCCAGTGGATCTGCTAGAGCAGCTACTAGGCATTTGACACACAGCAAAATCCTTCCTCACATTCACCTCCCTCCTCCCTACACCCTCCCCCAAAACAAGCCAGCCTAAAAGAACAAGGGGATGCAGATGAGAAGGGTGACAGTAGCTTAACAGGGGCAGGCTGGTGAGAAGAGGTGACAAACCTCTTAGAGATCAGCCCCTTGCCTCCCCTACACTACCCCATGCTGCTCAGGGCAGTCTCAGACAGCTTCCCCCACCGCTCCAGGAGGAAACAAACCTCCTTCCCACCACACATTTGCAGCCACATTCTTTCCTGCAAAGACTGCAAGACAAAAAATTAGCCCAAACAACAGAGCCAGGCACAAATCAGAATAACCACTGAGTAAGAGCTGCCCTTCCTTCACTTGGCAGCCACAGGGTAGCATCTGCAGAAGGACCCTGCAGGCACAACTGGACTATTCTAGAGGAGTTGATGAGGTGTAAGAGCAGCAGAAAATAAGAAATAAAAAACAAAAACTAGACTTCTCAAGCAACACTTATAAAAGATGCAAGATGAGGTCCCTATACGCTCTAACGATGATGGCAGTATCTGAATGTAAGCACATGTAAGCAAGGGGAAGAGGTGGGATAAAAGCAACGTGAGATGAGAAAAGCTTGTTTTGATATCTAAATATGAAGATGAGTTGGTAGATTTACACACTCCTTGTAGTCCTTTGGACCCTGCACAACTTTTGCCCCTCTGCAGCACAGGTATCTGAGGCTGGACTCTGAGTCCTAGTCACAGGAAAGGCACCTGAAGCTGATCCGGCTCAAGTCCAACTCATTCACAGCACACAGGAGTAACTGCTTGGCAAACTTCAAGCATTTGGCAGCTCCACACTCTAGATTAGATATAACTGCCAGCCAGCTCATGGCATGGGACTGATTAGATGTAAGAGCTCCTGAGGTGCCAGTGACCCCTAGATTAACTGTGCTGCTGTAACACTGATGGCTGGGATGAATCACAGCACAGTCACACAGGCTGTGCCCCACCAGCTCAATGGGGCTGCAAGGAGCGCTCTCCTTCTCCTAGGATAAGCCAGAGAGCTTGTGCAGGTAAGTAACACCACAGAGCTCAAAGTAAAAATCAATTTTCTTCTTTTTCTAACACCAAGAGTGAAACCAATCAGGCTGTAACAATCTCTTCCATGCCATGTTTTCTTCCATGTATAAGAAAAAAAGCACCAAACAAGACCTCAGCCCTAACACTGCATATCTCCTCCCCCCCAAAAATCCCATGACACCTTTTAAGCCATTCTCTCTACTTCAAGCAGCCAAGAACAGAGACAGAGTGACTTGCCTACCATTCTATCACAAGTCAGAAGAAAGCACTGGAATTTGCACGCTGTGACTCCTGCTGTAGGCGCCGGGTAACGCTGCAGGCATAAAGGTCAACCCCTTCAGCAGGAGCTCTCAAGATATTGTCTGCAGGCCACAAGCAGCCAGCAGAAAGCTGGGAGGTGGCACAATGCCAGCCCAGCTTCCCTTGGTATCCATGTCCTTCCCTGGAAAGCGCCTTAGCACCTGGCAGGGTGGTTAAGGACTCATCCCCCCCAAGACGGAGCAAACATCCCTCCTGTGTAATGGGATTAGACAGCGGAGCAGGAAAACAGGATCCAGGAACCTCCAGGAGAGGAAAGCCAAGCTTGACAGCACGCTGAGGAGGGTGGAAGAAGCTGAGGGGCCAGGAGTGTATGAGGGGAAGGAGCAGAAAGCACTGAGTCAGGAGATGAGATGATATGGTGAGAGGGGCACTCTGAAAGCACACCGGAGATAATTGCTCAGAACGGAATAAATATTAGTAAGTACTATAATTACCTCGAACACTTTACAAAGCTGTAAGAAGAAATATGACTAGAAGAGAGGCTGGCACACAAATGCTGGTTGGGAAGCTCTTATTTCAAGCTATCAAGAAGGAACCAACAAGGCCTGACACCCAGGTTGGTAATTTCAGCTTGGCAGCCAGCCAGAGCCCTTTGGCTGGATCCTAGGTACTGGGTAACTCGAGTTAATAAGTGCCAGATTCCAGCAGTATGATTTTCCAGAGTATTGAGCTTCTGGATGACTTCTGGCAACAAACAACTGCCTTCTCATACTCATAGTCAAGGTCCAGCCTCCCTTTCAGAGAGAGCTGGAGGAACCTGAGCAGATTCCTACATTCACGGTGCTGATGCTGAATGGAGACAAAATGATTAATCCAAGATGAAAAAAGCCCAATTTATCTAGCAGCCAAATCTTAATAACCTTGGTGTCATGAGAGATCAGAGCCCTTCTTTCCCAAAGAAACAGCCAAAAGTTCTATTTTGGGGCTCAGTATCTCATCTTCAAACCTCCATTTCTCTAAAAGCTTCAGAAACCACCCATTTCACAGCAGCCTGGGTCACTGCTGAGCTCCCCTCAAAGCCCAACAGAGTCTGCTGAAAAATAGATCTACCTCACCCCCTGCTCCCAATCTCCCTTTGACAAGCTTATCGACTTCCACACAAAGCCCAAAAGCCATAAAAGTGACAGCAGGCCTCAGGCAGACACATCAGGAATGCAATGTGGGAGGAACAACCAAAAAAACCACCCCAAAAATCCCCCAGATGCACCATCATTCCCTGTTCTTCCCCCTGTAATCACAGTGACTCTAAAAGGGAACATATTTGCTGGGAAGCAAAACTACCAGCTTCTGTGAGCAGAGTAGGGAAAACCAATCAAATTACAGGGATTCCAGACTCATGCCAGTAGCTAAAAACCCCCCAAAACTTAGCAGTGCCACAACAGCAATCAAAAATCACCTCCAAACATATCAGAGCCTGATGAGCTGTTTTGCAAGGGGCAGAAAAACAACATCCAGAAGAGCAAAGCAAACAACTGGCACTAGTGAAATGCCTGACAGCGCTAATGGCTGTCCCAGATGCTGCTCTGGATCCCAACTGGGACAACTTTGTCACCAGAAACTGCACTGGAATCTCCTTATTCCTGCGCTTCAGCAGCAACCTCATCCCGTCCTGACCAGCAAAGTCTTAAGTCTGCCAAAATCAGAAGAGACAGGAGAAGTGCTAGATGATTTTCCAAGTCCCAGATGGAATCAATATCTTGTCTGGAAAGAAGTCAGCTAAGAGGAGTGGTAAGCACATTGCTCAGGAACAGGACAAATACAGACAGATCCTCACTACCTGAGTTTCTTTTGTACTCAGGAGTCTTTGACACTTGAAATGCTACAGGCATGCTGTAAGTCCAGGCATTTGGTAAAATCAATCCTTCAGAGCCTGTTCTCCTCTATCTTTCTTACCAGCTGGGTTCTTCACCTTCCTTCTCCCCCTAATGCTTTCCATTGGCTCATTTTTTTTCTTTTCTTTTCTTTTTTTCCTTTTTTTTTTTTTTTTTTTACAGCCTGGAGAAGAGAAGGCTCCAGGGAAACATCACTGCAGCCCTTCAGTACTCAAAGGGGGCTTATAAAAAAGATGGAGAACAACTTTACAGACGGCCAGATAGCGATAGGACAAGGGGGAACAGTTTTAAATGAAGAAAAGGGGACGTTTAGATTAGATGTTAGGAGGAAATTCTTTACTCAGAGGGTGCTGAGGCACTGGAACAGGCTGCCTAGAGAAGCTGTGGATGCCCCATCCCTGGAAGCGCTTATGACCAGGCTGGATGGGCCCAGAGCATCCTGGTGTAGTGGGTGCAATCCCCATCTATGGCAGGGAGGGGGTGTGGAACTAGATATCTTGAAGGTCCCTTCCAACCCAAATCATTCTGGGATTCATCAGTCTGGGATTCTCTTCCCACTCCTCCACTTTGCAGTGCAGCACCTTTTCCTTCCCTGTGGATCATTGCCCAGTAAGAGCTGTAAACAGACCTAGAAACACTAAGGAACCACCAGCACAGGAGTAAAATCAGGAAAGAGGAGCCACAGGAGGGTTCAGGCAGCTGTTTCAGTCAGAAGCAACAGACTAAATGCTAAGCAGGACAGAGCAGGCAGCCTCTGTCAGGGACTGGTAACACTCAAGAGAGTGGCTGGAGCAAACACTGGGCTCACTGGAGGGCTGAGTAACTGGTCACACTTCCCTGGACCCACAGCAATGAGGCCCTGGGACATGGAGCATTGCCCACCCCAGCAAACCGGGTAACCCAGCCAGCCAAACCTGCCATGCCCTCCAGCCACCTGCCTCCACAGCACCCCCCTTCCCTTGGGATCCCACAGACATCTGCAAATCCCTCCAACTGGTCCCCCTGCCTGCCACACTGGGCAGGAACCAGGCTGGAGCATTTCCTTTCAGGAGCATCCCTGCTTTTTGGCATTTGTTTAAGCACTGTGCAGCAATGGCACGAGTCCTGAGTGTCAAAGCCTTTCCCTTTCCCATCACTTAGCTGAGATGGTCTGGTTTTGTGCTCATGTCCAATTACTTACTGAAATGTGACTTCAGCAACAGTCAGAAAGGCAAAGACTTCCTCTTGTCTCACTGCCACTTGCCAATTAAACCTAACAAGAAAAAGCTTACTGACTTACATCATTTGAAACATGTTCCTCCTGATGGAGACAGGGTGAGCAACAGGTTAGAGCTGGACATGACACAGATGCACAGAGACACCCCAGACCCACCAAAGGCAGCTGCAGACTCGATTTCTTTGCCTTGCAATGTGATCAAACCCAGCTTTGCCAGGAAAGGCTCCATTTTAGCCTTTCCATGGCTGATAAGAAACAGATGCTAAACGTCTCCTAAAATTCTAATATTCCTTAAGAAGATTTTATACGACTAGGAAAGAAATACCAATACAAAAATGGAGTCAAAACCCATTTAGCAGGTTATCATTAAGAAGTATTTAGGAACTTCAAAGCCAGAGGCAAATCACAATACAGCAGTTTTTGCAGACACTGGCTGGAGGGCCTAAACGCCCTTGATACCAATAACAAGTCAAATCATGAGCTGAGGAACGCTAGCAACAAATAAGAAAACCCTATTGTGCTAGAAAATCTTGCCCTGCCTTTCAGGTGATTTTCCTGGTGCTTTAAGTTCCTGGGCAGGAGGAATCCTGCAGACTGCTAACTATCAGACAGCAAAGAGCACTCTTTCAGGTTACAGCACTCTGATTCACCCAAGGTAAACCAATGAAAACACCTCTGCCTTCAAACTAGACTGTATAACCTTTAAATCAATGACAGAACGCGTGACCAGTTTTGTACGGATAAGAAAGAAAACAAGAAAGACCAAAAGAAAAAACTTTAAAAGATTTTTTTTTCAAAAAAGGCAATTTCCTGGTTAAGAAAAAAAACTCAGCAAGCCTCCCAACACTGAAGTGATGCTCTCCCTATGACCCTCTCTCTCCCACCCCCTTCCCTGTGGTCTGCAGCACTGTTTATTTTCCCTTTCGGTTTATATAATGGGTCTGGTAGAAGTGTTCTAAGCACACATTCGATTTGCAATAAAAGCTGCTTTAATAAAGACATCTAACTTGACGGAAGGTCAACTAGAAGACAACAATTCGCATAAACCAAAACCTCCTGTGTAAATAAACAGGATCTGCAGGAGCCTCAGGATGTCAGACAGTCTGGCCAAGACTGCAGGGAGGGAGCCTGCCCATGAAGAATTGCACTTGGGGACGGGCAGGAGCGGAGCTCTGCTCACTGCAGCAGTCTCCCACCTTAGGGACACGCAGAGAGCCACCCCATGAACGAGGCAGTGGCCAGAGCCAGCTGCAGAGCGTGTTCCCCAAATGAAGCAGAGTCACAGCACACTCAGGATGAGTCCAGCTCCAGCACTGCACAGCACAGCGATGCCCAGGCAGCGGGCACGGGCACGAGGGCAGCAGAATTGGCTCAGGACTGGGGGCAGACGCAGATGGAGGAAGCACAATCTTGGCCACTGCTGCTGACAATGCACCGAGCAGCAGATGAGGCGCCAGCATCGCTCCTGGGCCGCCAGCTGTGGCAAACAAAAACACCCCCAAAGCCCCTGTGTGCAAACACCCACTACACTGCTTTCTCCATATGCTCCCCTCCAGCCCAGCAGTCTCCAGGTTGATCCCACCAAGACCTGTGTGCAGGGGCAGGCAGCAGGAGAGCAGGAGGGTGCAGGAGCAGAACTCCTGAGCAGCAGCCAAGTGCACACTGCTGCACGCCAGCCAGCTCCCCTTCCCCTCCGGAGACAGGCCTGGAAGATCATCCCTCCATTCTCCAAGAGGTGGAAGATCACCCCTCCATCCTCCAAGAGTCACCTCTTGGTGTTGGCATGGGTATTTCACTCCAACGTGCCATTGACAAGCGAGCTGCTGTTTCAGGACCTTACGCATGCTCTGCTCCCCTCTAGGAATCGCAAATAAATCACCAATTACTATGCATGAATAGAGAGAGGAAGAGGGTAATGAGTCTATGTACATATATACATATGCAATGTTTGAACACAAAGAGCCGTAAATTGCATTCACAGGTGGTATTCTGGAGACTGCAAGAGACTCAGAAGCAGAACTATTCATAAACCAGTCACTGACATGAATGAGTTCAGCGTTCCCCAGAAGCCTATTGTGTTTCCTATATATTACACTATAAATATGAGGAGTACCAGTCTTTGCATCCCTCCCTGCAAAAAAAAAAGGAGGTAAATCTTGCAACTACACATAGGATTAGCACTGGCTGGCACAAGTATTAATGGTCTCATTGCTGCATGAGGATTATTTACAGCACTTGCTCTATTTTCCCATTTTGTACTTGTTGTGATGAAGTGCCACTTGTTTAAAGAACCCTGTAACAAACACTGCAGCAAGAAGGGGGGAAAAAACAGCAGAGATCTACAAATGTTACACCCACATGCCAGATGTGGGTTTTCAGACCCTGGTTTCATAGTTACTTGGATTTTGGTACATAGTTAATGCTTGATATATTATATTAAATCACCCACCATCTCTTTCCATAACCACAATTCCTCCTTCAGTGATTTTAATGAGTTTGCAGAAAGGGAAGGAAAGAATGAGTTACATTTCTTTTTCTGCATATTTGACCCATAGTATCTTATCCCCATATTCTAGCATTAACACCACTTGTTTGGAAAGCAACAGTCCTTTTCTAGTCAGTTACATTTACATTACAAAACGTGCATTTTTACTCAACTAAATCAAATGATGTCTCACTTTTACAAGGGGCAACCTAAAGCACTTCTGTGTGACTTGTGGCTTTGAGGCACTGTCACACATCCCCAGCTTTATTAACACTGGCAGCTGGGCAAAAGGGGAACAACCAGCTGAAGAAGTCCAGGTGAAAAGAACGAAAAGAAACTCCAGGCACACACGTGCTAAAACAGCCTCACATTCAGCACAGGGAGGCCAGCAGGATGTTGTTACGAACTAGATACGTCCATGGGATTTGGGGACCACTGAAAAGCAACCTATCCTCCAAAGCGACAGATGACGCCGCGCAGCTCGTCCCCCGGGGAGGACCAAGGCAGGTTAGAGCCGCTTTCAGGTCAAAGGCAGAAAGGTAATTCCTGCAAGCAGGGGGTCGGGGCGGCCTCGGCAGCGGGCAGGGCTCCGGGGGAGCAGCAGCACGGGGTGTGGAGCGCAGGGCTGGCGGGTCCCAGCGGCTGGAGCCCTGGGCAGTAGGAGGGATGCCCCGGGCAGGAGGAGGGATGCCCTCTGCTGCTCCTCCGCCGCAGCAGCTGGGCGTGCTCAGCAGCTGGGGATGCTCCGGAGGGAGCGCGCAGCGACCCGCGGACCCGAGCGCTCCATATTAGGAATCCCTAATCCAGAATGGAGCTATTGTTCTTCCACAGCACAGAGGGAGCGTGCGAAGAGCCAAGGCAGCGAGCGCTGTGCCCTTCGCCTACACCCATCTTGCGGGCTACGACAGCCTCGCTGCACTCACGGAGCAAAGGCACCCTGCGCAAACTTAGCTCGGAGATGGCTTTTTTTCCAGGGAACCCATGGAAGCAAGCTGGTGGTTAGGGGAAGTTTGAACCAGCTCCAAAACCATTTCAAAGAGTTCGCTCTCTCTCTTTGCAGAGCACACCAAACCCCCCCCTCCGCCCCAAATTACAGACATGAAGCATGACTGCAATCCTAGTAGAGATCTTGTTTCCAAATTGGCAGGTATGTATGTGACAATTCTCAAGACAGTAAAATTGCCAGCCCTGCCGCTTCTTCCCTCAATAGCGTTAATGCCAGCAGAAAAATCATACCCATGAAAAGGCAAATCAAAACAGCTCCGAGGTTGCTGTGCACATACACAGGCAGAAAGCAGCGTGCGGGTGCCGTGCTGTGTTTTCCACAAATGTTCCTATCAACTCATCAGTACTTAAGCCTCGCACATCGGTCTGCAGCAAAAAGCGTAGAGGCGTTTTAACCGCCTTGTATTCTGCTTTTCCCGAATTTGTAAGAAGGAATCTCGCGTTCCCAGAGCATCTCTCAGCCAGCGCTGGGATCCCAAAGGACTTTAGAGAGCTGCATACAGTCATCCCTGGGGCAGGCACTTGTGGGACGGGACAAACCACACGCTTAACGGTTCACAAAACGCCGGCCCAGAGAAGGGACTAGGGCAGGACTTTGAGAGGCAGCACAAAGCAATCAAATTGCATTTCACGGCAGCAGCAGGGACTGCCTTCCCTCTACATTTCAACGCGCTCTTCCAGAGCCAAGCAGAGCACTTTGTTTCTGCAGCCTACCTTACCCCAGGCATTTTCTCCGCTTTCATTGTGCAAGCTCAGCACAGACCCGTGTAACTCCCTACCCTTACGGTTCCCCTCCGAGACAGCCCCGA
>NW_005054338.1:2967217-2970993 GCF_000277835.1 Geospiza fortis | reverse complement strand
TGCTGGGACGGCGCTGCCGAGCGCGGTGCCTTCGGGAATGTCGGGGCGTGGGGCAGGGGTCGTGAAGGAGTGCAGGGATAAACCGTGTTCCTTTGTTTTAAGGGAAAAAAGGGAAAAAAAACCAGAAGGTCCTCGGGCGCTCCTTGGAAAGCCGGCGTCTTGGGACATGGTATAAATGCGCCCCTTTGTTTCCATGCAAACCAGAAATAGCAGCCGGGTTTTGCAAGTTTCGATCAAGTCGTGACCGTCCCACTGCGATGCGCTGCTGGCGAGCCCCGAATGCAGGGCTGGCATTAATGCCAGGTTGCCAGATGTGAGCCCTCCCCATGTGCGGGCACTGCTGCACTTGGGATGCTGCCCAGTCAATCAACGCCACAGTGTGTCAATGGCAGAAGCGCTTTGAAAGTAAACACTGAAATGCATAAATATGGCAACACTAGGCACTGGGGCTGAGGCTGTTTGTAAATAAAACGAGAATGAGAAAGCCTTTCTCAAGGGTGCAGACATTCAGATTCCCTTCCAAATGAAACTCCTAGCTGCTTGTTTGCTTACATAAATAAGAAACAGGCCAGAAGTGACAGGAATAGCAGAATGAGGTACCCTGCTAGTGCTCCCATCCTGCAAGGATCCTCTACAGGAGACCCTTCTGCCTACGTATGGAGTGTCCCCAGTGAAGTGATGGTGATGCAAATGTAGGAACCCAACCCTTTTATGCTACAGAAAGGCAGAAAGCAGCACAAACCCAAACTGTCTAATAGAAGATGCCAAGTCCTTAGGGGCTGTACCCAGCAGAAGTCAGAAGCTGTCTGGATTACCATATGGACTTGCTTCCCAACGTGGCTGTCGTGGCAGATGCGTTGGTAGCCAGCTCCTAGTGACCCAGCAAATTCTGTTTCTGCAGGCTAATAATGTTAAGCGTGCCATTTTCAGAGTGGGAGGTTTAATTTGAAGCTTTGCCACGCTTTCTGAGCAGAGGAACCAAGAACAGAATAACCAGAGATCTGGGAGAGAAAGGGTTAGTGCTGTACTTGCACTGAAAATGAAGCTCACGCTTTGGCCCTTAAGCTTTAATTGCATCGAGACTGCCTTCAAGTGAGACTTGGAAAAGGAGGGAGGTGTTGATAAGAGTTCATAGAAAATAACCAGTCTATTTGGCTTTTCTCTTAGGTGATTTGAGAACTGAAATGTCATCCACTGTGATATTGCTCAGCTTACCCAATATTTGTCACATTTGTCCTATTATAAGTCCTCATGGACATGTCCGTGAGTATTGGGAGCAAGAACCATAGAGCTACTTTGAAGTAAACGTCCAACATCTTTAAATTGGTGCAGGATAGAGATAATTTACTATATTGTTTCAAAAGATATGTAACTAGAGAAATAAATAATAGCAAAACAAAAAAAAAAGGCAAATTAAGAAATACAGGGCACGGGCAGGATAAACTCAATAAAAAAGGAGGTATTAAAGCTTCATGATACACAAGATAAGTTTTTCTAGATGGCAAGGGATATAGAGCTCAGATTCATTGTGGTCCACATTCCTATGTGGACACATTATTTCCATCTTCAGATGAAGAGACAGAGACGAAAACACTGACATGATTCAGGTGATTTCCAGGACAGGTCAGGGACAAGCCTGGCGTCTTGGCTCTGAATACATTGCTTTTGCCAGTGGAGCCTGTTGGAAGATAATTCAAGATGATTTTATGTGAATTCTTGCTATTTTCCAGGCACTATGTGACTTTATAGCATACAAGCCTAACAAGAGCATAAAAATGCCCTGCAAAAATGTTATCAGAGATTCACTAAACTCACATCCTCTTCTCAGAGCTCTCACAGAGTATTGCATTAATGCATAGTAACAATAAAAATATAAAAAGACCATGGAAATGACATTATAGCATTATAAGATTAATCCAATTCCAGTCAAATTAGATTATAATAAGAACTGTGTGTGCTGAAGACTATTAATGGGAACCTGTGTTTCAAGAGCTTCATCACCTTTGCGCGTGCTCTCCTCCCTGACCCCAATAATAAAAATAGCTTGGTGTTCACGAGAGAGCCCCTCTGCAGAGGACTTCACAAACACCTCCTGGTCTTTTGGGGAAAACATTGGCCTCACTTCTGCATCAGTGGAGAAACTGAGGCTCAGGCAGCACAGCTTTCTCTAGCCCAGGAAGGCAGGCAGGCGTTTCAGGCTCACGTGGTGGGGCTCTGGCTCCCTGTGGACATCTGTCTGTCCGTGTGGTTTACTCATGCGGCCGAATGGAAATGAGCAGCACAGTCACCTCAAAGACTGAACCCTTTCAAGCACAAGGGTACCGTGAAGCAGCTTTCCAGGAAGACAGATCTGGGCTGCCTTGTTCTCCCAGCACAAGTGAGTCATTCAGGAGCGCCGTCCTCAGCAGCAGCCGGATCATTTTGGTCGGGCCACGCGGTTGCTCTTTGGCAGCGGGGCCACTGTGAGAGCTGGAGGCAGACAGGCGTGACTCAAGCCATGCTGATGATACACTCATTAGGTCACAACCCACTCCAGCTTCTTTCTCAGTGCTCCATCACTGCCAGCGGTGTGCTGGGACTTGCTTCCCCATGGCTTGCCTTGGCAGGCAGGGTTTGAGACTGGGCAGCAGGAGAAGGGGAAATGATCCCACATGGTGCCATTTGCTGGGCTGCTCAGTGCTCACACCAAGTCACAGGCACTTCCCATGTGTGAGAAATGGATTCTCAAAACCTGACTGAAAGCTCACTCTGTCTTGTACGTTTGTATGCAAGCACTGAGATAAGTTGTGCTGACTTAGGAAGGCCGTGGAATAGAGATGACATTGTTGAGAGAGAGATTGAACTAGAAACAAGTTTACAAACTATGGCCTTGCAAAAAGACCAGATATTTTAGAGAATTAAAACTGTGAAAGATGCATTGTAGCAAGACCACATGGGGTAAAAATATAGGTGATTGGTGTTAAAAGTATTAGCAGCATTGTGTGGCAAAAGCTAATAGGCTGAAAAACATTTATAAAGTATTGCAACCAGGAAATAGGTTCTGATAGGATAGCATAGAGTTTTACACCTCTTATGTCTCACTCTTCAATGAGACTGATTATGGAATAAGATCTTTTAAAATGCCTCTCAGTTGCCCCATCTCTGTAAAGCTGGGATTTTCCAGCACCCATGCTCCTGCCTTTTCTAGCAGAAGCACGACCAGCGGGTTCCTGAGTGGGAGGCGAGGCTGGGCGGCTGCTGTGTGGCCGAGGGCCATCAGGGTAGATGCATCCCCAACTCGGGATTGCCAGAGGCTGCTGTAGTACAACAGCTGTGACAGGAGCTGCGTCCTTCGCCCGAGGGAAGCAGAGTGACATCAACATCCAGACTCTGAACATGCTGCCTGCCCGATGAGCACAGCCTGCCCGTGGCCCACAGATGAGCAGTGGAGTTAAACTCTTGTCTGGCCCTCAGAGAAAAGAGGTTTGTTTGGCAGAAATGCAACTTATGTACGTTATGAAATAGGAATGCTGGTCCTTTTTCAGGACAAAACACTGCACACCCTCAAGTTTGGACCCAGTGAAGATTTACCCTGCCCCTGATTAGCAGGTAGGAAAGAAACAAGGCACAGAACAGATTTGCAATCCTTAGATTTTAGAGCAGGCAGTAACCTGGGTGCTAATGGTAACAAACTATAGCAAAAAGAGGGACTGGACTCAACAGAGCAAGGCAGGAGACTCCTGACTCCTTCGTAAATTAGAAGAAATTATTTCCTTCCTGTAGGGGAGGGCAAGAGA
>NW_005054338.1:2964634-2967207 GCF_000277835.1 Geospiza fortis | reverse complement strand
GGGAGATTTAACCACAGTTGCAGGAGTGGCTCTCTTCCTGAGGGCAGTGACTTGGGCCAGAGCTGGAAAGCAGAAAAGATTGTATGGGTCAGAGACAGGGGGCTGTATCCATATCCCCCTCCTCTCAGAGGCCACCTGAGCATTTCAGATTGAGCAGAGTCAAACCATCCAGAAACAGAAAGCACTTAAAAAAATTGTCCTATGTGATTTGCCCAAGATCACGCAACACAATCCACAGAACTCAGGGTCTTAAGTTTGCAGATGTGCTTGGGGGAGCATCACAAGCAGGTCAAAGCTCGTCTGCCACATTGTCAAAGGGAGAGGAGATACACCTAGAGCTCTGCTCTGAAATGGGGAGGAACGGCCAGAGCCATTAATTTTGACAGAATCATTGCCTAAAACGTTTTCTCCAGACCTTATTTACACTGTGAAGTTTTGAACATCAGTTTCACCCAGAGGAAAAAGAAGATATTTATATTTAATGGCCAACATTTAAGCTCCTTTAAAATGAGCTGAGAGGTTGCAGTTGGAACAGAAAGAAAACCCCAACTGCCCTGGCACAAAGCAGCACTGCTGCCATTGCAGGGAAGCTGCCATCTAACGAGAGTGAGGTTTTGGGTTTAACTCAGCCCAGACTGCACCCTAGGACCCATATGCCAATCCTTGAATGGCATCAAGGCAGTTCCCTGGAAGCCCCATGGATTTGAAGGAATTCCCATTTGTGTGCCCTGGGAAGATGGATGAGGAGAGGGAGAAGGAGATAGAATGAGAAAAAAAAAAAAACAAAAACCCTGTGTAAAGATAGATGGACACATTTCCAGATTTTCAGGACATCTGTCAGCAAGCCCCAGAGTGTATGGCAGCTAATCCCTTTGCAGATTTTCTTTTAACTGTTGCTTGACAGAAGAGTATGCCAATTTTTTTCATAAATGTACCCACGTCTGATGTTGCACTCAGCCTGAGGTTATGATCTATCTGCAAGGAAAAACATTATACTACCACCTTGGGAAATAACATTAGGGAAGCATCTCTCCCAGAAACACATAGAGCAGCTTCAAGCTTTGGAGTGTGTGCAGAGTGAAAGATGTTTCCTGAAGCTGAAGAAGGCCAGAGGTGAGGTGGCTACCTGACACATACCTGCAGCTCTCCAACACTCCTGCTGGCTGCTGGGTCCCTCCCAGGCTGAGCCAAGGCAGTGCAGGGGAGGGGGCTGGTGCTGCCAGCAGGGCTGATGGTCAGCTCTGGTCTCCAGCCCCTGCTGGACAGCTGCAGGAGCCCTCCCACATGTCCCCTCCAGGCACAGCTGGAGCATTAGTGCAGCTTGGTGAGCACTCTGCAAGAGCAAAAAGCTACAATGAGGCAAAGCTTTGCTTGTTCCTGATTCAACTCTCAGATGCTGTGTTCTGCAGCGTTCAGCTGTTGCATCCTTCATCTCTGAGGACAGGCAGAAAGCAGCCCATAAGGCTGTTCCTCTGTGCTGCAGCGCTAAAATGTCTTGGTCCTGACGTGGGCATGCACAAATCACAGGGGCAGAGCCCTTCAGGGCCAGGAGGACTGGGCTCATTAGGCAGAGATGACAGAGGAAAGGCCCCAGGTACTCCTTGGCAAGCTGCTGCGAGCTCTGCTCCACGGCCAGCCACACCTGCAGCTGCTGCTGGGACCTTCCGAAGGCTCTGCCTGGAGTACACGCAGGAATGAACACACTGCTTTTCTGCTTTCTAATCCTACCTACCAAAATCGGGGCCAGGTCCCAGTTTTGTGCTGTTTTGCCAGTTAATTCAGACCTTCCCACGCTTAGAGTGAGTGCCAGAATAAGGCGTGTGAGTAAAAGGTTGACTCCAAACCTCAAACCCCTGCTCCATCAGTGATTGTATCTTTGTTTTCTATCCATCCAGAAAAGTGACATAGAAAAAGGGGCAAATGGACGTTTCCATTGCCAATTCCTTCATTGGCAACCAGCAAAAAAAAAAAAAAGGGTCACTCAGCAGTAAAAATTGAAAGAAGAAATCACCTTTTCCAAGTACACTTTCAGCCTCTCATCTCACAAGACTTTCATCTCCTGGTTGCACTTCCCATTTTTCCCTAGAATCATTTTTAGGAAAGAAAATCTAAATTTCTTGGCCCAATCTAACAATGTGAGATTCTTTGGGTGTGTCTCAATTCTTTCTAAACAGTTCTGGGCAACTGTACAAAAAAAAAAAAAAAATAAAATAAAAGAAAAGAAAAAAAAAAGCAGCAGTCTCTCAGCTGCTGTCATTTATCTTAAAACATTTCTTTCATCCAGTTAGCTATGATAAGCACTTTCATTGTTACTCTGGAAGAAATATGTTATCATTAGGTTTCAGACTCCACACCTTCATTTCTGTGACTACAGCCAATTCATACCTCTCTCAATATTGGTCTGACAGCAAGGTAGCAGCTGATACTGGAAGACAGCAGCAATTCTGCTTGCATTTTGCTGTGGGTGTTGGTCACCTTTATGTAATAGAGAAATGGTCTGGGATTCATCTAAGAGGGAGAAGTCCAGGACACCATGCCCTTACTCCCACGACTGTTTTGCATTTTACATTCAA
>NW_005054338.1:2949786-2964602 GCF_000277835.1 Geospiza fortis | reverse complement strand
GCCCAGGAGTCTCACTTTCTACTGAGGTTCCTGAATGTTACATTACGAGACTTGGTCCCATGTTTATCCCTCCACCACCTTCTTCTTTTCCTCCCTTAGCATTTCATCTCCCACTCCACGAGGTTGCCATTCCCAAACACAGCAGGCTTTGCTGTTTCCCTTCCAACCTGAACTGAAAGCACACAGCACAGGCAGCCAGATATCTTGCAATGCAGGCAGGCAGTGAATGGCTTCTCTACTACACTGCAAATGACTCATCACCTCCAACTTCTCAGCTCCCAGAGTCCCCCAAAGGAGGCAACAGGTTTTGTGCATTAGTGCTGCAGCCAGGTAATTTAAATTAGTGCACTGGCAGGGTAAGCAGTGCCCCTTCTCCCTATGGTAGGAGCTTGTCCAGGCATCCCTGTGTCACCCTTACAGAGTTAGAGCAGGGCAGGCTGTGGGTGGAAAAGCACACCTACGCTTCCACGACAAAATGTAGTCAAAAACCCTCTCCAGAGCACCAGGAATAGCTTTTACCCCCTACCTTAAGTGTCACCTCCTTCAATTCTGTACAAACAAAAACCACGTTGGGGACAAGGCACCAGTTTCAGCGTGGAGCAGGGGTGACCTTGGTTCACAGCTTTGTGTCTTGCTCACATGATAAAACCTTGCACCCCCAGAGGCACCAGGCTGGGGGAGGCACAGGGGCCACCCTGCTCCAGGGTTTCCTCAGCTCTCTCAGCTGAGCTGATGGCAGTGTGCTCGTGAAATGTCAGCTGCCAACACGGTTTTGTGCCGACTCTTCACTTCTCCGTGCTGTTCCACGCGTGCTGAGAGGAGCTCTTCCATCACACAGGTCATGTGATATTTGCTTCTCAAGAATGAGGAAAAAATAACTTCCTGGGTCTGGAAGCTTCTTTGGTGTGATCCCCCTCTCTGCACCCTGTCACTTCTTCACGGAGGAGGGAGTCCAGGGAAGCCCTCTGCTGCTGCTGCCCTCTCTGCCTTCATCAGCTGCATAGATGGAGATGAAGCAGGCACAGGGCAAAGCTGGGGGAAGAGGCAACAGGTTTGCAGGATGGTTATTGTCAGGATGATTTGCTGTCCTCAGCAATTTCCTGCCTGAGAGCAACTGCTGTGACTAAAGCTGGCCCCGACACAGATGGTTACCAAATCCTAGGGATATTATCTTCCTCCCACTTTACCTTGATGGAAAAGACAGATCAGGGGACACAGCAGGAGAGAACCGAGGCCATGGGTTCCCCTGAGGCAAGACCCAGTCACAGCCCCCTCACAAACACCCAAGGGATGCTGACTTTGACTTGCTATGGGCCAAATTGCCCTGGCCAGCCAGCACAGACAGGTTTTCTTCTGCAGTGCTGGGGCTGCCCAAATCATCCCACCCACATGGAAATGTGATTTACAGCAGGGCTGCTGTAAACTGAAAATCTGAATCGTTACTCTGGTCAAACGTTCGCCAGATTCCTTTGCTACCCTCCCATTACAGAGGAGCCTCTGTTGTAGCAGATCCTCCTCCCCTGAGGGAGAAGGGGAACCAGCACTTGCCCTAAAAGGGCTTCTGGCTCCAGCCAGTGCAGTTCACTGGCTGCTTTTCCAGAAGAGCCGTTTGCTCTGCCTTGTTTTCTTTCAAGTGCTGTTTGAATTCCCCCTGCCAGGCAGAGCTAGTGCCACAATGGGCAGCTGGAGCTGAGGAAAGAGGGTCGTCTGCTGCCTGTCCACCAGCCCCAGCCCCCATCCCAGAGGGATGGCACAAGTGGCAGCAGTCAGCCCAAGCCCTGTACTCTAACCTTACCTTTCCTGCTGGCTTGCTTTAGAATTATCAGCTGGATACTGCACCCCTCTCTGCCTTGGTTTCCACCCCAGTAGGAAAAAGCAGTGCTCTCTGCAGTGTGTGATGAATTTTCTGGCAAGCACCCCTGCCAGAGGGGGAAGAGCTGCCAGCACCTGCACTAGCACTTGATCTGGGATGCATGGATGCAGATTCAGGCCTCACCTCAGAGGTCTGGACAAAGCCATGAGAGACCAGATTTGGTATCTTTGTAGTTCATACTCCCAAGACAAAAATAAAAATAAACCACAACAAAATAAACCACACACAAAAAACCCCAACCCCCCAAAGAACTAACCGGAAAAAAATATCCAAAGCACTCTACCAGAAATGGGATTTTTGGAGGCGTGTCACAGACCAGTGACAGTGCCTGAGAAGGAGCAAGGCAGGAGTTTTGCAACCTGGTTATAAGCTAGTTCCACTTTCACCTCAGCCAATATAATGCCAAATACAACGGCATTATAATGCAAGCATGGTGTCATCTTGTTGTTTCACAACCCACATGGAGGGATGGTCCTTAACATTCATAAAAGGAAGCTTCCTTGTACCAACAGGACCTGAGCTGCCCTGCCTGTGGTAATGGGGTGATTTTGGAAGCTGTCATAGCCCCTAGGAGAAAGAGGCAGATTGGGGTGGGGTGGAAAAGGGAAGAGGAAATGCCCTGATTCAGAGTTATGGATTGGTAAGCAGAGCAAGAGCAGATGGTTGTGGATAGAAGAGCATGAAGGAGCCATAAGGCAACGTTAGTCATCGTGATTAAGCCCCAAGAGTGTCTACACTGGCAGTTATTTAGTTTACTTGTTTGTAGACACACATTTCAGGAGCTTAGAGGAGATGTGAAAAGGGGTGACAGCAGATGAGTGTGGATGTCCTCAGAAGGCTCCTCCCTGGCAAGAGCAGTCGTACAGGTACAGCCCAACAATGCTTGTGTGGGCAGCTGCCAAGGGAAGGCTGGCACGGGCCTCCATGCCTCCCAGGCCACTGGGAACAGGGAAACTCAGGACAGCTGAAGAGCTGGGAAGTCAAGGCAAGTGAGAAGAAGCCAAAAAATCAAGCATGAGGAGGATAACCCAGACCAGCATAATTTTGTGGGGTTTCTTCAGAACTCCCCTATGAAGGGTAGAGGAAAGGGCATGGGCCATTGTGAGATGTCAGGTGTCTGGATGGGACAAGACTGCACATCAGCAGCACAGGACAAGGTTGTAGGGATGGGGATGTAGATGGGGTTGTAGGGTGCCTTGCAAGGCAGCCAGGGTGGAAGGACCAGTTGCCTGGTAGCCTTGAGTATAGGCCATGTGGGGAGACCACAATCCCCCACAAGCAGTGGGGATTGTGGACAAGAGCATTAGCATTGCAGAGCTTGAGCTTCTGGGAGCCCTCCATAAAGAAACAACACAGAAACAGAATTAAATCTTGATTTGGACTGGAGAGCATGGATTTAAAGGTGAGACACAGGTTGATTTGTGTTCAGCATAAAGACAGTGGTTGGACTTTTGTTGGTAGATGAGGCTGGGCACCTCAGAGAGGTCCTGTTTCCTCTCAAAGAGGAAAGAGAACATTGAAAAAGGAAGTGGCAACCTGAAGGACAGCAGGTTTACTTAATCTTCACAACAGTATTTCCACCTGATGAGGGGCCTATGCTGAGAGAGAGAAGGAGAAACTAAGGGTGGGATCCATGTCTTCATATTTTATGGCTTTTCCCCTCTCTTTCAGGGAAGTCAGGAGCAGCCTTGCAGCAGATACATCCTGAAAAGAACAGCAGCTATCTGTCATCCTCAGCACACAGCAGTCCTACATCTGCTTGGGGAAACTACCAGCCCTCTTGCAGGGCAGCACATGCACACAGCTCTGTGGGATGGGGCTTGGAATGGGAGGTAGTAGGATACTTGTTAGGAAGAGCTCACCACACTGAGCTCTCCCATTTGCATGGACCTTACAGTCCTGCCAGACAGAAAGCAGCATAACTAGGTAGAGCTTCCCAGAAGGGAAATTACAGCCCAAATATGTTTTCTGTATAGGAAATCCAAAAGAAGAAGAAGAAGGGGAAAAAAAAGAAGCCCTTATCTATATTTATAAGATGAAGCTTTTCCTACACGAATAAACCTCTTAACACATTTTTCTGGGCGCTGAGGTTATATATTTAATAGGTTTTTCTGGTATCACTTAAAAGTAGATCACCACCATGCAATGACGCCTGCTGCACTCTTTTTCTGGCATCCTCACTAGCTCCCTTCACCCGTGCCCCCAGTAACTAGAGCACCGTGTGTTATTCTCACCAGACTGAGAGAGAGGATTTTTCCTTTACTTAGGAACTTCTCCTACAGAGCTGCTTGGTCAGCTCCCTGTGTTTGGCCCTCCATGCTTTCTTCTCTCCAACTCAACCAAGAGCAGAGGAGGCACTCTCCAGAAGAGGAGGGAAAGCACATACCCAACTGAAATCCTGCTCCCAGCTCTTCCTTAGCATCCTGGGGGTACAGATCAGCTATCCTGCCCTGGAGTGCAGATTGTGGATAGCAGAAACACACACAGGCCTCCAGTCAAACGACACCATGGCCTCTCATGCCGTGGGCAGTGTGGCCAATGCCTGTATTGCACCTTTACAGAAGTTTATAGAGCAATGAGAAAAGAAGCAGCTGCCTTACAGCATTCCCAGGTGTCTGGCTACCTCCTTATCCAGAGAACAGCTCTCAAGGCCTGCCTGAGGAGCCTCTCCTGTGCATTGCTTAGGTGCCCTGGTGAGTGCTGCAGCACAAGCATCCTTCCCAGCGAGGCACTACAAATTAGTGATGGACATATTAAAGCACACAAACCAGTCCTTAAGAACTAAACCCTGCAGGGCTATCTCACCCCTCAGCCAAGACTGCTTTGGTTTCCCTCTTCCCAGTGCCTGCAGTTCTGCATTGCAATGCAAAGGGCACAGATCTTTCTGGCATGGCAGAAAATGTTGACAGGAGTGATGTTAGCTGTAGGCAACCAAAAAGAGAGTGCATCCATCGTGCTCAGGGCCAGCTCTGTGGAGTAAGTGATTTGTAACCAGTACAACCCTGCTTTCCACTTTTCAGACTTGGCATTTGGACTTTTGTCTAACCTCTTTCCCCTTCTTGCTACGTGGTGGGCAGAAGTTCATTTTGTTGCTTTATTGTCTCTCAGCTCCTTATTAAATACAATAAGTTAAAACCACTGCCTTTACAGCCATCCCTCAAGAGGGAAGAAGTGAGTTACTGTGGTGTCACTCCTGTGTTCCTGACCTAGGAGAGGAAAAATTGTGGGACTGCTCTCCTTTGCCTCTGCAAGGAATAAATATCTTGAACTGATACTTGAGCTGTAGCGTGCTGTAGTCTTCTCACTGTTTCCTCCATTCACTTCCCACTCTTTGAGACAAAATAACTGCCTCTTCATCTAAAGAGATTTATCTATTCACTTTCTTGCATGGACAGAAAAAAACCATTTCTTCCCCCGCAACAATGCAGCTAACTCTGGGGTAGAGCTTGACAGCTATTTCACAGCACAGAAGGAGTGGCAGGGAAAATGCAGTTGTTTTTGCCTGCAGAGATGGAACAGCGGATTGGAATGGCAAAACCTGCAATTTAACTGGAACCTTGAGAAATCCTTCACGGTTTTCAGAACTTAGCCCAAAGAGAAAAAAAAAAAAAAAGAAAAAAGGGAGCTGCCTGTAAAGGCTGAATCGCCAAAGCAGAGGCTGATTCAAAGGGAAGGGCTCTGTTCAGTGAAGTGCAACACTACCTGCTGGAGCACCCACATGCTCCTTAGAAGTCCTTTCATCCACCTAGTGAGTAAGCCCATTTCTGCTTCCCTGTGGAAAGGGGCAGTGTCAGAGGCAGGAGCACCAGGTGCAGCAGGAAAGGTGTGGGTCCCTGCTCCTTCTCAGGGCCCAGATGCAGCTCACACACAGCAGCCATCTCGCCTGACCTGATCAGAGGGTGTCACACCCCTGTGAGAACTGATCACAAGAGCTTTTCCTCCTGGTAGCACATCTAACATATGCATCAACCAACATCTCCCCTTCCCACCTCCCACCGTTTCCCTGGCCAAACCTGCTCCGAAAAATGAAAGGTTCAGCAGAACTGCATCTCCACCAGAGCTGGTTCAGGGACTGTGCCTCTCTGAGGGCACAGTAAGGTGAAAGTGCCGAGGAATCTCAGCGATAAGCTCAATATAATTATGTGCTCAAGACATTACAGATAATTCGGGGTTTCTGAGCTTCTGACTATACAAAAGCAAATTATCTCTACACTGCTAAGAGTGGAAGGTCAGAACACAGGAGAGGAAGGCGAGTTAAGCAAAAAATCAGCTTTCAGTGGGACCTCATATATCAACGTCATTCACATATAAAGTAGTAAACAGAGTAGATGTTCTATGCATATCCTCAAGGAGAAATCCAGCTGACAGCCCAGTGTCATCCCTGTCTGCCAGCCTCCTTCTCTGCTCCCTCAGTGGGAGGCACACCAGGAATCACACACACAAACATCCCTGTGTGACACTGTGAGTCACAAGGGGGGAGCCGCTCCTCAATTTCCCAAAACACCAGGAATCCCAGCTCCTCTGAGTTCTGGGTGTCCTTGCTCTCACTGATAACATCTCTGTGGTCCCAGCCTCCTCCAGAGGCCCCCAGGAGCAGGGTTTGGCTGGAAGCATTTGGCAGAAGAGGTCTCTGAGCAAAAGAGGGTGGATCAGAAGGTGAAAGAGTGACTGTTGCATTATGCAGCATCCACTCCCAACAAGGGAGTTAGATTTTGATCTGCTTGCTGAAGTTTGCTATTTCTGCTCTGGTACCTGGAGGTCAGCTTGGTGCCAACATCTGTATAACATCAAACATTTGCATCCGTATGGAGAATGTATAATTAAAGCTTTCTGCAGACAACTGTGAAAACTTTCTCATATTCTCCCTAAATTGCATTGCAACCCCCAGATGAGGGCTGGGAGCCAAAATGTAAAAAGTCTGGCATAAATATTTAAATAACTTGAGATACGTATTCTTCAACTATTAGCTAATTATTCTGTGCCAGCCATAAATGGCATCTGGTTCCTCAGCACAGGACACACAAGGATGCTGCAGGTTGGGCACATAAGTGGGAAATGAAACGTGACTTCATGCTAATTAATATTAATGAATGGATCGAGAAGCAGCATCTCTTTGAAAATATCAGCTCAACAGGAGCCCAAGTGTGATTCATTATGATTATTGCTGGGGTGACAGCCACTACCAATCTCAGAAAATCTCTCTGTTTCATGTAGCATCTCTTCGGGAAGGGCTTAATTGGCTTCCAGAAGAAGTGAGGGTGAGCAGGGGAGGTGCTTTCACACCAACCTGCAGGTATGTGCTTTATTCTTGCCCTGCAATAGGAATAGTAACAATTCCTTTAGTGTGTGCTTGCTGTGGTTACCTTTCTTTGCTTGGTTTGCTGAGCCAAGAGCCAAATCCTGCTGTCAAAATCCTGCCATGTTTACTCCCATCCTTAAAAATCAAGTCCTTTCTTTTATCCCTCAGTCCCTGTCCCACCAAACTCAGTCCCTTGCTCCCTAGACACCACCCACTTTTTCCAGAGTGCCTTGGCAACCAGCTAGCTCAGCTCTGAAGCCTTCCACCTGAACTGAGAGTGTTTTGCCTGGGAAGGAGAAAGTTTGTTCTCTTATCTCACACACCACCTCTCTGGGATGTGCTCACCATGATGCCAGGGGAAAGTCTGGATGGTTACCTGGGCAGTGTTCTTCCTTAGCTAACACACAGCCACGTGATGGGAATTGCCAGACATCTCTGGTCTCTTCTTTCAAGCCTGGGAGGGCTGCTCTCCATTCCTGAAGCCCACTCAGTCCTTACCTGGGAATGTTTGCCCCCCTATGGAGATCTTGGACCATTAGCAGTTGGTAGCCTGTGGCTTTGCTTAGCTGTCATATTTGTACACCACACTGATAGATCTGCAGCTTTAAGTAGGGCTCAAATGGAAATGCTGAACTCTCTCTCTTTGTTTAAGCCTGTTGGGTGAAGGAGATGGTCTCCAAGTTGGTTTCTGCCCTTGAAGCAGCCCTTAAACTTCTATCATTATATACATTTGGGAAGTATCTTGGGCTTTTGGGTTGCATCAATCTTTTTTGCTACCCAGGAATTACCACTCATCCCATCATTTGCCAACTATTTCTCTGCTGTGTTCTCTATTTCTCAGTCAATTTTCTACTAACAGCTGACTAGTCCACCAGCTAATTTCTCTCTGGTCTTGAACAAATATCAGCAAAACTCAGCTGAAGCTGAAAGCCTGGTGCAGCTTTACACTATAATTTTCCTGAATCAGGCAAGTACAAAGACCCAGTAGGACCAAGCACAGATCTCCAGAAAGGGTAGGAGACCACCACATCTGAATCATCACTGCATTTCCCACTAGTACAGCTTTAACAATGCCACTCCTGCATTATCCTCACCACTCCCTTAAGTCTTTGTAAAATCAGTCATGTCACTGTGATGATTAACAGAAAAAGAGAGAGGGCAGTTGGTGTGCAACTTGTGCTGGGGGCTTAGGATAGGAATTGGAAGCTGGATCTAGGAATCCTTCCCCAAGGTAGTTCATCATGTCTTGTGATTTCATGCAAAACCCTTATATTTCCTCCCATCTTGCTTAAGACTGGATGGGAAATTGGGTTAACAAAAATGTAAGGAATCTCTCAATGCAGCAGAGACTGCTTCAGAGTCTCAAGTTTCCCAGGGGAAATAAATGATGAACAAAAACAAACAACAGCACAGCTCAAACGATTCCTCCCCTCACCACAGTCCTGAGATTTCATAATTGCTCCCTTCATGGCCATTTTGGTTTGTAATATGCAGAGTAAAGATTTCCATTATAGCTGTGTTTACTTAATCGCTATAATTTTTTTAAGCGAAGTTCAGGCAGTTGAAAGCACCAGGCTGCCAGCCC
Organism: Geospiza fortis; assembly: GCF_000277835.1. Lineage (NCBI taxonomy): Eukaryota > Metazoa > Chordata > Aves > Passeriformes > Thraupidae > Geospiza > Geospiza fortis. The sequence continues at coordinate 2,955,845 of NW_005054338.1, read as the reverse complement.
CAAGCAAATTAGCCATCAGCCAGTTGCACTGGGAGCTGTTCTGCTGTGATCCTGAGCACAGGGTTTGCTCCCCAGCAGCCTCCTCATTCTCAGATGGATCACCCACCTCTGGGAATGAGAAGGATGTTTAGCATGTTACCCCCTTTGCCTGATCAGGCAAGAAAAGGAGGGTGTTTGTGTGTAAAAAAGTCAGTCTCACAATGGGATGATCATGTGGACATTTGGGACTAGTCTGACATTCATCAGAGAGAAGCTAGAGAATGGACAAATGTAGAATTCATTTCAGAAAGCAGCAGGACATTGACTACATCTGCAGAATAGTTTTTCCAGTGAGGTTACATTGAATATTCTCATCGTGCATGGCACAATATCCCAGCATGAATATTTAATCATGCAGGGCAAATACAAGTAGACTGAAATTCTAAGTGATGACAACTTTCAGATGACCTAGGCCCAGACTAGAATTTGTGATTTCAGATGGGAAGTTCCACCTCCCATTCCTGTCCTCTTGAAACATTGATCTCTGCTTATGGGAGCTGGGAAACACCTTAGCCTTTGTAAAAGAGGCACAGAGGACTTCAGCCAAATGAGACAAACACATGGAAACAGTCAGTACCTGCAGCTGCTGGAAAGGAGGCACTTCCCTGGTCAGGATGTATGAGATTTGCTGTCATCCAAGGCAGTCAAAGCTTTCTTGGCACTCTCATGGTTTCCAGTGCCCCAAATCAAAGCCAGGCTCAAAACCAAACCAGATTTCCATTGCCATTGTCAAGCTGGATTGGCCTGAGCTGCTGGGCAAAGCCACCCCACTCTGTGTGCTTGTAACCTCTTGGAAATAAAAGATCCAGCTTCTGAAAAAAGCCTCAGGAGTGCAGTAGATGGTCTCTTTGGCCCCAGTGGATCTCCAGCACAGTTGTCAGATTATTCTAATGGGCACTTTCACATAGGCCTTTCTGCAGATTCTCCATCCTCACCTGCCACACTTCCCAAAGTCTCTACAGATGGCAGAGAAAGGAGAAAAAAAGAAGTGGCTGTGCATTGAATGACAGAATCATTAACATTGGAAAATACCTCCAAGATCATAAAGTCCAACTTTTGCCCAATCACCACCTAAAACACCTAAACTCAACTACACCACAGCCCTAAGTGCCACATCCAGCCATTTCTAGTACTCTTCTAGGGATGGTAACTTTCCCATCTTCCTGGGCAGCCCATTCCCATGCTTAACCACTCTTGCCATGAATAAATCCTTCCTGATGTCCAACCTGAACCCTCTCTGGTACAGCTTAAGGCCATGCCCTCCTGTCCTGTCACTTGCTGCCTGGGAAAAGAGGCCAAACCCCACTCAGCTACATCCTTCTTTCAGGTAGTAGAGGGTGAAAATGTCTCTCCTGAGCTCTCCAGGCTGAACACCCCCAGATCTCTCCTCAGAATTGTGCTCCAGACCCTTCCCCAGCTCCATTGCTTTTCTCTGGACTCGCTCCAACACTTCAATGCCTTTCTTGAAGTGAGGGGCCCACTGGTTTTGGGGGGGACTACAGAGCAGCTCTACCACAATATCAGGTGCACAAATCCCACAGAAACAACAGAAAGGAGCAAGTTCAGTTCTCGTGGCCAGAAGCTGCCCCAGCACTGATCAGACAAAGAGTACATACATCATCAAGAAAACAGGAACAACAGAAAGGAGCAAGTTCAGTTCTCCTGGCCAGAAGCTGATCAGACAAAAAGTACATACATCATCAAGAAAACAGGGTGTTAACAAGCTCATTCCTTTTTGCAGTAAGAAGGTCAAATTCCTCTAGTCCCATGTTTAAATCACTGTAACTCATTTCCTACTTTCTGTTGATGGGAATATAATTCAGTCACTTCTGCAAGGTTGCCAGGCACTGGTGAATGGTCCCTGCATTGACAGCTCCAAGCATTATCCCAATTTCCTAGTGGGAGAGATTCAGAAAGTTCAATATCACCTCTCTTTGCAGAAACAAATCCACGTAAAGTGGAGCTATCACAGCAAATTTTAGTGCACATGTTTGTGTCACGGAGAGGTGGAGGAGGATGCAGGAGAAATTTCACTGTACAGGCAACAGGCAGAAATTAAAAGAGCACCAAGTGGCCAGGTGGTGAGGGAACTCACTTCTGATTTACAATTGCAATGATTGCCATGAATAGGGAGAGGCTGTGATTAAAGACGCGTCTGAAAATAACAGTAATGATTTCCACTTGTATGCCTTTGATCAGGCAATCTCACAGTATTGTATAAATGAAACCTCCCAATATCTCTGTGAGCTTGGAAAGCCTTCTACTGACACGAACATGTCAGAAATAAATACCAGCTGAATGGAGTTAGACAGGTGATGCCTTAGATATTTCATCCTCTCTTGGAAGAAGAGCTTCTAGAGATGGAATTTGTCCCAATTATAAAAGAGGAATAGATCCTCAGTATGAGCTACATTGGACTACATGCATAAATTACTGTGCAAAATGATCATTCAGCCCATTCAGTTCTCATTCCTGCAGGTGAAAATGCCAATAAGGGAACTAATCACCTGTGTGTAAGGATGATGTTAAAAGATGGAGACATTGCCCATCAAGAACACCACTGGGAGTCATCAACTCTGTTCCAACAGGCTGCTGGTAACCATCAGGAGGTAAGAACTGCACTTCCAGTCTGAATGACTGCAGGATTAATTTGAGTGAGCCATCTGGAGTGGAAAAAATGTACATTCGTCACCATGCCCTTGTGCACTCCATTCCCCAGCACAAAACTGTGCAGGGCCATCACATCCAGCCATAAGCCTGATGTGGAGTGTCCTGGACACCTCACCCCACCTGGCTCCCTGTCAGCCAGGAGGCTCCTAGGCAGCCTTTCCACAGGCTTTGCAGCTAAACCCCATCCAAGGGCAGGAGACATCACTGAATATTTCCCTTGCAATAGCAGAGTGGACCCAAAACTAAACAGAGCCTGTAGTTTTCTGTGGTCAGGCAATTTTTTATGTTTGGAAAGATTGACACAGTTATGTTTGGTCTTGATGGGGTGTTGAGAGGGTTAAATATGGCTCAAAACTTATTTCACTTACAATTATGTTCAGCCTCCTGTCATCAAGAAAAAAAAACCAAAATATACTCTGATACTCAGATCTAGCTATTTTAGTTTGCACTCTTCTCTGTTATTCAGTGAATATGAAATTACTTTTCACCAGTTCAGAAGATATTTGTATAGCATTTTTCACATATAAAAGTTGTTGAGGTCAGACACCCCAACTTCACTGTTATGGTTGATAACCATAATTCCTGGCCTTCCTCAAGAGCCAGTAATAAGCTGCCTGCATTAATCCTATTTAGATGTTTGATTTGGCTATATCTGTCAGCAGACAGCTTATATAAATACAAGATTTGAAGGAAAAAAAAAATTCCTCATGCTGCATGTAACTAAGAGCAGTTTTACCTTGGTAAGGAGAAGGAGAACATTACCCAGCTAGTCAAATGCCAGAGATGCTCTCCAGGTGGCCAGAGGAACCTCTCTCCAAAAGATAAGGCAGTCCTTAAGCTATTTAGGGAAATGTCAAAGCAACACCCTTAAAAACTTTGAATTTAAATACATTTTCTGAGGAAAGATGAAGTATGCCTGAACTCCCCCAAAGCCTTTACAAAGGAGCCCAGGCTGTTTGGCCAGGCTGTGTTGGGCAGAGGAGAGCCCTGCAGGTGTGGCTGTGTCTGCCTGCTCCCCTCACAGGTGCTCTGTTCAGTGGATCCTGCTGTGTTTAACAGCCTCCCCCACCCCCCTGTAACCTACTTACATATTTTCTGTCAGCCTGCTGGCCTGGTGATCTTGCACTAGCACAGCCTCTGGCAGCTGCTCCAGGAAGGGTCACATGGCTCCTGTCATTAAAACAGGGTGGAAAAATGCAATTTCTTGCTTACTCGAAGAAAGAAAAAAAAAAGGGGATGAGGGGAAGGATACCCTTACCTGCTGACATGAGGGATAACAAGACAAGGCTTGAGGATGCAACCTCAAAGTTCCTCTTTGGTTGTTAACACAGAGTAGCACCAGAAGCCATCAGGCCCTGTGCTATCACTCAAGTAACATTAACAATTATGGTCACACGTGGGAAAAAGTGTGGTCACGTTTGATTTCTTCTGGCCTTCTTCCTTCTCCTTCAGTTGCCTGGAATAACTCACCAAGGCACACCAAGTAGAGCCCTCAATTACACGCCCCATTGGCACCCCGAGTTCTGCAAGCAGCAGCAGCAGCAGCACTCCTTGGAAACATCATTAGGCACAAAGCTCAGCTGAGTTTGTCCTGTCAATTCGTTATCTGGGATTTTTATATGAATATGTACATGGTACTGCCACCCTCTGCACTCCTTCTGGCGTACAGCCATGCCTGATCCTGGTGTATTTCAAGGGGAAACTTCTCAAGGCAAGTACTCCTGGGTAGCACATGCACAGCAGAAAGGGGCTGTGAGCTTCAGACCAGGCTGATGCTGACAGCTGGGCCAATGTGAGGGAAACCTCTGTTCCTTATAACCTGACAGTGGGGAAGATGGTTCTGTGCCAGGGGCTGAATCAGTTGGAGGCATCATTAATACATCTGATGCAGTCTCTGTGGGAGTGCACTAGGGTAATTCAGGTTGTGGGTGTCAGAAATAGTGCATTAGTTATGGGGAGGTGGGGGTTGTAATCAGGAAAAAAGTACAGGATTTTTCTGCATGTTGTTATGAAATCACTTAGGAGAGCATGTTGGAAGTCATTCTGCTGAGAAACAGAGCATCCAAAAGAGAAACTGCTGTGGAATGCTGGAGAACTCATACACTCAGTAATTGGGAGAGTGGTGCACTGAAAGTTTATCAGCTGGCTGAGAAGAGATGGAAGCAGAGGCTGGAGAATGAGGATTACAGAGTCCCTCTTCTCAGCAGAGCTGTTTTCAGATAAGCCTGCAAGCACTGCATTAGGAGCCTCACAAATGCTGGGTGGCAGGAGCCACAGCCCTCTACAGAGACCCTGCATTAGCATAAAATAAGGGGATTCTGGAGACCTGCACTGAAACGTCACAAGCTGCTGTAAAATCCCCAGGATGCCATTCAGCACTCTATTTTCACTCTACAGCTCTCCTGAAAAGATAGGGACATAAATAATGGACTGTAAGGAAAGGAGGGGTGGCTTCCTGCAACTTCCCTCTGTAGGGAGAGTGTTCCTAGAATAAACCCTTGGACAGTGAATGAAAGAAATCTGGTTCTGGTGGGCAGGATGGTGTTAAGGTTGCAGGCAGATGCTGGTGGAGCCTTCTGCTGTTTCCTCTCTCCCTAACATTGTTTCCAGAGACAGTAATTGGACATTTAACTTTTATGTTGGTGTAGTAAACTATCCTTGCTGTTAACTCTGTCTGGTAATAAAATATGGTCTCTCTATAAAGAAGATTTTCAAGACCATTTTTTTTTACAAGGCTTAGAGATATTTTTTTTCCTGAAAGAATAAAGTGTTTTTCAAGCCTTTCCCAGCCAGAGTTAATTGTGTCATTACCAGGAGCTGGGACACAAGTTTCCCATTTTCCCCACAGGGGTTGTGGCCCAGTAACACTCGCTGCTTCACCATGAGAAGGGAATTTCCAATCAGTGTGTAGCAGGAGAGGCAGGATCATGGATTCTCATGCTGAGAATAATGTGTTCACAGAAAGGGACTGAAAAGGATCCTCCAGGCTGGTGGAGCTGAAGGTGCTGTAAGTGCTGGACAGGCTGGCCCCTATAGATTAGTCCAATGGGCCATGAGGCTCAGGAGGAAATTTGGCCATTATTTCTTCTGACAGTGATGGAGGTAGCATGGGGCCCTAGACACTGAGTTACCCATCCTGCCACAATAATTCTTCCCGGAATGCCATCATTCCTGAGACCATTTAGCATTTCGGCGGTTGCTCTGATCTACTCTGGGCTAACACTTGCTCAATAAACTATAATAAACCTATTAGATAGGTTTGCTGAAGTGTACTGCCAGACTGGGACAGAGTCATTTTTCACTGCATTCGGTTACATCCAAAGCAACGGCCCAGCAGTAATGAATGTTGA
>NW_005054338.1:2929570-2949773 GCF_000277835.1 Geospiza fortis | reverse complement strand
TTTGAAAATGACCTTTTCCTTTCACCCTCACACTCCTTCCTGAGAGCTCTTCTTCTGTGGGGCAGAGCAAGTGTGTCTGCAGAGGGATCCCCTCCCCAGATGGAACCATGCTGTCATCTAGGCCTAGGGAACCACGCTCTGGCAGTTTCTAAATTATGGGCAAAAGAGATTTTTTTTCTCCTCACTATCTGAGGGCTTTTAGTATCTACAGCGTACCCTTTTCTTTATTAATTAATGCTCTGTTTAAAACATAAGTAGGTTCTTATTTCTGCTCGGAACTTACTATAATGCCTCGTCAGCGCTTCAGTGCCTCTCCTTTCCCACCAGCCTCAGAGCCGGGTTCAGCTCCTGGCCTGTCACCCTGGCCAGAACCGTGGTTTGCAGCACAGGGCTGGGGGTCACTCACAGCCTGGAAAGGAGAGCCTTGCATTTACCTGCACCAGCATGGATGAGGAATGCCAGCCCATGGAATTTCTCCTCACCTGGCCCCAGTGGCCGGCTGGGAGGTGTCACCACCGCGGTGCTGTCACCACAGCCTGTCCCCACGCCTGCAGGAGCGCGCTGTGCTCGCTGGCAAGGCTGGCACTTGCAGCACGGGGATAAACAAGAGCAGATTTGGGACTTAGCTGAGGTGATATGCTTTACTCCAGCCTCGGCGTCACACCTCTGTCAGGACTAATGCAATTACTGCACTTTTTGCTGAAAGGAAGGAAAGCAGGGAGAGAAAGCCTCCCCCGGGAGCTCATTCTCTGGGCAGCGGCCGGGCTCGGTGCGCCCAGGCAAGCTGCCAGTCTGAGGCGGGCAGGACGCTGTCGCCAGGGTTTAACCACCAGCCCGAGAGGTTTGTGTCTCATCAGTGCCCTTCCCTAGCGAGGCAGGGCGTGTGTGGGATGTAGGATGTGGGATGGAGAAGGTGCCACGCTGGTGACCCGTCTGCTCGGCCCCCTCTCCACCCCGCATGGCGAGGGGGAGACGCGGGCAGACGGCGGCAGGAGCTCGCCTTCCTCCCCCTAAACACGGCTATTTTTAGAGGCAGATTGCAAACAAAGTGCCGGTGAGCTGCTGCCGCTGCCCATAAATTATCCAGCTGCGTGGGATGCCCACGGGCTCACCCACACCTCCCGCCGCTGCCAGGGCAGGAGAGGCGCCCGGAGGGAGGGGATGCTCATCTCCCTGCCTTCCCAATTCCCCCCGCACTGCCCTGGCCCCCATCTCACCCCCATTCCCCTCCCCAGCCAGCAGGAAGGCCGGTTCCACAGATGGTTGCCATGGGTTACATCGGCAGCAGTGGATATCCCTTCTATCCCTTCCCAAACAGCGGCGCTAATGGGGAACAGAGGCTCTGCATGGGCAAGGCACAGCTGGGGCTCCCCGGCAGCACCTCTGCGCCTCCTGGGCCCCAAAACCTCCCCACAGCATCCTCTCAGCATGCTCGCAGGTGATGTGCTGGGGACAGGCTGCTTGCCCACAGCATCCCCTGGCCCTACAGAGAGAACCCTCCTGGCACAAATCCGGGGAATGGTGCCAAAATGTGGGAAGGTGATGGACGAGCAGTGACCCTTGGCAGGCAGCAGCCCCACTGCACAGGATGCACAAGCAGCAGTATCCAAATTACAGCCCAGCCCCTGGGAGTGCAGCCCACGCCCTGTGCTAATGTTCCCTCTGGTGAAACAGAGCTTCCAGGAGGAATTCAGAGGGGCTTTTCCAGGTGCTTTGCACAGTGACAGAGCCAGCAGGACGGCTGCAGCACGAGGGGATGGTAATTGGAGAGGCAGGGCACTGAGGAGGGGCTGGGGGCACCTCAGGGATCGGTGGCAGGCCTCGTTTAAACCTGCTCCTTTTCTGAGATGATTAGAGCACGATCAATAGGCTTGCAAAACTTAGACAGCATAACCTGCTGCCACCAATTAAGCAAGATATTTCAGTCCTGCAGAGGACTCAACACGTGGCCCAGACTGTCAGTACAGTTACAGCTTCTGCAGGCAAGAAGGAAAGCTGGGCTCTTGCTCAGGGCAGACTGCCTCAATCCCATCCCCATCCCACCCTCGGGGACTTCCTGGCTCCTCTTCAGGCTCTGTTTCCCCTGCAGTGCCCAAGGCTGCTCTGGAGATGAACTCACCTCTGCTTGGGGTACACAGGGTGAGCACAGGAGGGTCTGTGCAGAGCTGTTCCTGCAGAATTAGCAGTGCTGCTTCTCATTGTTGCACATATGATCTGTTCAACTCCTGCACCAGTGATGTTTTACCCAGGGCTACACCACTTTCCACACAGGTAAGACTTTGCCTCTTAGGGGGCAGAGAGCCCATTCACTGTATCTCTCCTTTTGTGATCCCTTCCAAAATTTCAGCTCTGCCTTCCTTGATTCCAAAACAAACCATCTCACCTCCCTCTGGGTCAGTCCAAAACACCTCTGGGTTTGGTCATCAGTTGCTGCAGGTTTCTCCAAAATCTTGTCAGGGTTCCTTGGTCAGCTTAGAGGGACATTGCAAAACTCTGCTGCCAAAACCAGGGCCTCAAGGCTACCTCAGCATCCCTTCTTGTCACACACCTAAAATCTGAAAGTATAAGAGAGGTAACTTCAATATTTTAAATTTATCAATCATTTTGGTGTTGCACAATCTTGTTGGGAGATTTGGTGCCCTTCCAGCACAGCTCCTTTCATTTCATTGCCCCAACTCTGCAGGCTCCACATTGCCCTTACTCCACAGACTCCTTACAAGATTTGCAGGAAGCTCTGCTTCAAAATAAAAAAAAAACCCATCAACAGAAAAAATGCTACTCAAATTACTCCTGTGCAATCTTAACCAGCCCTCTTATCTCCTGCAGGGTTTGCTTTGCCCTCCACTTGCACAGACAAACTTTGGAGATCAACACCAAAGACATCACATTACAGAAAGCCACCAGCAGACAGAGGGGTGCGCACAAACAGATTGGGTTATCAGATTTGTTCTGCAGAAGGCAACAATGACATCGGGAATGTGACATCATCTGTGGCATCTGGAAGGCATCAGAGTGTCTGCAGTGCAGAGTGAAGGGTCTGGGCAGCACTGCTGGGGAATTAACAGAGATTGCAGTCTGATCGGAGCAGGCTGCACTGGAGAGGCATTGTGTGATGCACTGGAGGCTGACCAGTCTTTCTGTATCCACAAAGGCTCCTAAATACCATCCCATGTGTTAAACTGCCAAAAAAGTAATGTGCAGCTAGGAAAGCTCAGAGGAGGCTTGATTTAACAAAAACTGAAAGAGTTTAAGATGCCCTTCCTGGCCAAACGTCAGCTAAGGCTGTATAAAATCCTCTTCTACAAGTATCCTAGGAGGTATAATGACCACAGTGGGAGAGTAATTGCATCCAGAAGCCAAAGGAGAATTGATAAATGGAGCAAGATAAAATTGACTTAAAAAAAAAAGGATAAAGATTTTTCCTAACATGGAAATGTGTTGAGCGAGAGAAGAAGAAAGCTCCCCTGGCTGGGCCATTTAAGAAGAGACCAGAGAGTATGGCCTGCATTGCTCTCTAGAGCAGAGAGCACACACCAAGACACAGATCTGTGGCATTCACATTCTCTTAAAAAAATCCCTTCTCCCAGGATTTTTCTCCTGGGAAGCTGAGAAGCCTCAGAGAAAAAGAAAACAATTCCTATCTCATGTGCTTCTCCTGTGTTGTGCTCATGTGGAATGTGTTTGGAGATTGTTTACCCACAGGTGATTGTTCCATTGGATTCTGGTGTCTTTTTGACTCTTTGGCCAATCAGGGCCAAGTTGTGTCAGGACTCTGGAAAGAGTAATGAGTTTTCATTATTATCTTGTTAGCATTTAGTAAGTATCCTTTCTGTATTCTTTAGTTAGTTAGTGTAGTATTCTTTAATATAATATAGTCTCATAAAATAAATTAGCCTTCTGAGAACATGGAGTCAGATTCATCATTCCTCCCTGTCATGGGGGTCCCTGCAAATACAACACAGATCTTTCTCTTTAGTCACAAGCCCATGGGAATGGCAGCATTTTACCTCACTTTTTACAGCCACCAAAGAACCAGCATTGGATTTCCAGGTCTACCTAGCTCGAGTCTGGCAGGACATGTGCAAGTGTTAGGGAGAGTAGCCAAACCTTACAGCACAGCCTTGCCAAGTGCTCCCCAGAGCAATCCTCCCTTGCTCCCCAAGGCAGAGGCTGCAGCGTGGAGCTGAGAGCAGCACAGCCACGGCCCCACGGCTCATTAACAGGGATTCATCAGCACCCTGCTTAATAATGCAGCAGCTGTCTGTCTCTGGGGGAGTTCCTCAGCAGAAACTGCACTGCTGCTGTGCTTCAGACACAGCCTCTGCTGGTGTGATGGGCTCCCATGCTGACAGGGCATTTTGGTTGTTTGTTATTTGCAGGAGGCGTCCCCGTGCTGAGCAGTGGCCCAGCCAAGAGGTACATCCAGAACAGGGGAGAGAAATCAAATCCTGTGCCTGCCTGGGAGCCTGCCCTGTCTCAGCACCAGCAGGGACCAGTCTGATTGCTGATCAGAGTGCTCTGGTCCCGAGGTCATCTTTGCAGAAGGCAAGGGTAGGAGGTCAGCCTGTCCTGGCATTATCCTCTGTACATTCACTCCACTGCAGGGAGGAAGGATCAGTACACAGTGGTCCTGCTATCTCCAGTCTCCCCCCTTCTGGGATGATCTCCCTAAAGCCTTCACTGTGGCCTTCACATCTCTGCCAGCACAGGAGTAACTGCAGCTGGGGCCAGACTCACATGGAATTGCTCAGTCCTTCCAGTATTGCACCCATCTGAAGGAGGGAGCAGATACTGTAATTCCCTGTAAAAGTCACTTGCAAGCATCATTTTGTCAATGCCCACCTGTGTGTGGCAGCACGTGGGATAAGGGATAATTTCATGATGGGGTACAGCACTGTGCCCTCTCCAGGGACAGCACTGCCAGTCTGAGAGCTCTGGAGTCTCCTGATGGAAGAAGTGCCCTTTAACATTCACTCTGAGAAAAAGCCTAATAGGAAGAGACTTCCAGCCTTCAAAAGCAACCTTGCAAAACAGCCGATAAAAAAACAAGAAAACAAAACCCTCCCAGACTGCCCTTTGGCAGCTGCAGGCTGTTCTCTAGCCAGGCATCCTTGGGCATGCACAGAAGCAGCAATCTCAAAGCAGGGTCTGTACAGAGCAGTTCCCCAGGAAGTGTGAACCTCCAGGCAGGACAGCATGCCCATTAAAAACAAATTATTTGACTGAGGTGAAGTCAAATCCACCACCACCCCCTGGGAAGAGTGAGCATCTCCAGGCCTGCAAGGTGGAAGCAGCTGCACTTCCCAGCTCAGCTGCAGGGGCATCACCTCTGGGGGAGGACAGCTTCCCTCTCCAAGGTGGGCAGGTGCTCCCCCTGAATCACCCTGGGCACCCAGCACAGCAGCCAAGCCCCTGCAGGAGGTGCCCCTGCTCTGTCCAGCTCTGGTACCAGCACAGAGGTGACACCCCTGTGCCCTGAGCCACGATGGACCAGCCTGGGACACACCTGGGACTTTGTCACACCCCTCACCCTGACACAGACAGGTCCTTGCTGGTGGCACCAGTGGGGCAAAGCCAAGAACCACATCCAGCTCCAGGGTCAGCTTGGCCTCTCCCTGCACTACAAGCTCTTGGGGCCACCCTCATCTCAAAGCACCTTTTGTGGGTCATCCACAGAAAGATGAGACCTCCCTTTCCAACATGCAGTGCCCATGGATGGGCAGCCCTGATGGGAAGTGGTGTGATGCCCTGTCTCAGGAATAAAGGCTGGTCACACTCTGATAAGGATCTCTCTCATTTTTGCAGTTAGACCAGCAAAAATAGGGGGAACATTGCTCACAGCTCTCCCTGAAAGCTCAGGGGAAACTAAAAATGTGATTGTGAAGCCCTACAAAAATTCAAAATCTTCTGATGACTTCAGAGGGAAGGAAAAAAAGCCCCTGCCCTCAAGTCTGGTAAACGCCCAGGCAGCTGCTGAGAGGGACAGTGGCCCTGAGGCTCATCTTGGAGGACACAGGGAGGTGTCAGAACAATGGTGGGGCCAAGCTGGCCCAGCTGCCTGGGAGGAGATAGATCAGCTGATTGTGCATTTCTGTAAAGAGCCAAGAGCAGTGTGGTGGGAGCTTTGTGTGAGGAGCTGGGAAGGTCCCCCTGTTCCAGCCCAGGCCCCAGCACAGGCTGGGGCAGGGAACGGTCTCAGGCTGCATCAGGAGGCATTGTTGGTGCCTGAAAATCCTCTGCTCTCCTCTCCACTCTAGCAGTGCTGCAAAGTAAACCGTATCTAAACATAGAAAACTGGCTAGCTTGGGTTTGGGAAAGCACCCAAGAACTCAGATCATTTCCATTCCCTCATCACACCCACTGAAAACTCACAAGCTCTCCATCCCAGTGCACCAGGCAGTTTATGTGCCAGGCTTTGAGAAATTGCCATGCATTCTCATTTTGGCTAGGTGATAGCGCAGCAGCACTGGCCTTTCACCAATGGAAAAAGAGAAATAGAAGGAAACCACAAAAAAGAGTGATGTGAAAAAAAACCACCATCAGTTTCTTCCTAAAAAGGTTCAAACATAGGCACCAGTCTGAGCAGAAGATCTCATTTTCTAACCTCTACCCACTAATTTAAGTAGCAACTTGGATGCCTTGAACTCTTTATCTGTGCCTGGCAGCCCACAAGAGTCATGCCTTGTTCCCACAGGGACTTTCCAGTTCAATGCTTGGGAGAGCACCCATGAAGACCCTCAATTTCTGTGGAACCCTTGAATTTGCATGCTCCCAGACACTGCCTGAGGCTCCCTGGGGAAGCTTGTGGGCCAGTGGTGGCAGAAGGACTCGGCTGCTCCCATTCCCCAGGCCGAGGTGGTGCAGGAAGACAATGAACAATTGTTCTTTCCCCAACAAAGCTGTGCAAGCCAGGACTTCATCAAGTAACAGTGAAAGCAGTACAAGATCTTCCTAGGCTCTTATGGGAACACTTGTCAGGTGCCCACTGTTGATTCAAGCTCTGGAAAGACCCATTTTCTCTAGAGGTTTCCTGAAACAGGGAGAGGGAGGGCAAGGTTCACCCTGCCAGAGGTTAAATTTGGGAGAAAGGAGGCAGAGAACAAGCCCTGCCTGTCAGCCCTGCTGCTGGGGCTGCACTGTACGTGCCTGCTTTCAGAGGCCAGATGCTGCCAGGCAAATGAAGATCTCCTTATGCCTGTTTTAAAGCTGGAAGAATCTCTTGAGATAAACATTCTAAATTAAAGATAAAAGTGCTGTGGGTTTGCTGGCAGCCTCTGTCCCCCTCCCCAGGGATAAGCCCTTGCAGGAGTTTCACATGCATCCTTCAGCCACGTGCCCTCACCAAGGGCTGCACACAAGGTTCCCCCTCTTCAGGGGCCTGGGAGGCACCAAAATCCCTCTGCCCCACTGCCTCTGCTCCCCCAGGTTCACCCAGAGCAGGGCAGCGCCCCAGTTTTCATTTCCAGGATCTCTTGGGAGGATGTTAAATCCCAGCTAGTCCTGGCTGTATTTAAAGTGATTGTAATTCACATGGATTGGGCTGTGGTTATAAGCTGAATTACATTCTGATTTAGCAGCAGGGATTAAGGCTCTGCATTTTAACTTATTAACCCAATCCAAGTTAGGAGATTCCTTCTTGCTGCCCTGCTAAGCTCCTGCACAAGGAGAGGCGAGGCTGCTGAGGAGATGCAGTGGGGTGGGTGGGCTGTGCCCAGGCTGTGTGACAGCTCCCGGGGAAGGGGAAAAGTGGGGAAAAGAAGGGGAAAAGTGGGGAAAAGAAAGCACAAAAAAAATGTGACAGCAGTTGTTCAGTATTCCCTACATACAGGGAATTCACTCTGTGCTAAACCTGGTGGAAAGGGGGTACATGGGTGGTTAATTCCCATCCCCAGCCAGCACCCAGGGAAGTGTTTGCTGCTTGCCCTTGCTGCTCCAGCCTGGGCCAGCTCTGCACCAGTTGTCTCCCTTCCCTGGCCACTCCTGCAGGAGTGAACTCCTCTCTCTGGGCCGTAGCAGCAGTGGGACAGCTGGAGGAGGTTTGGTTTGCTGCTCTGGGTGAAATGAGCTCCTGGGGCAGCCTGCACACAAATGCTTCCTGGCACCACAGCTCCTCCTGAGCAGGAAACCCTGCACCTCCAGGCTCAGGGCTCACCCACTTGGCTTCTCTCTCATGCCATCAGACAGACAATTGGAAACAGCCCAGGCACACTCCAGAAAACTTCACTCCATTTAATATTTAATGAAAACCCAGTGTAACTGTCATGTCCTTTTCTGTTTCCTCTCGCTAACACTGCTGGCTGCACAGGTATCTGTGTGTAAACAGATCCTGTCTCCTTTCCACTCCATTGCATCTCTCCAGATGGGGGCACAGCCCGTGACACCTGTGCTCACCTTCAGAGGAACTCCTGGGGCAGCCCTGTCACACACAGCACACACAGACTTGCTGCATGGTGACCTCACCAGTTTGGGCCTCTGGGGGCATCCCAGCTCAGCCCAGAGAGCCCAAGGCATGGCAGGCTCTGAGAATCCCACCCACTGCCAAAGAAACTGCAAGGCTGCAGTGATGATGTGGCATCCCACTTACCTCTGTGCCATGAGCCTGGTGCTGCAACCCCGAGTGCTGTCATCTGCAGAGAAGAGCAACTCCCTGCAGTTATGGGCAAGGAGGGAGGGAAGGCTCTGCTCTTTCATTCCCTGCCTGTGCTGAGCTGCTGGCTTGTAACACATCCTGGTCGCTCCCAAGAGCGAGCTGCAGCCGGAGCTGGGGAGATAACAGGAGAAAAAGTTGTTTTATAAAACTGTTCTTCATCATGCAGCAAATAGCAGGGGGACATCACATGCAGCAGGTGGTGGTCAGTGGCTCAGAGTCCTGATGGACATCAGTGACCTGCGGTGTCCCTAAGGGGTCCATCCTGGGACAGGTACTGGTGACATGGACAGAGGGATGGAGTGCACCCTCAGCCAGCTGTGGGGTGTAGCTGACACACCTGAAGGTGTGTGACAAAGATGCCAGCCTGGGAGAGGGACCTGGACAAGCTTGAGAGGTGGCCCCATGGCAATCTCATGATCTTCAACAAGGCTGGTGCTGCACCTGGGTTGTGCTGGCTCCTGGAACCAACACAGGCTGGGGCAGAAAAGGATGGACCAAGAGCCCCACTGAGCATAGCTTGGGGGTACTGGTGGCTGAGAGGCTGGGCATGAGCCAGACAGCTGCACTGTCAGCCCAGAAAGCCAAACACATCCTGGGCTGCATGCAGAGCAGCGTGGGCAGGGGGCTGAGGGAGGGCATTGTGCCCCTCTGCTCTCCTGAGATCCCACCTGAAGTCCTGCATCCAGCTCTGGGATCCCCAGCTCAGGGAGGGCAGGGACCTGTGGGAGGGACCCCAGAGGAGGTCACAGAGAGGATCAGAGGGGTGGAACACCTCTGTGACCGTGTTCACAGGGGTTCTTGGATGAGGGAAGAGATGAGAATGTTGACTCCATGTTTCAGAAGGCTGATTTATTATTTTATGATATATCTTATAATAAAACTATACTAAAAGAATAGAAGGAAAGGTTTCATCAGAAGGCTAGCTAATAATAAAAAAGAAAGAATGATAACAAAAGCTGTCTTGGACAGAGAGTCTGAGCCAGCTGACTGTGATTGGCCATCAATTAGAAACAACCACATGAGACCAATCACAGATCCACCTGTTGCATTCCACAGCAGCAGATAATCATTGTTTACATTTTGTTCCTGAGGCCTCTCGGCTTCTCAGGAGGAAAAATCCTAAGGAAAGGATTTTCCATAAAAGATGTCTGCGACACACCTCTCCTGTGAGCTCTCTCAGGCTCAGAGAACTGGGCTGGGTCAGCCTGGAGAAGAGAGACCTGATTGCAGCCTTTCAGTACTCACAGGGGACCTCCAAAGATGAGGACAAACTTCAGCAGGGCCTGTAGCAATAGAACAAGGGGCTTTACACTGAGCAGTGCCAGTTCAGATTAGATATGAGGAAGAAAGTTTTTACAATGAGTGTGGTAAAACATAAGAACAGGTTGCCCAGAGAGTTAGATGCCTTATCCCTGGAAATATTCATGGACAGGGCTCCGTGCAACCTGATCAAGTTGAAGCTGTCCTTGCAGATGGCAGGGAGATTGGAGTAGATGACCTTTTAAAGGTCCTTTCCAACCCAAACCACTCTATGATTCTATTAATAAAAAAAAATTATGTTTGTCACTGTTTTCAATTTAGTGAAAAATAATTTTCCTTTCAAAAAAACCAAACCAAAACAAAAAAGCACAAAACCCAAGCCCCAGCACGTACAGAGAATGTTAAAAAGGCAGTTTCCTTCCATCCTTGCAGCTGCTGCACAGAGACATCTCTGAATGATTGCCCTGAGTCAAGGGGAGACCTTTGGAGCAGGGCTTACACGGTAATTTGGAAGCTGGCACCAGACTGAGGCCCAGGAGCACAATTTCTGCTCTTCACATGGATGCAAAGCTGAGTTACTGGGCTCTGTGAAGAGCTGTGGGCTCTGTGGGGAGCCAAGGGCACTGCCCAGGAAGGCAGGAGAGGATCTGTTTTCCACAGCACTAATGTTTTCCCTGCCCAGCATACAGCAGTGAGCTCAACCCAGGGCAGGGAATACACTAAAGAGCTCACCAGCAAAACCCCATTTTGTCCACACCCCACACAGGAGGGCAGGGCTGCAGAAACCCTAAGGCTTGGTCTAGAAATCAAGAATGTTTTTTTGCTCCTTAAACTCAGTGCTTCAGGGGTAATTCCTGGCATTAGGGAAGAAAGAGAAGACCTCATTTCATGCCACCCTTCCCTTTTTCCCTGGCCCCAGAAGAAATGGATGTGTGAATCCTGGCGTGGGATGCTCCTGCCAGCATCCCCCTCTGCAGGGCAGCCAGGAGCTGTGGGAGAAATCCCTGCCATGCAGTGTACAACCCTCTCAGAAGCAGCAGACCCGAAAATCATGTCTGTCACTTTGGTTTTTTAAGATTTTCTAAGCCTGCTGATGTTGACATTCTCGTAGTGAACTTTCTCACACACTTTCTGTAAATAACTCATTGTTTTGCATTCCTTTATAGAAGAAGAGAAAGGTGATGGACTCTTGGTTTGACCAGTGTCATTGGAGAGGTGGCACTGTCACCCTCCAATCCGCTGTCACTTTTGGAAATCTATAAATGTTGGAGTCAGAAAATAAACTTCCCTTTTCCTTCACCTCAAGAGCAGCGGCGTGTGCTTGTGTTTTTTCGTGTCCTATAATGACACAGGTCTGCCAGGGAAGAGCAGGAGTGAAAGCCACACCTGGAAAGTGCTGTATGAGGACAGGGCTACATCCTCTTGAGCTCAGAGGCAGAACATCCCCATCACAGAGCATTAAAAGATGCCAGAAAACCATGCTCAGCCCAAGCCCTGATGGGTAGGGCTGGGAATGGGGTGGCCACAGACCAGCACAGGGAAGGCAGCTGCCACTGATGGGATGCCAAGCCATGCTGTTGGATCTGCTGGCTGGCAAACACACCCTGCTGAGGTCTAGCATGCCTCAACAACAGCAAATTGACTTAAAGAAGAAGAAAATGGCTTAACTAATGTTTGGTCACCCAGCTTTACCGCTGCCGCTGACACAGCAGGAGGCAATCGCAGGCCCAATGGCTTTATTTATTTAAGTGTATTGATTTTAGCCCAGATTGGAAGAAAACAGGCAGATAAAGGGCAGGAAATTCCTCAGCTGTGAGACCCACACAGAGTCCTAGAAATCAGATTTAAACTAGCAGATGAAAATACATTTGCCAGAACGAGGTAATGAATCATTCTGCCAGGAGCACAGAGATCTGGCCAGGAGCCAAACCCTGCCTGTTTAAAAGCAGCAATTTGGGGTATTAAGGGATGACTGCGTTCCTATCACTGACCATCATTTAATAGAGCAGCAGTGCTCAGTGGCTCCCAAGCAGAACTCAGCCTGCCTCACACAACCAGAGCAAAACCCTCAGATCTTCCCCCAAGACCTTATTTAAAATCAATGGCCTCAGAGTCAATCAGATTCAATGAGGGAGGGCTGAGCAAGAAGAATGGAGGAGGACAAGCCATCCCAGAAGGTGTGTACTCAGCCATCAGGGCTGCTGTGCACAGGCAGTGCAGAAAACCACAAAATGCACCGAGACGTGCAGGGAAACGACAGGGGGAAGAGTTTTGGAGGGCAATATTTTGTTTCCATGTCAGCCCTGATTATCTCATTAACTTCTTTTTGATGGCTCAGTATCTGGGGCTCTGCAAGACAGGTCAGCAGCTCTGTTGCCACAGATCTTGCTGCTGGTGCAGTGTGACACTGTCCTGGGGAGACGGGCAGGCAAAACCAGGCGCCTGAAGGGAATCCTGAAGTTAAATCCCAGAGTTAGTCTGAAACCAGTTCCTGCCTTCTCTGCCAGCAGGAAGGCCTTGAGCAGTCCAAAATGAGGACCCAGGCTCCAGGTACAAACCCTCTCCTCCTACAGAAACCTCCCAAGAGGCTCTGAAGATACGCTGATGTACCCATCCTGAGAACAGAAAGGTGCTGTAGAAGCTCACCCCATAGTGCAGAGCCTGTCCCCAAAACCTGAGGGCCTTGAGATTCCTCTTTGCAGTGATGACAAGAGGCATTTTGCTGCAGAAGGAACAACATCACCAAAGCCAGGACAGGGGCAGCATTCAGCAGAAAAAGGGAGCAGAAGGAGCACCAAAACAGACACCAGGTAGAGGGATGTTTGAAAGCAGGTAGGTTGGGTAGCGCAGCAGAACAGAGCACAACTTTTTTCCAGCTGTATCAGGAAATTTCTCAGTTTCCAGGTAAAGTTTTGCATGGCTGTGGACTGCTCATGCCTACACTCACAGCAGAGGCAGCAATTCTGCACCTTCAGAGGGCACAGAGGCAGGCAGGGAGAGCCTCCCCCAGCCACAGCATCTCCCCATGCCCTCTGCTGTGAAACTCCCTGCAGGCAGGTGACTCCCAGCTGCACAGGGAGACTCACTTCTGTCGTGCAAGGGCAGCAGGGATTCTCCCAGGCAAGGTTGGGCAGGTTATTAGCCCAGCTAGCTGATATTCCCACAAACACTCATTGCTCACTGCTCTGCAGGCACTGCAAAGGGCAAAGCTGCCCCTTCGTTGAAAACAAAGATAGGCACATCCCACCTGATTTCTGCAATCTGGAGCCCCAGTGACCAGTCCAAGCCCGAGGCAAACACACAGCAGGAAGCAGCTTTGGGAAAACCATATTGTCTCTGTGGAGCCAGAATTCAAACCTAGATATGCAAAGCCAAGGCATCTTTCAAGCATCAATTCGTTACGCGTTTGATAATCGATGTGCTGGATTGTAAAGAAATTTTCTTAAGCAAATTGTTGATTTGCCTCCCTGCTAAACCACAGGTGAAAGACACCCAGTCTGCATTTTCAAGAGCCTCCACTTACCCCAGAGCTGCAGGACTGGGTGTTCTCACAGGAGCTCCAGCTTCCCCTCACACCTGAGCGTGGCTGGGGATGAAAGCTCCCTTCTCAGAGCCAGGGGGAGCTGCCTTATCACTTGGCAGGGGTTTGCACAAACCTTATTCTCAGTCAACACAGGCTCTCAAGCTTTGTTTTGAATTCTGTATTCAGGACAAGTGCAAAACTCCAGAGCAGCTGCAATCTAAAGGGGCAGATTGATCTGCTCTGGCATCACAGTTGCACTCAAGCAGTAGTTTCTTGTAAGGAAAGGCGCTCTGATGCACTTCATCCAGCACTTGGGAGCTTGGTTAAAATGCTAATCTGCAGGCAGGGTTAAGATTGAGCTGTATTTTAATCTGCCATTTTTCAGATGTCACCAGATGTGATAAAAATCCCCCAAACTATGGATCTAACCTGTCAAACCCACGAAGAAGTCAGTGGGAATTGTACACGCTCAGCACTTCTGGAGAAAGACAGACAGGCCAGGCCAGTCCCTGAGCGGGCAGCAGGGCAGCCTGTGCTGAAATGGACAGCTATTTTCTTTGCACAGAGGGACCACCATGCTGCAAATGGTGCCCCTGAAATGTCTGCCTTGGTGGTGTGGGGAGGATTTTTATCCTGCCAGCACCGCTTGGACTGGGGCCCAGGCTGTGCCCCTTAACAAATCCTCAAAATTAACCATGGGCAAATTTCACTTTGTAACAAAACCTAACGCTGGCAGAGTTTTGCTTCGTTTTGAATGCTGCTGATTTCACTCTTCAAGGCCTTGACCAATTGGGAGAAATTGGCAAAGGGCTCTGTTTAGCACTGCACACAGAGCTGTGCTCAGCGAGGATGTGACGCAGTGGCCATGAGTGGAGAAAAGCTCTTTTTAATTATTTAAACACGTCCTCTTACCCAGGACCTTTGCCTAAGAGAACATAAGGATCCAGGCTCTTATTTGCAACAAAGGAACTGCGAAAAGGGCCACCAGAGATGGATACTATACCCAGCACTCAAAGCCTGGAGGAGCAGGTCCCTTCAGGATGCTGCTAAACAGCACGTTAGTGAAGCCTTTCCTCATGTACCTGCTGCTCTGCCCCTCACAGCTGGGTTTTTTAGAGATGCTGGATAACCAGAGCATTCCAAAACCCTGAGTCACAAGCAGAGAACCCCCAAACTCCTCAGCCTCTGAGTGGTCTGCCCAGATTTCTGCAAACCTTGCCTCTTTTCATAAGTACTTTATATATTTCTGGGCATTTTAATATATTTACATATTTTATATATTTCTGTGCATTTTTGGACTCTTGAGAGGTTCTAAGTTCTGCTGAGTGAAAGCTCCTTTAAGAAGAGGCACAGCACACAGCTGAGAGCCTGCATGACTTCCAGAAGGATAGGAAAGGCACTTCCAAAGTGTCCAACACCAGCAATGTCTCAAAACCAAGCAACACCTGACAGACATCCAAGGAAAATCCCAAGTTCTTGCTAATTTACTTACCAGTGCTGCTGAGCTGGCCAGGAACAGCCTCTTCAGACACATTGCAAGGGCTGCTGAGAAGAAATGTCCTTGCTGCTGGTGCACTCAGCTGGTTTTTCCCACACCATGGGTCTCAGTTCAACGTGAGCTCTGCCATCCTGCCCCAGAGTGCTCCTGCCAGCTGCAGGCAGAGGGGAGGCTTGAGCTTCTCCAGAGGTGAGGGGATTGGGAACAAGTACAGCAGCCTGCAGGAGAAAAGCTGGTGGGACTGAATCCAGAACTTGAGGAGGGTGGTCTGAACCCGCCTTTGCTTCAAGCAGCCTGGAATTGAGCAAAGAAAGGGGTTTTGCTAAATGCTGAGGTGGCTGGCAGCAGAGAAACAAATTCTGGCAGGGGAGAATTTATCCTCTAAGCTTGTTATCCTGTCAAAAGAAGAAATGAGGTTAGTTGAGGCTCATTTGTTTGCAAGGAACTCCTGTCTCTCACTATTTATCACCGCATGCCATTACCCGCTGACTTTACCCAAGTGCATCAGAGTTACAGAGCACTGCAGAGAGGGGACAGAGCACCACCTGTCCCCTGGCCCCCTCTGCTCCTCCAGAGCCCCCAGGACATGGTCTCTCCAGCCTCCACCAAGGGCCACGGAAGAAGATGGCATCACTGGTGTGTTCAGCAGGGAAAGGTTTGGTTGGGCCCCTCAGTGTCAGGTTTAGCTCTGGGATGAGTGAACATCTCCTGCAGCACTGGGTCCTCTTCTGCATCCTCTCTGCTCCCCCAGAATCCAGGTTTCCAACTTGAGCACAGCACAAGGAGCAGGGGGATTAGGTGAACAATTACACCTTCATCTGCCTTTGGAGACAGAGGATATTGAGGACCACACACTGCACTTCCCATTTTCCTGGGGGCCTGCCCAGTGCTGAGCACCAGGCACCCTGCCTGACCAAGGAGAGGCCCACACTGATGTGTGGAAGAAAGATGCAGCAAAACTCCTGCTCCAGAGGATGTGGGGGCACACAGGGAGGCAGCAATAAGCTTGGAGAGACTGGAATGAATTTCCCAAGAGTTTTGTGATGGTAAGTGATGGCAGAGAATGGGAATATATTTAACAGCTGGCTCAGCTAGATTTGTGGGCCTGCCCTGATGAGATGACACAATTATCTGACACATGTCACACCTACCACTTGACTCCAAGGCTGGCTCCAAGTCAGCTTTAGGGAGGACTGTTGTGAGGCATTTGACACTCGGCTGTACAACACTCTGATTAAAAAATCAGCAGTATATAATATCAATAAACCACACGTTTACTACATTAAGAGCTGGCTGACAGATCTCAACAAGAATGTGTCAGTGGTGAATCATCTGCAGATGGGAGTGTTTCAAGCAGGGCTCTTTGGGGAGCTGCTCGAGGCCTGACACTTTCCAGCACTTCCAGCGCTGGGAAGCAGATGCAAATCTCAGTGCTGTTACAGTGCATAAATGACAAAGAGATTCAAAGTGATGAATAATGAGGAGCACAGGGCAGCCATGCAAAGCAGCCTCCACAGTTCAGCGAGCAAAGCCCTCTTAAACAGCATTTTACTACTCAGAGTTGTTCCTGGAATAAGGAATTCCAGGCAGACTCCCAGGGTGCTGTGACTGGAAAGCAGAGGCTCTGGAAAGGGTTTTGGAGCTCATGAGCTAACTGCATAAAGCTGCGGCCAGAGGTAATGGGCATTCCACTGGGAATACTGAGGAAGCAAGTGAAATACACCTGTGATCCGTGCTGGTAACGTGAATTCCACTGCCCACTGCCTCCAGTGTGGTAACAACACTCTGAGAGTATTGCTGGAAGGAGAGGATCCAGAAAGGAGCCAAATGATCTCAGTGGTCCAGGGGAAAAATCTCCCCAAGCTTTCCAGCAGGCACGTAAAGCACTCACATTATTCTGTTTGTCAAAAAGAAAATTGAGAGCTGACCCTAATGGAAAGAAATAGCAGGTCAAGTTCTCAGGGAGGAGGAGGATCAGGAATAAAAGAGGAGATGTACAAAGGTTGATAGGGAGGAGGACTTGGATATGGACATTTCCAGTAAAAGACGGATGTGCTTTAACTGAGTGAAGGAGATGGAGAGACAAATGCCAAATCCAAACTCAGAGGGAGATACCAGAATAAAGCAAAGGGCTGGTAGCAGAGGATTCTAAAGGATGTAGCAAGCAGGGCAGGAAGAGGAAATGTGGTACTAGAAGGCTGAAGAACAGCATGTGATGGATACACAGACCTGAGCACACAGGCAGGACACAAGCCTTGCACACCTCCTGACAAGGGAAGGCCTGCATGGAAGGCAGAGGTAAACAAAATTCACCCAACAAGGTGGGTTTTACATCAGGTGAGTCATGTTCTACACAGATGGCACTGCTTTGGTGAAATACATCCCTAGACAAAGGCATAGCAGCAGATCTCATCTGCCTGGACTCCACAGAAAACGCCTGCCAGAGGAAAATTAACAGTTAAGCCAGCAAAGCTGAGGATTAGTGAGAGCACTGGAAGATGAGGAGCAACCTGACTAGAAAGGAGCTGGTAGCAGGCAGCACTGAAAAGAGGATGGGATGAAACTCCTTTCAGTCTGCTGGTTTTCTTGTTCCTTGGTTTTCTAAACAAACTTAGCACAGAAAAAAACAGATGAATGGTAATGCAATATTTTGGTGACAAAGGGGAAATCATTGCCTATAGGGCAGAATACTGAAATACACAGGAAGAAATAGATCACTGTGAGGAGCCAGGCAACTAAAAACAAATAAGAGGCAACAGCCCAGAAGCTAAGGTCTGACAGCCAGGAACAAATAGCTTGAATTCCTCTCACTCACTGAAAGAATAACAGCTGGAGCTGGAGGTAGAAAAAAAAGAGACTCAGGTTCTTTAGCATGCTTTTCTCTGCTGCTTTCCTGCCTGGCTTAGTGCTGGGCTGGATGGGACTGCCTGACAAGCACAGGTGTGGGCTTACATGGGTTTAGCCCTGCTCTTTGGAGCGAGGCTGTGTCCCTTGCCATGGGTGTGCTGTCTCCCCAGGGACAGCTCTCTTCACAGGCTGCTCTCCTGAGGCCATGCTTCCAGCACCAGGGTTCATGTCATAAGTTAGAATGAGCTGATTTTTCACTGAAGCCCTGCAGAGCAGAGAGAAAGAGGGGTGACACTGAGACACAGAGATACCCACTAGTCCTGGTAGTACAAAATGCAGAGATAATGAGTTTGGTTGATTTGCTCAGACAGCTCTGTACCCCTCCAAAGGAGACTCCAGTATCCAGGACATGAGGAACAGCACGTGGAGCAGAGGTGGCCAGCTGGGCATCCCTTCATGACTCCATGTGGGAAGCAAGAGGAGAGGGGAATGCAGATGTCCACTGAGGCCAGAGGCGTTGCATTTCTCCAGCATAGCAGCATTTTTTATGAACATATTTTTCCTTAGTCTCGCTCTGAGAAACAACAGATCCAATTATTGCTGAAGCTTCTGTTTAAAGGAAAAAAGATAAATCAGCCTGGGGCAGACACTTGGCATTGAAGTATTCAGCTGCAGCACTTGGGGTCTGGCAGAACAATGAGCAGCTGAGAGGAAGGCCTCAGTCAGCAGGGTCTGACTGGTGTTGATGGAGGCACCCCCAGACCTGCCCAGAGGAGCAGCCCAGTGCCACCAGGACTGTGTGGACAGGCCCTGAGGTTCACTGGCTCTTCTGTGCTCCTTTGCAGAGTCAGTGTTGCCTTTTGCCAGAATAATGGCACTTCCAGCAACAGGGCTGGGAGGTAAGAGCTACTTAATTGAATTAATGCTCTTTCCTGGAGTAGTTTGCTCCAGCAATCCCAGCCCACGAGCTGGCTCTCCATAATGGAGATGTCCTACAGCTAGAGCCTCCCACCAAGAACCCCTCAGCTCCAGGCACAGCCACCAGGATCTGAATTTCCAGAATGTGAGCTGCTCTGGTCAGGCTTCCCTGTTCTATCTCAGACTTCAGAGCAGCACAGAGCAGCAGGGCAGAGCACGCTGCCCCAGCCCACTGAGGTCAAGGATGCTGCACACAGCTGTGGCAGCCCAGGAGCAGAGCTCTCCTCCCTGTCTCCTGGGCATGCAGGAGGTTTGGGAGAGCCAGGGGGTTGTTTCTGCATGCCCAGGGGCAGCCATGTGCTCAGCAGCCTCTGCTGCTGGGGGCAGGAATGGCAGAGCCCTTCTGGAAAGATTTCCAAGGCAGATGCTGCTTTGCTTTTTAATAATCCACGTGTCTGTGACTCAGAGTCATGCCTGGTCAAAGCCTGGAGATGAAGAGCTTCACTCAGCCACTGCTGTGTTTGGGAGAGCTCTTCCTGCACTCAGCAGAGGTGGGAAAGGCAGGAGGGCAGTGCATGCCCACAAACTCATCTGGATTGCTGCCTCCTGAGCCAAAGCCTCCAACATAACTGGTGTGTCCACAGGTGCTGCATCTGGATGAGGCAGGATGTCAAGGAGATGAAGTGTGACAACAGGAGAAGCCAGCCCTGATGCTTCTTTTTTCCCCTTTTGGAAGCAAGGTTAAGACCTTTCCCTCCAAATCTAGGCTGCACAAGTGTAACAAATCTCCCTCTTTCACCCAAAATTATAAAGAAAAAAAAAGCCCTCTACCAACTGTAACATTCTGTTTTGGAATAAATCAAAATAATTTGCCAGCTGAAGTTGCTATTTTCTGTGAATGGACACATTCCACTTCCCTGCATCCTACCAAAGATCTTGTTATGATCTACCCAGGACTTCTGATGTGAGGATTTGCAGACCTGTTTCCCTGCTGAAAAGCAAACAAAAGCCATGGGTTCTGGCCACAGAGTTTCACACTCCTGTGAGCACTGTATGCCTCAGGTCTCCAGGTTTTGAAAAGCTCAAGGCAAAACCTCAAAAACTCTGCAAGAGCAAGGCTGTCTAGACTAGATAAGCAGGAGAAGGAGGCTGAAGCCTTTAGGGAGAGAGGAAGAGAAAGAGGAGAGATGGAGAGAAGTAGAGCAAAGAACAGAAGCTGTGGGTAGGTGATGAGGATCTGACATCAGCCCGTGTCCTCTCCACTTCAGCTGTACAACAAATCAGGCACACCAGCAAAGCAGGGCTGCCCAAAACATCAGCACAAGGCTTGCTGCCAGCAGTGGGGCAGGCCAGCTGTGCCAGGCCCGTGCCTCTCTCCTTGGAAGGACATGGAAGAGGACAAGAACGGCGCTGGAGAAAGCGCAGGCAGGAGCAGCTGTTTGACTGTGTGCTTTGATATTGTGTCACCAAGGAGCTGTCTGCCTCCAAGCCCTGGGCTTGCTGTCAG
>NW_005054338.1:2890100-2929560 GCF_000277835.1 Geospiza fortis | reverse complement strand
GCCAGACCTTGTCCAGCTGTCCTGAGGCACAGAGAATGTTGCCAAGTCGTGACAGGGTGTTAATTAAAAATAGTAATGAAGGTGGCAGCATTAACACCCACTGCTCAGAGCGGATGGTATCACCCAGCTCCCCCAGAATGTTCCCATCTGAGCAGAGGGACAGGTAATGTCCCTTCTACCATGGTAAAGGGTGCATGAAAGATCCCCAGAGGTGTCACAGCCAGCAGGGCTGCCAATTCCCCACATTTCCTAGGAACTTTCATACAAGCCATAATTCACCTCTGTAATCTGACCTGGAAAGCTGCTGTTCCCTCTCTTGCAGGTTTCTGTGCCAGACCTCCTCCTGTTGCTTCTGGACTTAGCATGATGGAGTGAGACTTCAGGGCTGGAAAACCTGTGCTCAAAGCAGCCATTTGTGCTGTACCCCTGCTTCTCCATGCAGGGCTGATATTTATTTATGTCCCTTTGTGAAACACCCAGACCCTCTAGAAGAAGTAGTGCTGCACACAACAGAGACATTAAAATAAACAGGTAAGGAGAACAGCAAACTGGCCTGGAGAAATGCTGACATTCCCAAGTGCTCATTCAGACAAAGGAACACCTCGTGCCAACTGCTAGCACAGACCTAAACCAAGGCAGATGTTCCAGCTGTGGGCTCCAGGCACTGCCTGCATGTGCCCATGCAAGTGTGGCTGGCTATTTTGGGGAGACACACCCCTGCTCTTGCAGGGTGACCCTCAGTGTGGATCAGCCAGGCCCTGCAGTGGCAGCCTGTATGCACAGACATGCAGAGCCTGCTCTCCCTCCAGCTGTGGGGACCATCCTGGGCTCCTCATCACCTCCCCAGGCTGGGCTCTCCCACCATGGATGCTGATAGACAGGAGCTGCATGGCTCTGATGTGACAGCTCCTGGCCTTGCTTCCCCACAGAGCTGAGCTGGGAGTGAGGTGTGGGGAGCCCCACAACACCAGGGGCTGATGCTGGTGAAATGCTTGGTGCTGTGGGGACAGCTGCTGTATTAATGAGGGAGTGAGCTGCTCCAAGCAAGCCTGGCTGCATCGCATGGACACCCCTGACACTCCTCCCTGCAGAAACAGCTGCCAGTGCATCCCCTTGCCATGTCATCATCCTCCTTTTCTCTGGGCCCTTGTCAGCCCACAAAGAATCTGTCAGACAGCTGGGGCAAGCACCCACCTCAACACTTTACTCATTTTCCCATCAAAACCAAGAGGACCAGCTTGGTAACTAGAGGGCCTAAGTTTCCCAGTCCACACTGGTTTTCCATGCAATCTGCCCTGCCCTTTCTCACAGGGATGGAGGTTCCATGCCCAGCCCATTTGGAACAACTCCTCTCTCATGAGGTGCTTGGTGGTGCAGCCCCCAGGTGCCCCTCTGGCAGCGGGGCAGCTCCCCACGGCTTTCATCAGGCAGACACTGCTGGAGATGCAGGGACCTGCTGTCCCCAGAGTGGATCAGCCCTGCTAGTCCTTGAGCATGGATGTGCTTCCCTGCTCAGTGCTGGGCCAGCTGTGAGCCCTCCAGACCAGGGAGCAGCAGGTTCCCAGTGCTCTCATCCCTGCACGGCTCCAACTCCGCTCTTAGGACCCTCCACAGCCCGCCCTGACAAAGAAACCCAGCTCTTGGCAGGCCCTTGTTATTTCAGCTAAGGCTCATCAACCATCCTTCTGCCACTAAATGCCTTATTATGTGCAATTAATGGACTGGCTGAGAGCAGCTACAAAGTCATTCTCCCCGTGAACCCAGGGAGGCAGCTGGGTTACTCCTGGTGGCTTTCTGGGGCTGCCAGCCCCATTGCTAAATGCAGCCGTGCAAGGGGACACAGGGAGGCAAGATGAAGCAGTCCTGCCTTTCAAACACCCCCAGGCAGCGTGGCAAAGAGCTCCCTGCCCCTTTGAGGGGCACTCACACGCTGGTCACCATCCACAATGGCTCAGAGGCAGTGGCTGGCTCCAGCCCTGCCCCGCGCTGATGGGTCTTTACCGCCGCCTTTAACTTTGTTCATTGTTATTAATAATACAACAAGAGGAAAGGGAGATAAGAGCAAACTGACAGTGTAGGCTGAAACAGCTATTTTGACTGTAGCCAAACTGCACTCAGATGTGCAAAGCAAGAGAATAATTTCCACTCTCTGATCTCTCAAAGATCATCCTCTTAGATGTCACGATTACATTTGAAAACAGTCTGATGGTACTTGAAGTCGGTTTCCCTTGACAATTAACCTATATGTGCACACCCTTCATGACTTCTTGCTGCAATAACAGATGTGTGTTTTGAGCCACTACTACAGTCCCCACATCCGAGGGTGAAAGCAAAAACCAGGTAGCAGAGGGTTCCTTATCCAGGCCCAGACAAAAGGACACTGGTCTCATCAGAGCGTGGCACTGAATTAATCTGCCTTTCTGCCTTTAGTAATGCCTTGTTACCAAAATAAGAGTTACAGCTGGCATTTATGCAATCAGTTCTTCCACTGTACTAAGGCAGATCCTAAGGACTGAGTGATAAGGAATTTGATGCAGCTTATTTAAAACAAAACAAATAAAAAGGCAAAAATCAGCATTTCATGAATTTCACACCCCTCTGCCTTATTTGCTCTATGCAGAAACTACAGTGCTCTTTTACCAAAGGATATCTGATTTTTTAAGGGTTTTTTGAGGATGGGAAGTACGAAAGAAGTAGATACTTAAATTCTGGGGCCAAATTCATCACTGAGTGAAATGGGCCTAAGCCCTTTCAAGGAAAGGGCGAGGCAATTGCTTGGATTAATCCTAATGACCCAAGGCAGAACTCATGGACAAACCCTTGCAGGGTTTTCAGTTCTCCAGCAAATGTAGCCTAAGCAGCTGTTACACTTTGGAAAGCAAAATGAAACCCCAAGGATTTGGCTTAAAACAAATTACATCCATTCTAAGAGTAAAACACCCTACTTTGAATACTAAGAGACGACTGACCGCCAGTCATGGTTACAGCTCTGAGGGACACAATCAGGTCTTCTCTGCTTTGCTGAGCTTAGAGGAAAGACTAAAAAGTGAGAAAATAATAAAAACTAAGGAAAGCCCCTTCTAAAAACCCTTGGTGAAGCCTGACAGGAGTTAGGATGGCAAAGATGGGCTCTTAGAGTAAAAGTTTCTAATAAAATCAAATAATGGAGACTTTCCTTTGAGAGGAAGGACACTGCATGAGAGGAGGAGCCCTGCAGCTGCACTTTTACTCCAGCAGCAGGTGATGAGGAGCACCAGCTGCACTGCACAAAGCTGGTGGGAAGCTGCAGCCTTCTTGCTCCTTCCCTCTCCCTGTACAGCCAGGAAATCCTCATCTCTTTATGGAAATGAGGAGAGGAGCCACCAATGAACCACCTAAGGAAAAAGACTGGGGCAAACAGGAGGTGTTAATGGCAATTACACCATCAAGGATTCACTCTTGTGCCCAAGTGCACAGCAGCTCTCCAGCACTGCCAGTCCCACTCCCAGGTTTGCTCACAGTAATTCTGGCCTGACCCAGGGCACGAGCTGTCTGCCTGCAAGGTGGTTTTATAACCACAGCCCTCTTCTCCCTCCTCCACCTACAGTTTACCTCTCCTCATCAGAGAGGACTTTTCACAGCACCAGCTGAAAGAGCAGCAGAGGGGCTTTCTGCACGTGTCACCCAAAGGAAAAACATCAGATGCTGTTTTCCACTTCAGCCACGATCTCTTTTTAATCCCATGCAAGCTGGGAGCGTCTTCAAGGCTTTGTTGTTCCTTTAGCGGAGGGGGAAGAGCTAAAGTTTGAATATGAACACTAAAAACATTTCTTTGAACCGGCAAGATTTACCGATGTGCGCATGGCTCCCAATACAGACACACACTTGGAAAAAAAATAGAAAGAAAGAAAACACATCTATTCCCCCACTGGTTTCTGTCACCATTTGATTCCACTGCACTGCAGTTTTACCAGGGAAATTATTGGGGGAAAGGGAGTTAGACAACATTTCCCTGACAGCAGCTTGTCAACTGGCTCTTTGAGTGTCAGGGAAAAGAGCTGCATCTCACGTCTTTAAAGTGCCATCCTGTCACACCAGCAAGGGAAGACACACATCAGGCTTCCCTGGGGCCACGTGCTCGTCCCCCCTTCTCCCTCAGCAGAGCTGCTGCCAGCACACATGGCACACCCATGGCCTGTGTCCCACCAGCCCCAGCCCAGAGCTCACCACCGTCCATGTCCTGGGCTGCTGCACCTCTTCAAGGGATGGAGGAGCAGGCAGAGATGCTTGGGACTATTATCACTCCCAAAGCAGGATGTGGTTTTGCCTTCCTGAGGGGATTGGCCCTGCCTGGCACAGAGGGAAGATCAGAGTAGATCCCCTGAAATCCCACCTCCCCCTGACAGCACACAGCATAATGTGTAAGGGGAGAACAGGAATGTTTCTGTTGGGAACAACAGCCTGAAGTTCCCTCACTGAGAGAGGCACTCGATCCCTGAGAGCCTCTAGGACCATGCAGCACAGCCCTTTTTATGCCAGGTCATAGACAGGAGCCTCCATCCATCTTATCTGGAGCTCCAGCCTGCAATTCTCTGAGCTCCAGGGAGACCAAGTTTTTCAAACCCTGGGCTAACACTGTACAACCCCCCCACCACTGATTCTATCTCACATTATCTGAATAGGGCTGTGGCTCTTCCAGCAGACACTGATATTATCAGGGCACAACAAACCCTCTGCTGCTGAGCCATTGCCTTTGAGCCCAAGGAGCAAGTCCCACCAGACAGCTCCATTTCAGAAGGAAATACCTTCTGGACTGCAAATAACCTTATTTCTCAAGCCTCTGCTCTCTACAGATGAAATACCCCAAGACAAGAGCGGGCATTTCTGGAAGTGCAGGTTTCACACCAGGAGAGGAAAGGATGCAGCTCACAGCTGCGATCAGGTTATCTCCCATGATGTTTCCCTGGCAACCACAAAGCTCAATGTCTGGGTGACATTTGCAAAGTGTAATAGTTTTTGAAAGCCAAAATATACATATTTTGTCAGTTAGTGTTGTGTTTCCCTTGAGACAGGCCGAAGGATCAAACAGAAACTCCATGGAGAGCTGATTAGTCTCCGTGTAAATAGGGCAGAGAAGCAACTCAACAACACGGCCCAGCACCTGGGGGCTGGCAGGCACTGTGCTTCCACACTGCTCACACACATACTGCCACCATTTACTCAGGACCCCCAGGTATCATTTAAGAAGTGCAATTAAGGGGAACAAAACACATCCAGGATGTGCTTGGGAACTACTGTACAAACACCAGGCTAGAAAGCCAGGAAGAGTGCAAGAATCAGTGGGGGAGGAAAGAGGGGAGAGAGGAGACTTGCCTGCAGCAATGGAGGGAGGGAGCAGCAGTTCCTTGGTTAGGACTGTAGGTTTCTTCATCTCCTCCCACCCTGCAGTCAGTCCAACCAGTTAATGTCTTGTTTTTACCACAACACTTCAGTCCTCACCCCCCAGTGCTCTTGTAGGACCACAGCAGAAAGCTCAGTGAGGCATTTGCACACAGCCTTTACCTTGCCCTGCTCTATCACACCTTGATTGGTTACAGATGTTGTGGGAGGGGGCCCAATGAGGGCACAAGCAAAATCAACTTAGGTTCCCATTCCTTCCCGTTGCTGCAAGGAATTCACTAAGTTATAGGAAAGACATTTATTTTCTTTTTTCTTCCTTCTCCTAGTCCTTCTGCTGGGATCATGTGGAAGTCAGCAGCTCCAAGTGGTTTCTCTCTTGTTTACACAGACACTAGGAGCAACCATGCACTGGGTCTTCTGCATCGAGGCTAG
Organism: Geospiza fortis; assembly: GCF_000277835.1. NCBI lineage: Eukaryota > Metazoa > Chordata > Aves > Passeriformes > Thraupidae > Geospiza > Geospiza fortis. The sequence continues at coordinate 2,923,749 of NW_005054338.1, read as the reverse complement.
GTCAGCTTTTCTTCACATGATCATTTCTCTCTGGTTTTATGCCCCATATCCCACTGGAGCTGCTGCCCTTTGAAATTATTTTGCAGTGCAAAGTTTCCCATCTATTTCTGAAGAGCGGCAGGTGTGTGAAGAATCACCCTCCAGGTGAGGCTGCCCACAGCTTAATAACAGGGTTACTCATTTCTTCTCAGAAGAGCTGCTGAGGTGTGAGCTGTAGCTTTCAATACAAGAAGCTTTTGTGAAAACAAACTTCTGGTGGTGGTTACATCAAGGGCAAGAAACTCAAAGCTCTCCTCCAGCGTGGGCAGGAGTTGGCTGCAGCAACCTAAACATCTGAGCACGTGTTTCTTCCCCCTCTCCCCCCTGCCCCTCTTGCCTGGCTCTTTTTTGTTCTGGGGGCTCTGTGAACAGGAGCTCCCAAATGCCCAACAACCTGATCAGGTGTTGTTCTGCCCCACAAACACTTGCCTCTGGGAGGATAAACAAGCACACAAGTCTGGCTCCACGCTTGAAGCTGCTGTCTGTGGTTGTGCTGGGTGAGGGCTTGGGCTGGGAGATGCTGAGGATGTGCAGATAAGGAGTGCTGTGCCTGCCTGGCTCCTTGGCTTTGAGAATCTGCTCCACAGCAAAGTGCAGACCACCCTCCTCCCCAGCAATACCTTGGGGTTGAATTGCAGAGTGCCAGGCGTGACACCAGGGCTGTGCAGCTCCTGGTGCTTGCAACAGGAAAAGGAAAAGCAGATGGTGCTGGCTTCCTCTTCGGGCACATGGCTCAGGTGCCAGCCACTCAGTCTGGGAAGCACAGCGGAGCCTCTGGAGATGGGATCTGCCCAGGTGCATGGGAGAGGCTGTGTGGCCCCTTTAAGGCAGTTTTGCTGCCGTGGAAATATTTATAGGGAGGCTCATCACCATGGTATCTGAGCACTACTGACTAATGGGGCGGATGGAATGTGCCTGCTTGTATTTGTTATTAATTTCTGTAAGGGTGCCTTTCCTTGACATTTCCTTTTTGTTCTCTGCTTCCATGTGGATTGTAGTGCTTGTGTGTACAGAACCTTTCACAGTGGTGTCCCTTGAAGGCACCGTGGAAGAGATGATTGTTGGGAGCAGGGATAATTAAAGGAATCCTGTCAGCCAGTTCCATCCCCTAGGTTTCCAGGTGGTTTAAAAAAGGAAGGCAGGGATGTCATTATAGCCATCAGGAGTTAAATTGTTTTCAACATTCAAAAATAGGAATTCAATGAAATGGGGTAAGTCACCATTTCTCTCCACCTGTGGGATGAAAGAAAGTTGCATTGCAAAGGCATTGACCACTTGGACCAAAAGGAGCATGGATGGGAATCAGCAGTGGTATCAGCCAGGATGATGGATGCTTTCAAAGTGTATGGCTTCAACATGCTAGGATTTTTTTTGTTACTTTTTTAGCTAAAAAAAAAAATTATATTGGCAGTAGTCCTGGAGAAATAAACCCTGATGAAAAAACAGAGTCAAAACTCTGACTTTTCTTTGAATAGACAATTTTGCTGGCATTAACTGTGTAGAGCTGAATACTTTTGTTAGCCCCTTGGCCAGATCTGGCCAGCTGGCAGCTCCCTTTTGCCAAGGAAGCCTTTTGTGAAGACGAAAAAAGCACATTGCAAAAGGGAAGTGGTGTAGAGCAAATCCTTGCTCCAAGATCACAGTCACTGAGAAGCATTTTATGGTTTTGGCCTTTCCATAAAGGGACTGCTGGAAAAGACTCTTGATAGGCATCTGTGCTCTGAGCTATTTTGTGTGCTGGTCCCTGAGGGCTGTTCCACTGAGGGCCTGGAGCAAAGCATCCCAGCTATGCCCACAGTTCTGGTCTTTCCAGTTTTTCCCAAGCACATCCACATTGCCCTTTCAGGACTGCCATGACCCTGACTCACCCACACCACACGCATTTCTGGATGTCAGGTGTGCTCCTATCCAGAAGCAATGGAGTCTGAAATGGGTTTGCCCCACAATTTTGACACATTCTCTCTGCAGTAGGACATAGTAGACAACAGAGAGGTAAATACCTGCTGCCCTGAATAAGGGCAGCTTATTCCACTCCATCCTTGAACTGCCTGAACCCCAGCTCTGCTCGTTTCTTCCTCTGCCTGTGAGCACAGGCCTGACTCTGGCTTTCCTTTACTTTGCAGGTGCTATCAAAGTCACAGCTTCTCAGATCCTTGGGAAATGCCAAGCAATTCCACCTTACTGCAACTGTGGGAGACCTGCAGGTTTGCCTCTGCTCAGAGCCATCTTCCAAGCTTTCCATAGTGGAGGCTTTAATGTTGTGTCTGAAAGGTACAGGAAAGTCAGTCCAGATTGTGAGAAAAGCCTGACAAGTGTCTCGCTGAGCCATGTGAACATCCACGTACTCCCTTGGCTTTTAACAGCAGAAATCAGATCCTGAAATAGACTGGATGAACGTAATCCACCATTTTCACAGGTCTATCTAAGCCACAGGACTCTTTGCACAAATGTTTACAGAGAGGTCAGGCTGCTGGCAGAGCCAAACACTGCCTTGCAAAAGGGTACAAGAAATGTGGATACATTGCCACACCTGCAGCACCGACACTTTTGGAAGAAACCAGCATGGTCTCCTTGCCCTGGAACAACCATGTCCAGGGCTCCTGCTTGCAACATAGACCTGAAGCATGCCCTCAGCTCATCACTGCCCACCTGAGGACCTGCTCCAGGAGCCCCAGGTACCTCCAGGACAGCCAGGTGACAGGGATGTGGCAGACCACTTGCAAAAGCAATGACAGCTGAGGACCGGTGGGAGCGTTTGAAGTGGGAAACCAACAGGTGAACCTGGATTACCCCACCTTTTCCTGGCTCCCCAGCATGCCTGATGTGCAGTGAGGCAACAGAAATGAGAGGAGACAGCTCTGACCTGGAGCAGCCAAGGAGCAGTGGGCACAGGGGAGGCTGCCAGGTCACAGCTGCTGGCACTGTGGGCATTGCCCATGTCACAGAGTGCCCACAATGTCCTGCTGCCCAGTGCCAGGGGCTGAACCCTGCAAGGGCAGGCACCAAGGGACTTCTCCCTTCCCCAGCAGCATGCCAAAGGCTGACACTCACAGCTTCAGGGAGAACAGACTGGTGATGGTCTCTGTCTGAGCAAAGGCACTGGGAGGATTTCCATGCTCTTTGGACCAGGGATTATATCCCACTTTTTTTGCCCTGTGAGAAGCTGTCATTAGTACTCCATGGTCTGATCCTCCACCAGCTCCTTCTTGTGTGTTACCCTTGCTCTTATCTTTATAATCCTCAGCTGCCAGGCTTCACCAGTTACAGTTTTTGAGATTGTGAGCCTTGCAAGGCTCAAAATTGCTTTAACTCTTTCTTCCCGACAGAAGGCTCATTTTAAGTTGCTCGTGTGACAGTGCTGATGGCATCCAACCTCTCCTAGAAGGCACACAGCCTCTCCTGCCCTCTGTTAGCTTGGCTCCTCCAGCACTTCTAGATTCCTTTTCCACTCTCCCTGTCCTCTTAATTTCAGACCTACAGTCCTCCTTTCCCTCGCTTTCCCCTCTCCCAGTTGTCTCCATCCCAGACCTGCACCAGGACCAGCTCATGTCCCCTCCCAGCAGTGACAGAGGGTCCTGCCAGCCCCGTGGGGATGGCAGCAGGCAGACCCAGAGAGAAATCCTGCCACATTTCCTCCCAGCTCCCTGTGAGCCCCTGCATCCCTGTCCCCTCTTGCTCAGGGGCCAGGGAGGCAGGCAGTGGTGGTGCCACAGGAGGCTGAGGTCTCAGTCTCCATCTAACCAAACCCACGTTTTCTTTTCTATCACACAATCCTCTCAGGGGCTCATAACCTGGGAAGGGCTGCATTCCTTAGGCAGATGGGTTATTCCACTTGGAGAGGGTGGGGGAGGCAATAAAATTCCATTTTGCAGCAACAATTCTAATGCGGCAGGTTATTGGTAAAATATTTTTGGATTTGTGTAGTTGTTTCCCAAACATCTTGAAGTGGTGGTTCAAGATGAAGTTATGTTCTGAAAGAGAGTGTCATCCAAAGAATGCAAACAAAATGTTATTTTAAACCCCAGATGTCTGTTTTTCTTCATTCCAAATTTTTCATTTTGTCACCAAGCAGAAAAAAAAAATAACCCACAGATTTTCACACAGCCTTATTCTGTGAAAGGTAAGATATTAACAGGAGCAAGAAAATTCTGTGCAACTCACATTCTCACCTTTGTGCAATTGTTTCTAAAAGCACCCGGGACAGATTAAACATATGAATGCTCACAGCACCTCAAACTAGGAATGCAATTAGTAATTGATTTATGTCTCCTGGTAGCAGGGCAAAAGCAACTTAAGCAGCAAATAAAAGCAGATTCTGTTTTCCAGCTTTGTTATCTGCTCTTCTTCAAACACACTAGCAAGACCTAATTGCAGGGAATTTTAACAATCTTGTGTTCTTTAAAATAATCATTTTCTTACCATTTGTTACATGCAATTTCACAATGCTTTTGGTCCAGCTGCGTGGAGAGGGGACACTGATGACCCCACTACTGCTTTTATTGGGGATGACATCTTGCTTGGGGATGACATCTGCTATTATTATCATTATTATTATTATTTGCTATTATTATTACTTTTTGGGGATGACATCTGCTTCCCATGCTCCTCCCTTTTTTGGTGAAAGTCCTTCCATGGAGGCACGTGCCTCAAATCACCTTCAGTACCTGGGTATGGACTTCTTCTTTTCCTCCCAAGGTCCGAGGTAATACCTAGAGCTTAGTGCCCATGAGAAAAAAAGAGAAGGTGCCACATCCAGCACAAGCTAACCTGACAACATTTTGTATTGTTAAAAGAATGAAAATGTTCTCGCCACCCTTTTCCAAACCCGTTCCTAAAGCACCCACCGTGCTGCATAGATTTTGCCTGCACAAGCACACCCCCCTGAATAGCAGAGACTTAGTTACAGAAGGACAATTGCTGTGTGGATGTGATTTGAATTCCTTTGCTGCCAATCATCACAGGCAAAACAACAGGAACAGCGTTTGCCTATTGACATCAGGGATTTTGCAGCATAATGCATAATTCAGTCGGCGAGGTGTGTGATATTTCCCTCCTGACACTGCTAATTCTCACCAGCAAGACTCACCTTCTCACCCTGTGATTTGCTTTTAGCTGCTGCTTCCATCAGGCTGTCCATGAGGACACAAAGAACATATTAAAGAGCTTACAGTTAAATCAGATCCCTCAGAAACAGGGAGGGATCACTGCTGTGCAACTCCCCCCACCCCAAATGTGCATTTCGTAAGAGGGAATGGTATTTATTAGGATTTTTTACATTTACTGCTCCCCATTAGGAACCTCTTTGAGTTTATTTGAAGCTGCTCAGCATTTTTTGGGTGGAGGAGGGTTTAAATCCCAGCACACCAGCAGGAGCACATGCTCTGCCTATGTAGTGGTGCCCCTTCCTAAAGCATTTGGTTGCTTAACAAGGAAAGATGTTTGTTCAGATGACCTGGGAGCCCACCCTGGTGTGAACTCTCCTAAAAGCAGAGTTCATCTGTCTCCTCTGCTGTGTTTGCCTAGCTCCAGAGATGAGTTATCAAAAGTGGTTTCTTTGCTGTGGAAGGAGAGAGAGGAGGAAAGGAGAAGGAGGAGGGAAATCAATATGGATATCATTTGTCAAAACATTAAGCCAACTGCTGCTGTCTGAAGCACATGAGAATACAGGAAGGCTATTGAAAGGTGTAGTTTTGCAGGACTTGATGACTTCAAACTGAACAAGACACAGCTGTGAAATGTGGCAAACCACAAGCTGATGCCTAGGCAAGCACAACCCTTCCCAGATGGGTGACGTTCCTCCTCACTGGCACCCCGGGCACACCAGAAATCCAAGAGATATTTGCCTGACAAGCCTCAGGCTCCACTGAGCTCCACCAAAACACAAAGATAAGAGGCACTGGATGCCCTTTTGTAATAGAATGCCACCAGTAATACCTGTCTTGCCCTCTGCTCCCACCAGCCAAGGCTCAGAGGCACTGGGGTGTATCACAGGGGTGATGTCTATCTCTGCTACTTCTGCTTGCAGGTGGTGTGGGGAGGGCAGGTGACCCACCCACCCTCAGGTGCCCACTGATCCCTCACTTATGGCTTGCTCCTGATGCTTTGTCTCCACTCTGGCTGCAGGAAGCTTCATGCAAGGCCAAATGCCTGCCACCACTGCATGGGGTTTGTCCCCAGGGCCTGGGAAGGACAAGGTCTCCTCTCGCCCGAGCCCTGTGCAGCTCAGCTCTGCCCCTCTGGTTTAGGGGAGCCAGCCCATGCTCAGCGTGCTTCAGTCACCAGGTAGCATCCTGTGGCTGACATGAGCAGTAAGAGCCCAGGCTGAAAGCTGGTGCATTATAAATGATTTATTGGTCTAATAAAGAGCCTCAAATTATCCGCCGCCTACTCCCTTTCTCCCCGCGCCCCAAGGACCGATACAGGCACCGTGCAAACATTCTCTACCTCGCATTATGTAATGTCACAGGGAAGAAAAACAAGTATACAGCCCCCTGGAGGGCCACAGGGCTGGCAGCCCTCCCATCCCCACCAGCAGCCTCTGCACAGGCAGCTGGGGCACAGACAGAGCACTCCCTGCTCTGTCAGAGCATCCATTGTGCTGCTCTTCCCTTCCCAGCCACAGAGCCTCTTGTCTCCAGCATCTCAGAGGAAACAGGAGTGACCTGTCCTCTTCCCACAGCCTTGCCATTCCCTTCTGGCTGCCAAGAGCCAGGGAATCCTCCCCTGCCTGACCCCTGCTTCTCTACCCCAAGATGGGGCTCTTGGGGTTGTGGGTTTGTGGCCAACACGAGCTGGGCTGCACTGGAGGGGTGGCCAGGCTGGCAAATGGAAGGCCTCATTAATTTTAGGAATGGAGGATTTTTCCCCCCAGTATGTGAGCCCTGGTAGCTCACCCAGCCTCCCACCTACCATCCTCATCTCCAATCCATACACTACTGCTCCATCACCATCCTTTTTGCAGCAGTCGATACAAATCTCCGGCTGATAAAGTCTGGGAGCTTGTTATCTACTGTTACACGTGTAGCTTTTTTGTTCAGCTCCTCAGGGGCCTTCCCTCCTCCCCGGTTAGCCTCACCTCCTGCATGCCCTCATGCCAATTGCTCCAGGAAAAGCCCTTCCTCGGGACATGGAGCTGTGCTTAGAGCACCCAGGGTCTCTCCTGCCCCACAGTTCAAGCCCACAAGTGGTTCCAGCTCACTTGAACAGGTCACAGCTTCTCACGAGACACAGAGCAGGAATAATAAATTAACCTACTTTAGATGGCTTGCAGGCCTGAACAAGTAAATGTTGCTGAAGGGCTCGTGGAGTCTCGGGAAGTGGCACTGTGGAACAGCAGAGCATTATCATCATCATCATCTGCTATTACCCTGAAGATCTTGAGGTCAGATGAGGTGAACTGAAGACAACAAAACAGTCTTAAATATTCAACATCAAATTATTTGAAGTGTGGCAAAGGGGGAAAAAAAACAGGATAAAAAAAAAAAAGGTACAGCTAAGCTGTCCTTCCAGGCATTTCAGCTTCAGTGTGTGACAGGAGCCCCACTCCTCTCTGCACTTGGCAGGGAGCACAGGGGCTCTCCTGAGCATCCCACAGCCTCCATAACTCCCAGGAGGACCCTCACTAGTGCTGACACATTTCCAGGCACAAACATGTACCTGAGCCCACGAGGACTCCAAAAGTTCTGCTTGTCCCAAAAATGCCGCTCATTAAAAAGCAAAAAATCGAACTGGGGGGTGATGCAAAGATGTGGGAACAGAATAGCACCTGTCTGGGGCCTGAACTGTTTGGCTAAGGTAAATAAGAGGAAAAAATGCTGGGAATGATGTTATAAAAGTATATTTTGAGTACTTGCATTCCCTGCAAGGCTGACCTATTTAGCAGAAGGACTTTAGCCCCTAGGAGGAATTAAATGATGCTGTTAGCAAAGAGGGACCATAGGGATTGAAACCCCCAAGGTCTGTGCTGCTCTGTGTGCTCTCTGGGTGCCCAGGCAGCCCTGGGCTACCACACTGAGCCATCCCAAGAGCTGGCAGCCTTCTCTTACTATCCCAAAGGCACAGCTACACCTCAGCCTGGGCTAGAGCCAAGCACAGTAAGTGGGGCTGCCCTCAGGGAGAAGACACAGTGAAAAAGGAAACTTCAAAGCCTTTTCCCCAGTGCCTGTAACCCTCCCAGCCCTCCCCATCTCGATTACACTTGGTTGGTGCAAGGGCACCTCGTTTCCAGAGCCCTGGTAACATTAGGTCTCTAAGGAGAGCTTGCTTGTGTCTCTGTGTGGTTTCCCCATTTGAATGGGAAGATGGCTGAGATATATTTTACCCCATCGTGCTACTTCATGGGCTCCTGATGGCACTGATAGATCCCAGGACTGAAATGCCCAGCTTGGGGGCAAGAGAAGACCTCAAACAAAGCCATGACTGAGCAGCTGGGGCTGAGTCAGAGCAGCCCCATTGGGAGTGGGAGTCAGCCAAACCCCAGTAGGTGCACCCAGCTCACACCTCTCCTGCCTTCCCAGACATCCAGCCTGAGCCTGCCACCACACCACCCCAGTGCCTCAGCCCTGCCATGGGCTTGCTCCAAATGAGATGCCTGCTTGGTGATTTATCTAAATGAGCTTCACACCTGATTTCAGACTTAAAGGGTCCCTTTTGATTGTGTGAAACACAGAGGAAGCCCACTTGCCTTTGCTGGGAGGCCTCGATGAGTGGGTTTGGGTGCTGGTGGAAGGAGATGGAATTTGATTTTCTAGTTCCCTCCTATCCACTCCCCAAAGCACATGGTTCTTTTCCAGGGGGGATAAACTCTCACATCCACACAGTTTCCAAAAAACCCTCCCCTGGGTATCTGAGATAAGAGGGACTCCACACCTCCTCTGCTCCTATGTCTCATCCCTTCCACCAGGGAAGTGCCAACTCCTACGGCGCACGTGTCGCATTTTCACACTGCTGCTTTCTGCCTTGTTGTCCCTCACACTGGAGAAAACTTCCCATAAACATCAGAAAAACTGCCTCCCCCTTCTCCTCCAAGCCCCTGCTACAGCACAGGCTGCTGCTGTGCCGAGGCTGCCACAATTCCTGATGACCAGTACAGTCCCCTCGCCCTCTTGTGCTGCTCCTTCTCTGCCCAGAGTCCTCTCCCATACACTGTGAGAGCACCACGTGGCAGAAACCCCTCAGATTTTGAGTACCTCACAGAAATAATCCAGTTTCACGTTCTGAAACACAAATGGGCTCAGAAGCTGGGCCTGGATGCAGCTATTCCAGCAGGGAGTCTAGGCACGTCCCTTTGAACCTGGAGACGTGAAGGTTTGCCCGAGGACACACCAGCCTGCTTTAACCCTCTCAGTATGTTCCTTCCAGAGCAATTCCTACCATCCTCTGACACCACACCACAGCTGGGGCAGGATAATGGCTCAGTGGGTCCCATTTGCATGTTCTTTCAAGTGGGGCTGTACCAAACTGCAAGCAGGAAGGAGAAGTGTGGTTGTTACTAATTGTCTGTGCCTGCCTGCTCCCTTCTGCTGCTCTCCACTGGGTAGGTGGAACACGGCTGACCAAAGCTGCAGCAGTGGATTTCAGTGGCCAAAGGGCAGGATTTTAGAATGCTAATTTCTCTTAATTTAACCATTCCTCTCAAGGAGAGAAACTCCTATGGGAAGCACCCAGACACCAGAGCATGATTTCTTATTACTTTATGCTTGACAGCCAAGACAGAGTAACTGCTAAAAGCAGAGATAAGTAGAACATAACAATGCCACCAAATAAAAACATTATATCTGTACACTCATCAGCTCAGTGTGAAGGACAGGGTCTGAAGAGCACAGGATCAGGGTCTGTGACTCCAGGGAAGGAAAGGCATCACAGAGGGATGTTTCCACTGACAGCCACAAACTCCTGAGAATACCTGGGAGGTGGCTCTTGCAGCACCTCTAACCTCAGTCAGCTGCTGCACTGAACTTCCTTCTGCAGGTGCAACCAGCCCAAAAAGGAGCCCAAGGAATGGCAGCAGTGCTTGTGCAAAGCCCACGGACAGCCTGGGTGTGCAGCACGGGTCACAGCACCCACAGCTCCTGTGCCAGTCTGCCTGCTGACTCCAGCCTTCACATTGGCTGTCAAAAAAAATGACCCCATGCTGTCCCCAGAATCCCCTCCCTGTGGTGGTGGGGGGCATCCACTTGAACTCAACCCCAAGTGCTGGGCTGAGCTATCACCCCAGAGCTGCAGGGCAGCCCTGGGAGCCAGTGCAGGAGCCCACATGCCACAGGCAGATTTGCTGCACCAGCTAATTGGTCACCTCCCTGACAGCTCCACTCATACTGCTCATGCTCCTTTACATAACCTGGGTGATATGAGCCTTGCTATGGCTGGTTTGGGATCGCTAGGGAGCTGGTGCAAGTGCTGGAGGAGTTTTATTATTGCTGTTATTTATCATTATTTGCATTACAATAGTGCCCTGGGGCCTCTGTTAGTATTAGGATGCAGTTGTCCTGGGTGTGGGGAATATTTAGCTGGAGACTCACAGCTGGGAACAAGGTGTGTGCTTATACTCCCTTGGAAAAGCATTGTTGTGAATACAAAAGTCTCCAGGCCAGTGGGATTTAGTCTTAACGCTACCAGCTCTGAACACTGCTCCTTTTCACATCCACCAGCCTTTGGAAAGGCTTAGGGGTGCAGCAGGACTGCTTTTATTTCTGATTAATGGGGGATCCTGGCCATTCCATCACCAGCCACAAGATCAAAAGGAAGTCCAGAAAACAAGGAGACACATCATGAAGTCTGCCAGGAGCCCCAAGCACGAAGAGAAGCCTCACCTGTGTTTGGTTTGCAGCCCCTCTCTGCCCTGGCACGCCTGAAGGAAGGTGGGGGACAATGGCAGGTGAGGAACAGCTCTCCTCCTGCAGGTCAGCCCCTGAGCTCCTGCTGCTCCAAACTGCTGCTCCAAGCTGCTCAGCTCTCAGCAAAGCCATGGGGAAGGGATCAGAGTGGCTGGAACACAATCAGTGTTGGCTGCTGCCCATCTCCTGAGCCTCCACGGGAGCTGCACGGACACAACCAAAGCCAGGAGAGCCTGGCAGAGGTTCTCATTTCTGCAAAGCAAACACCCCAAAGACCCAGGAGCTCCTAAGATATAATTTAGCAAACACTTAATAGCACACAGCAGCTTAGGAAATGCAGCAATGAGCACCCTGTTACATTAAGACCACTTTTTGCTATTTATTTAGCGCCATTAGCATTTGTCAGAGCAAATGGAAACCAGCTACTATCCCAAGGAATTCAGCCTCCTTCAATTGTCAAAGCCATAAAAATTCAAGGCGGGGGATGTGGGGATAAGAGCTGAAATCTCAGCTCAGGGGCTGAGGAGACTCAGTGTCACATAAACGCCACTGCACACATTCAGTCTGACCAGGATATGAGGCTGGACACTGTGACCGTGTTCACAGGGGTTTTTGGATGAGGGAAGAGATGAGGATCTGACTCCATGTTTCAGTAGGCTTGATTTATTATTTTATGATATATATTATATTAAAACTATACTAAAATAATAGAAGAAAGGATTTCCTCAGAAGGCTAGCTAAGAATAGAATAGGAAAGAATGATAACAAAGGCTTCGTCTCGGACAAGAGCAGCTCAGGTGACCAAGTCTCATTCAGTTCATCATTTCTCTACATCATTAAACCCTTAATTTGGTCAGCAGCACTGCCACTCCTCACAGGGGACAGCACCTCAGCTGGGGACAGAGCAGGAAAAAGAAGCCTATAGCCCTTGTGGGACAACTACAGCTACAAGGAACTCAGGGTCTGCCTCCCACTCAAATGCTGGGCCTGGCCAGCCCCTGTGAGCTGTGAAAAAACCTGCTGAAACGATGCCTACAGGAGGTAGGAGGCCAAAGCAGGCAAAGACTTTGCAGAGTGGTCCCACGTCACAGTCAGATCAATGTTTGCACTGTGAACATCCTGCAGGTGCCCTGGAGCACAATGAAGTGGTCAGGGGTCTAGCTGGAGGGCTTGGACACTTCAGTCTCCTTTTCACCAAAGCACTCCTTCCTCTGGCTCTGAAAGCAATCTTCTGTGATGTCTGCCATGGGAAATGCTTACACTTTCTGCTTTTTCCTCTTGCACCTGTAGGTTCCCTCCCTGCCTTTGGGACCAGTGAGGGAACACTCCACAAAAGAGGAGCTGCACCCAGACACCCCACACTGCACTCCCACACACAAGTCTGATGTGCCTGCATGCCTCTGGATAAAAAGATCATTTAACATGCTCAGTGCTGATGGGCAGTCAAGTAAAAGGCTTCCCCAGTAGGCTCACTCTGCAGTAAATTTATTAGCAATGGGACTTCCTAAATAACATAGGTGGAAGAGGGCAACTTGGTGGTATACTGGGAGAGACAGATTTCCACTGCTCCATCAGCTGGCAAACCTCAGTGGGACCGTGCCTGCAGCATTCAACAAGCCTGGCTCAGCATGGAGTAAGTGAATCTTGCTGTATTTAAAGAGACAGTCTCAAGGGCTCCCTTTTAATCTCATCTCTGTTTGCAATTCCCCCTTCTGAGCCTATGAGCAACATTTCTTTCCCCTTCAAGTGCTACTCTGCTCTCTTCAATTTTCTCTTCATCCCTCCCTGCCCTCTCCTTCCCTCTGCTATCCCCATGTTTCTTTAATGGGGCTTGAAATTATAATACAGTGATTCAGCTTCCTTCCATGCCTGCCAAGAGTCAGTGGCACTGAAAATAGGCTTTGCTGGTCTCCTCAGCCTGGGCTGCACCTTGAGGCTGGGGATCTCCTTCCTGTGGCAGGTGGCAAGGAGAGGAACTTGCCCAGCAGCTCCTGGCTTGACCATGGACCACTGTGCAGCCAGGGGATGCCATGCACCATGTCCAGAGTGTGTTACTCTTTGCCAGGCATATACATGTGGGTTTTCTGGGGGTGCTTGAAATGGCCTGGGAATGTGCCAGCTGGAGTTCCCTTCTCTTCCTTTGCCTTAACCTTGCCTTCCCATCCCTGTCCCTTGGCACAGTGGCTGTTTCAGGGATGGGAATCACCCAAAGTCCATGCCTAGGCCTGTTCCCTGAATAGCTCTTCCCTCCTGGAACAGAGTCTCTGTAGGTTACACACAGGTCACAGCCTCCATTCCCTTCTTAGTAGCAGAACTGCAGAACTCAAACTCATCAGGAAATTTCCTTCTTGTTCCCCTGAAGCTCACAGCTGTTCTCTATCATTTTTCACCCTCTGCCCTGGTCCTCTTTCTTTTGCTCCCTGCTGCAAAGATTTCACACTCTTATTCCCAGCCCAACCAGATCCAGTTAATCACATCCTCCTTCCCACCAACTCTGCATGGTCTATGGAAGAGACATCTGCCAAACATCCTCTCTGCCACCAGCCCAGCCTTGCTCTACACTTTTTTCTTTCCTTCCTTCTAAGCAATGCTGCTCCTCCTGAACAGCCAAATTCTTGTGCCACCAAAGAGGCTCTCCTGGCTTGCTGAGGGCAGCACTGCAGCCAGGTGTGCTCCCCTGCAGCCCCACAGCCCTGCCTCACCCCAGCATTCATGCCAATAATTAGCACTAATGACTTCTGCCAAAATCCCCTTGACTTTCCCTGCCAGCAGGCAGGCAGCCCTTTCCTGCCTGCAGGAACAAAGGAGCTTTATATGGATATGTGTGTGCACACGAGGTGACCATTACCTTGAGGGCTTCCAGAATGAAAGGACAGGAATTTTTATGGCTGGAGCCTGAGAGCTGGGCTGCCTGCTAGAGAACAGGCACACATCCCCCGTGGGTCAGTGGCAGGCAGGGGACCAGCAGCTGCTGAGCCCCGAGTCAGGAGTGCAGTAGCAGGGATGCATGGAATGAATGGATACATAGGAACACACATTTCTGGCTGGGAAATGTCCTTCTGGCTGGGAGCAGTGAGTGTGTCTGTGGGTAGGTGCCACCACCACAGCACACACCACTGTGGTGTGTGAGCACAGTGGGGAGAGCAGCCTGGCATGCCTCCTGCCCTTCCAGGCTAATTGATTTAGGAAGTAGTTAGGCTTTTCCTCCATTAGTGAGGCAGCTGTGCCTCCCTAGAGCTCACCCAGGAACGCTTTCCAGTAACTGTTCAGATACCAATAAATGATGCATAAGCTAAAGATGTTATGTCAATAAGGAGAGGTTGTGTAATAAACAGGAATTACATGAAGGGAAGGGAAAATAAAATCCCTGCTTCAAGTCACAAAAGGGAAATCCTCAGTATGAAAGGTAGAAAACTGGACTCTTTTGAAGAACCAGCCTTTTAAAAATCATCAGTAATCCATCTCTTCTATCATTTTTAAAACCCCTATGCAATGGGAGCTCAGCCAAGGCAAGACAGCTGTTGGTCCCCTGTGTGTGCTCTCAAGGGATGAGTTCTCTACATGCACTCAGGATTGCCAGGCCTATAACAGCTGTCTCAAGTCTGGGGTGCAGCTGAACCCAACCCCAAACCATCACACAATTACAGGTCATGCCCCCAGGACACACCAGAGCTGTGACATGGAAAGCACAGAAATGTCTGTCATCACCACCTCCATGCCTCCCTGGCTGCCCTTACTACCCGACACAGGGAGCAAGGACCATGGCAGTACACAGAAATGCAGGGATGGGGATTAATGGCTATGATAGCCTAACCTTTCTGTTCCTAGTGTATCTGAAAGTGCCTTTCTTCTCCCCCTTCAGCTTCATGAAGAACCCTTCTTTGTAGGGGACACAAAAGGCAGCAAGAGGGGGACACCATATGCATTTACTAGTCCCTCTGGAGCTGTAACCTCAGTGCCCAGCAGCTCAAAACCCTCACTTCAGGTGATTTTAATTGGAGGTAGAGGTGTTTTAGCAGAGAGTGTCAAATGACTGCTGGACATGAAGGTTATGTTTACCTGAGATAGGTGCTCTGATTTGGCTTCGTTTCCTTGTTGCAATGCACAAGTTGCTTTGTATTCAAGCGTCAGCTTCAGCAATGTTGGTGCAATCCAGGGTTGGAGCGACAGTGTGAGAAAATGGAGTCCTTGTCCCTCTGAGAGCCTGCAGGGCCAGAGACAGAAGAATCCACTCAGCCTCAGAGATGATCCTTTCTCATGCAAACCCAGCTAGCCTGCAAAACAAAATGAACTAAGCCTCCCTGCCACTTATTTCTCACTCCACTTCCTTGCAGCTGCTAAGAGGACAACCCTGCTCCTGCAGACCCGTGGACATCTGCCAGAGCAATGTCAAAAAAAGGAATTAATTATGATGACAACAATTCTTACACCATATGGCTGTCAGACTCGCTCAGGGAGGGAGAACACCTCTGTTTTCTCACCTTTCTTTCGCCCCAGGAGAAGTTTCATTTCTGGATAGTTCATGACAGGGTAGTGCCTGTCCTTTCACACAGCCCTTCCTCTTCACCCCTTAACATCAGGCTGCTGCTTTCCAGCCCTCTAGGTGCTAAAATTTCTCAACACCTCTCTCAGGAGAAGGCTGAGATCATGGCTTGGCCAGAGGCTCCTTCCTGCTTGCTATTCCTGCCTAGGAGGATTTTCCCTTACCGTTGCACTGGTTGCCTTCCTCTTCCTCTCTCCTCCACTGTTGTATCACCATTCTCTCCTGCTGTCCTCTCCCAGAAGGAATGGGGGAGGTCTGGATGGATTGAACCTCATCTCCTTCTCAGCAAACCTGCAAGAAATCTCAGCTGTGGCCAGAAATGCTCTCCCAGCTCTGTGGTGATGGACCAGCCCCTGATAATGTGGCTGGTCTTTGCCTGAGCAGCCCATCTCAGACAATGGGAGAGAAATCTCTGCTTTAGTTGTGCAGTGCCCTAAGTGTCTCCTTAAAATCAGCCTAAAATTTGGATGAGCAGGGAGGTCATTCTACTATATCATCTTCTGCCATACACTACCAGGCCCTCGATTTTTCTAACCTGCTTTTCTAAGGTCTAGCTAGCCCAAGAAGCCCCTTTTAATGTATTTCTCCCTGGTTTCTCATAACCTGCATCTCAGAAAGCCCTGAGCTGAAATACCTTTCAGAGCAAGAAGGTATGTTCTGGTTTTTAATAGCCTTAGGAGGTTTTCATCCATTAATTTATCCAAATACTTTTTGAACCATGTAAACACAAGCCCATAGCGTACTGTGGCAAGGAGTCCCCAGATGAACAGTGCCTTGTATTGGAAATTTCTCCCTGTTGTTTTAACAATCCAGCATGCCAGCTTTAGCTGGTGACCCTTTATTCTTCTAGGACATCAACTGGGCAATGGTGTTCCTTCCTTGCCCTCTTGCTGATGCTGTTTCTGACTTTACAGACCTCTAGCAAAAACTACTCAGCAAATTCTCAGCTGAAGAATTCAGCCCTTCTCAGGCAGACAACACTGATTTACACCAGCTGAGGTCCTGGCCCTCTGTCCTTCCTGAAAACACAGGATGACCCCTAAAGTTTATGTTTGTAAAGCCTTATAAAAACACTTTATGTAGTGGAGGTCAATGTGCATCTCAGGCATTTTCTATTCCTGCCTCACATACACAGCTACATTTTTTTAGCATAAAAATTTCCTTTCAAGACAAGAACAGCAAGACAAAGCAGGCATGAATCCACTGACCAACAGCTTCTTACAGAGAAAATTGCTCCATGGCATTCAAGGGATGTTTAGAATGAGATGATCAGAGTGGCTCAAGCTTAATACAGCCTGACATCATTAACTGTTAGTGTTGAACCAGAACAGTGGAGTAAGCTGTACTTATTGCTAGCCAGATAGTCTCCCCAATGGCCAAGGAGAAAATAATCACTAAAGGCAAGATGAGATTAAAGTGAGGTGACAATGTCACAGTGCTCTTTTTCTACAAATTATAGATTTTCTTGGCAGTGCTCACAGCCTGTTTGTTCACTAGTACTCACCAGAGGAAGTATAATCCTTTTTTTCATTCACCAACCGGTTTATACCAAGCCATTTCCCTTCCTTAACCTCAGCTGGAGTGGCTGTGGGCACAAGAAGTGTTGGACACACCTCAGGAAGGGACAATGCTTCTGCTTCACAGGGGACACCAGAGGTCCAGGACACAGGGGTTCATTTCCCTCGGGGGCCCAACTTCCCAATCTTCTGCAACCCAAAGGAAAGAGAGGATGAGCCCCAGTGAAAACATAAGAAAAGCAAGGAGGCAGCAGCATTGTGGCTCCCTCCTAGCACTGCAAGCTCACTGGACACACTGCCACAAATCCCCCTCCATCATGCCCCAAGACCCAACAGAGGAAATCAAGCTCCTGACTTGTGCAGGAGAACCCAAGTCTGCTTCCCCTGCTCCTGGCTGCCCTGCCACGTGGATACCTGTCCTGCTGGAGAGCAGGTTACCTGTGGGACAGGCTGGAGTTCATTTGCAGAGCTGGCAGCAGACAGAGGGCCCCTAACCCACAGGTGAAACCTGGCATGGTTATTCATTAAAGCACTCTCTGAGCATGGCAGGGTCTTGTGCCAATGATGACAGCCACACACCTGAACAACTGCCACCCCTTTTCTTGCAACAATCCTTGTTTAGAAAATAAAAAGGAAACCCAAAGAGCTGAAAGCCTGCTGATTGTTAGAACCTGTGCTCCTCACCCACACCCGTGTCTGACCTCCACAGTGACCGGCTGTGCTGTGCCTAACCATGTGTGGTCAGGCAGCACTTTTCTGTGCCAGAAGAACAATTCAGAAAGGGAATCAGCCCTTCTGCTGCATGTTCAAGCACAGCTTAGCCAGCAAACCTGGGGCTGAGAAATAGCAATGGCCCCCTGCAGAATGGCTAACAGCAGGCAAGAGAGCCAGAGCATCCAGAATGCAGCTGGGGCTTTATCCCTCCAAGCTGGTGAGCTCAGGGCTGTACTGCCACCAGGGAAGCCGCTCACAGCAGAGAGCAGAAACAAAAATCCTCCTTGCAAGAGTGGCTAGGGAGGGAGATGAGACACGGACTGCCTCCACTTGGCTCTGTTCACAATGAGGGATCTGTGCTCCCGAGCCCCCTGCACAGGGCTGAGATCCTTGCTGAAAAACTACAGGCTGTTCAAAACATTTCCTGACACTGCCCAGTGTGTCCAAAGACAGTCTCTGGATCAGGGCAATTCATCTGCAAAGGATGCAGATGAATTTTCTGAGAGCTACAAAACAATTCTCTCTCCTGTCTGAGGAACTAAAACAACTTAGATCTTTAGAGTGGCCCTAGAAACACAAAGCTCTCTTTCAGAAATTTGGGCTGTATTGCCAAAAAAGACTGAGGCTCTTCACAGGGATGCAAGGAGACACACTATCTCTCAGGCAGGTGGATATTTGGGCTTAATAGGCATCATCCAATTGGCACCAGAAATAGAAACTCTTGCTTAGTGCCTGCAGTCAAAACATCTGCTTCACACCTCTTGGCCCTGGGACCTTGAGCCAAAATTCAAGTGCAGCTCTCAAGGGCAACATAGACCCAAGTACCTCTAAAAGTAGTAGACCAAATTAGGATTTCTGCATGCACAGTGCCTACACTGTGATGATTTTTATTTCCAAAGCACAGACCTTTGAAAGTATCTTGGGAGGTGAAATATCCAGCAGCAGGACATTTGTATGTCCATGCTTCTTTGCTCTCCAGCTTTACCCATGAGGTGATCCTCACATGTAACACACCACTGGGCTATGAAGTTCACTCCTTTATGTAATAAAGAGTTATACTGAGGCCCCTTTACCTCTTCACTGATGGAAGTGCACTGCTTTTATGTCTTTCAGCTTTTATCCCTTACTAAGAACATGAAGAGACAGTAATTCTGGTATTGCAGTGCCTTTTTGCTGCTCTTGTTGTTATTTTGCTTATGCAGCTAGTGAAGGGATTTTTGCTAAAGTGAGGAAACCAAGCCCTCAGTCACTGGCACGTGAGGATGGAAGAGCTCAGGACAGGAGGTGGGTTGCAGCAGGCAGACTTATCTCCTCTAACCCACCTTCCCCTCGCTGTTTCCCTGTGCATCCTTCACACAGAGCCCTCTGGTCTGGTCCCTTGCTGCTGTGACAGGCTTCTCCATGTCTGTGCTCCTCACAAGAGCCTCTGGCCACTGTTTCACCAAGTGAAACCACACCAAAACATGTTTCTCACGTGAATCTATTCTTCCTTTTCCCTTCCTTACCCAGGGACTTGAACCTACCAGCGACACAGGGGAAGTGAGAGATGCACTTGGGCTGGAATACTGGGAAGCCCACAGAATGGTTGGAGAATCAGAAATTCAGAGTCTCCAGCCCCCTCCTCACCCTTGGTTTTCGTACCTTTGGGCTGAACACTTGGATTCCTCCATCAGATGGCAACACAGCCATCGAGAGCCGCTTGGCATAGCTGCTGTTATTGTCTCACATTCCCCTGCTTGCTGGCACACCAGAAATGGTGCAGAACAGATGCCTGCCCTCCCCACAGCCCCCTGGGTGGCAGCTCTGGGTGCCAGCTGTGACCTGCCCTGCATCCTTCCTGCCGGGATGCGGGCACAGGGCAGAGAGACGGGAGAGGCATTTGGAGAGCTGGAGCGGCACCAAGGGAGCGGGGAGCAGCCAGCGAGGAGAGCTCTTCAAAGAGGAACATCAAAGCGTCAGAGACGGGAGAGAGCCGCGAATGACAGATCTGGTTTAAAGAGCCATCTATCTCCCAGCTCTTACAATGTAAATTACTCCTGCTCGCTGGCTGCTGCCGTAATTGCTGATGTTTTTTGGAAGCACCTCCTCCATGCCAGGACACCGGGCCCTGTGCCCTGCTCCGGTGGAGGTGTTGGTGGCAGGGATGCTCCCCAGTGAGCTCCTCCTGGGTGAGGGTGGAAGGCTGGCAAGCTGCTCTGCTAGGCCCATCCTCCATCTGCCCTCCCTGATTCCAAGTGTCTCCACAGCCTCCTCACTGTGCTGTGACCCTCAGACCTCCCATCCCATCTGTCCACGTTATTGCATTCACTCCTTCCCAGCCTACTCCTCCTTCCACTTGCTGCTCCTCACTCTCTTCTTCCAGAGCTCCCTCCCAGCCTGGCCCCTTTCTGCCTGCCCAGCTGGGCACAGGGCTGCCAGAAAGGCACCACACCCCACAGCCTGACCTGACCAGAGGGGGAAACGCATGCTGGCCAAGGCTGGAGACAGAATTGTCAGAATGGAGAGGCTGAGGAAACTCCCTGCTGGCCCTTGTCAGGTTTACAGCGCTCAAATCTCAATTGAAATGACATTAGAACTTGAAATGGAGTTAGAACACAGCACCCAGGCCAGAATTAGAGAGGTGAATATTGTTTTTTGGAGTCTCTCAGGAAGCCTGTTTGCCAAAATCAGAGCTGCTTTTTTTTTTTTTTTTTTGGAGAAATAGAATTAAGCACTTTGCCAATGTCACTGCTTAGAAGTGAGCCAAGGCGAAGCTTTTCAATGGAGATGCCCCCTTTCCCTCACAGGAAGACCTGACTCCAAGGCCAACCCCACAGGCCCTTCCTTTCTCTCCAGCCACCCCTTTTCCCTCTTCCAGCTCCAGTACCTTTAATAAAAACTAGATAACTTCCACCTTCCTCACAAGGTGGTCACTTTGCTGCCTTCCACATCTGCAGGGCCCTCAGGATCAGCATGAACTATGGGGAAAAGCAGATGAGCCTCAGGGGAGGGTGGGAGGCAGGGGGTTACTGCAGGAGGAAGGGGAAGGACACAAGCCTACAGTCTCTGGGAGTCTTCCTCAACCCTGATAAAAAAATCAGAGATAATGGCTCACCCCAGCCCCTGTGGAGAGTGGCGAGTTTGGATGCACAGCTCTCCCAGGGGTTAAGATGTAACACATTTCCCTCCCTAACTTCATCTGTCTCAGTGGAGGCAATGAGGCCCTGAAATTCACCTTATGGGCTGAAAAGGAGCATGAGAAATTGCAGCCCAAAGGGTCAATTTTCCAGAAATATCTAAGTACCCTGGAACAGGGGCTCAAAATGAAAGTGTCTCTTGAGCCATCTCTTTCCTTCACTGCTGTGGTGTGATAATAAGGTGCTTTTTATGTAAGTGACCTATTTTCCTGGGAAGCCAGTTCTCCAAGTGGGGAATTGGAAAATGACTAGTGCAGCAGTTTTGTACTTTAATATGTTTTCATTCTGTGTGAGCAACAAGCAGCTACTGTACCCAGAGGACAGAGGAACTGTCTGCTCTCATCAGGGATGCTCCCTGGTGCCCAGCCCAGACAGGAGGTGGGAGGCAGGCCTGTGCCATGTGCCATGCAAGCCCCTGGCAGGCAGAGCTTTCCCCTCATACCTGCTGACAGAAAAGCCTCTCCTCCCTTCCCAGATGTTTGGGGTTTTTTTTCCTGTGAAAGCTGCTAACACGAGGCTGGGGGAAGAAATTGTGGGGGCAAAATTGCATGGAAGGGGAAGGGGTTGCTGGCTGTGGACTTTGGGATGAGTTGGGAAAGAAGGGGTGATGGTTGGTGGCGAGCCCTGGCTACCCACCCACAGGAGAGTCACATGTCAGGGAAGGTGGCCAGGAATGCTGAATAAACAGGGGGGCTGTAGAAAGGAGGGATGTATGGACATCTCTGTAGGAGGCTGAGCACCAAACAGACACAGCCTGCTGGCAGACAGGTAGGTGTGCTTCCAATTTGGTATAAGCCCAGAGCATGGCTTTAGGGCACAAAAAGGGTCCTTTCCCACATCACCCAGAAATCAAGCCCAACTCACTGCCCTCATCTCCCAGCATTCCTGTGTGACATGAGGGGCACAGAACACCAGAAATCAGCACTCTCATGTCCCATCTCTTAACTAAATTCTGTAGTCAGAACACTGCCCATGAAGCAGCCAGGTGGCACAACCAAATGACACTCACAGGGAAGATGAAGCCCAATTTCCAAGACATGAGAAGCCCTGTTGAGGCTTGGGGCCATCCCATAACTGCTGGCAAGAAGGGAAGCACAAAGGGGAGGGATTGGCACAAGGGCTCTGTGCTGAGCACCTGTAGCTCACTCCCAGAGCAATTCTGGCTGAGCTATGGCTGTACTCTCACACTTGCCCATGTGGTGCCTCTGCCTCCAATGCTTTGGCAAGCACAGCAGACCCCCTCTGCTTAGGAGAGAAGGAAGGAAGGAAGGTATTGGCAGTCCCCCAGCATCACCCACCACCTCAACATCATTCCCTATGGCTTTTGGAGAGGTGGGAAGCCCCCTGAGAGGAGCCTTGACCTTCCTTGCCTTGTGCAACCCCTGTTCTTGCCCACTGCCGGCAGGCTGGCACAGGAGCTGCAGGATTCACTGTCCTCTTCCCCTCCACACCAGCCAGGCAGGAAACTGCAATTAAATTTTGCCTAGCAGTAAAATAGTGCCAGAATTATAATTCAGGGCACCCCCAGGAGGAGGGGAGAAGCATGAATCTTTCTCCCAGAGGAGCTCCCTTCATATCCAGGCACGCGGCACTTACGCCCCGCTCACATGCTAAGGGTTCTCCCTTTGCTAAAAACTTACATTTTTAAAAATTAAAAGCCGTGGTTCTGGCATGAGAGATGCATTCACCAGGGACAAGTTTCAGCTCACCAAGCTGCTGTGAATCAGTAGAGCCCTTCGCCCCTAGGCATCAAGAGAGATTAAAAACCATTAGTACACTAGAAAGACAACTGTGGTTTAATCAAAACATCTTGGGAGCAGCTTATGAATACTGTTAGCAGGCAATATTTTCTAGTGTATTTGTCTCTCATTAAGAAGAGCCTAACTTAAGCAGCTTCCCTTTTGAGTTTCTGCTTTCTTAGACTTGAATTTGTTTTAATTGCAAGCACACGGGCTGGCTGACCACTCGCTGCCTTCTGTTCCTCCTGTATCCATCACTGCGGTCCAACATTCCAGAATTTTAGCCACGATGCCGATGGAGGCCTCTTTTGTTTACTGGTTTCCTTCCCCTGGTATTTGCAATTCTAAATAAATTGAATATTTATTACCAGCTCGTCACTGTATACAGAGGACTGAGCTTCCCCCAACACCCACACCCAGGCAGCCTTCCTGGGGTGAGGGGCACCTTCCCCTGCCCTGTGGTGGCCCCACAGGCTGGTCCCTGCAGCCCTCCCAGGGCACAGTGTCACTGCTGGCCTTGGTGGAGCTGGCTGCTGTGGCAGGGTGCCCAAAAATAAAGGGGCTTGCTGCTGTTACACAGGAGAGGAGTCAGGAACTGCTGTGGGCTGAAGGAGGCTACTGCTGGAGAGAAAGACCCTTCACTTCCAGCACTAAAGGAAAGGCTGCTTCTGCTTGCTGGCCAAATGTTTCCTGCTGGCCTCTCCTCCTGGCTGACCATGCACAGGCTGGGAAAATCCATGCTGGGACTATCTGAGAAGCAGGGACAGGTAGGAAGGGTAAGGATGTGTTCAGGGATGGTTTTGCAAGGGAACAAGGCTGGGAAATCACTGGGTTGTTGCTCCCCTTGTCCACTGTGCTGCAGCTTTCCTGCCCATGCGTGCACAGAGGAAACTGGGCAGCCCCAAAGGAAGCAGTCACAGAGCAGCACCCAGCAAGGTGGCACCACCAGTCTGTGCCAGGCTCCCCCTCCCATTCCTGCCTCTGACAGCTGCAGAGAGGCATCCCTCAGTACAGCCAGCAGGAACTGTGTCCAGACCTCTCTGGGGAAAGTTGTCCCAGAGCGGTGCAAGTTCCTCCAGTCCCCCTTGTCTCCACAGGAAAGTGCACAAGCTAAATACTCCAGAATTAAAATATCTCTCTTTTTCTCTCTATGAGATTGACAACTGAAGAATCCTCCTCTTCCCAAACACAAAATAATGAAACAACCTGCTTCCCAACTCTCCAAAGAAAAGTAAACAGCATTCAGAGCAATGCTGCTGAAAATGGAACAGCAAACCCTTCTGTCATCCTTTTTCTGACAGAACTGGCATGATTTTCACACCACTAGGCTAATATACACCATCTAACATTTGTCCAATCTTTTTTTTTTAAATAACCCAATCATGGAGAAGCTTCCAGAAGCTATTTTACAGCCCTGATCTCACCACTATGAAATTCTCCCATTCTTCAGCCTACATGTTGTTATGCTTTATTTCATTGCTCTAGTTAGTCCCCTGCCAGACGTCCAAAACACCATCAGAGGACTGCTCACTTGCAGCACCTTGACATGCCACTCTGTGACTTCTGTGAAATACAGGACTGAAATTTAATCTATATGGCTGTAGCCCCAAGCCATTAGGAGCAGGCTGTAGATTTATAACAACACACTTTTTCTCCTTGTCGCTGGCCCAAGGACTCAGCACTTGCACTGCTGTGACCCCCATGGCTGCTGCTGCCTGCCTGCTGAGTGCTGGCCAGGATGGCTTTGGGTTCATTGGCTGGCATGCAGGAGGAGCAGCAAGGGGATAAGAACCCCTGTAGGTGCCACCTATACCCCAGCAGGCCTGTTCTGTCTTCCCACACAGCCTGGAGTCCCTTCCAGGCAGGCAGCAGGCACTGAGGAATTTGGGCTCAGGCTGGCCCAAATGGGAACAGCACAGGAGTCACATCCCAGATCACACCAAGAGCAAGTCTGGCAGTTTAGTGGTGCAGATGTTTGCGTGCTCTGGGTGATTCACAGCATGGAAGGTTCACAACTGACCCTCCTTCCCTGCTGAGAGACTCGCCAAGCTCAACACTTGCACCTCCACATAGCTCCCAGCTCTATGCGTGCATCCTCCTTTAAGTCACAAGACCATGAGCTGCTACAGCAGCACTTTGGAGCACCCCAAAAAATGGTGAATGTCAGGAAGTCAAACTTATAACACTGCTCATCACAGAGGCTCTGGGTATTGAAGGGTCTCAGGGGATAAGCTGGGCTCCCTTCTCCCATCACCTGAACCACAGAAGGCTTTTTCCTGCACCTCCCAGCCTGGCATGCTGTGGGAGAGGTTGATCCTCACACAGAGCACCCAAGCTATTGTATTTATCATAACCCATGTTCTGGCTCCTTCAGTAGATCCCATCTCAGAAAGTCCTCAGAATCCAGATCAGGGTAAGCCCCTGGGTAGTAGTAATGGTCCTGAGGTCTTTGTACTTTCTGCCAGCAGAAAACAACCTCTTCTCTTAAGGAAACTGCTTTTGTGCCAGTTTGCGTTTTGCAATCTCCCAAAGAGCCGTGTGCTAGGCAAGAATTCAGTCATTCTGAAATTGAGCATCTTGGGCATCAGTCAGGGCACATGGAAGCTGCTGGAGAAAAGAGAGGATGTTGCACGTGCCCCAAAGGCTTTTAATTAATGCCAATATGGAAGATGAGAACATGGGAGCAGTGGATCCCAGATCACACCATGGCATGCCCTGGCACTCCCAAAACCTTCTTGGCCTTGCAGGGCACAATGTGCCACCGATGGATCTGCACACCCCAGGTCTTGGAAACCTCTGGTGGCCTTAGAGGCTACTCCTGCCACACAACACCAAGCATTTTGTCTAGGAATTGGGGGTGGCATGGGGAATTTCCAAAGGCATGAAAGAGCCCAGCTCCCTGGAGGCACCATCTGATCTGCTGCCTGGCTGCAGCTCTGGCACTGCTGGGGCAACTCCACCCTGCAGACCTCCTCTAATGAGAAAGCCTTCTGCACATTTCACAGATCTGCCATGTATAAACAAGTAGGTCATTGCTGTAATCTCCTCATCTGGGTATTAAAAAGCCTGTCCAAGTTTAAGCTTGGGGTGTGTCAGTCTTATTATTCCCAAGGGCTTCTGTTGAGTTTGGCAGGGGAAGCACGGAGGCTGCCAAGGTTAATGAGAGCATTCCCAGTGGCAGGTGAGTGCCCTGCTTTCCCAGACTCTCCACCCAAAACGTGCTTGCAACAGAGCCCAGCTGCCCCAGTCCCAAACTGGGGAGCAGGGATTTGGGGACTGGACAAGCTTTTTTCCAAAGCACAGAGTGCTCTGAGTCAACAGCAAGGGACTCACAGGCTCCTGCTAGGAAGACAGGGATTTTTCTGAAAGAAATACTACCTGGCATTTAGCTGCAAAGACCCTGATTTTATCAGAGTGTGTAGATGTGTGTGAACGTGTGGTGAGTGATGGTGTGTGAAAGCAAGAGGGCACTTTGTTAGCAGCCCAGCCTCTGGAAACCAGAGCCTGCAAGGGAGCTGACTCCAGCTTAATATTGCACAGCAAATTGAGGGTGCTTGTTGCACACAAAGCAATAATTGTATCTGGTCCAAATGAACTCAGCCATCACTCCAGGATATAGTTATTATTACTGTTAACAGGGAGCTAACACCAGTTACTGCTCCAAAATGAACTCTTTCCTTGTCTCCTGATTGGATGCCATCACTCTCTTGCTTATAACAGTGATTGCTTTCTGCAGCCTCCATCCGTTTTCTCTGCAGAAAATACAGCTGCCTTGGTGTTTTGACTCCTTCCTCATTGCACTGATCAAGCTCACATTTCTATCCCTCCACCCCACAGGCATCCATGGCCTCCAAAATGTGAAGCCCGGGACTAAAATCAAAGCAGTGAATTTTTGCCAGGCAGATGTACATCCAGATGCTGTCACACAAACACAAGGAAAATCAAGCCACTGTCAAAAACCCATTTAAAAGCCAGCAAGTGCTTATATCGAAGGAACAGCCTCAGAACCGTTTTTCCTACATAAATACCATGTTCTAGCATTTGAAATTTTATTGCCATAACCCTGCCTATTGTGGTCTGCTAGAGTAAGCCCAGAGATTTGCCTGCCTTACCATTCTTGCCCAGCACTTCCCAGGTCAGTATTAATGTGCCCCCTTACCAAAGAGGAGAGCAGAGCCCCAGAGATCAGAGGCCCCGAGCTCAGGGGCTTTCTGAGGGATGCAGAATGAGCTGGTGTCACAAACCCCGTGTTGGTTTTACCCAAATGCAAAGCCTCACCTTCTACTTTGGAACAGTCACTTTCAAACACAGTATTCTCTCTCAAGGAAAAGACACTAAAATATTTCAGAAATCAACACTAAATCCTTTTCATGCTCTGGCTGAGATTCTCCTCCGAGGTACACGCTGACCCTGGCTTCACCTTAAATAATATATACATTTCCATAAATGTTGCTGTTCATGTCAGTGGTGCAGACAGCTGTTTAAAGAGCAGTTGGCTGGTTTGCTCCATCAGGGAGCAACAGCAGCGTGGCTGAAGCAAGCCTAGAGGGTGGGTGGGCACTTTGGCTGGTGACAGTCCCTGCCTTGGCCCTTGAAGGTGCAGCTGGGGCTGGCACAGGGCTCACCTCCACAGAGAGGAAGCTGGTTTGGACATTCCCAGCCATGGCTTATGACCAGAGGGCAGCTTAGGACACAGACATCGCCTGTCTCTGAGGCTGGGGGAGAGAAAAGCAAAGAAGAGCATCATCATCATCATCATCATCATCATCATCATCATCATCATCATCATCATCATCATCATCATCATCATCATCAACCTGTCATCATCAACCTACACAAAACACAGTCTGCTGTCCCCAAAAGCCACTCCTGCACTGTCCCTGCAAGTCACCAGGGAGCATGGAACAATAACCACTCTTCTGGCCACTTCACCGGCAGCCTGCTCCACACACAGGTGCTGGGAACACCCACGAATATTTGGGATTCATGGAGAAACAGAGCGTGTGCTGCTCCATCATTCCAGGCACAGGCAGGTGCTGGAGCACACCAGGCTGTGCAGCCCTCGCAGCCACAGAGCTGTTCTGCCTTTCCCAAAAGCACCAGCCCTTTCCCCGTGCCTACAAACAGAGAGGAGAGGCAGAGCCAGCAGCCCCGTGTGCCGGAGCAGCTCTGTCCCCATCTCCCGGCAGTGACAGTGCCTCTGCGCCATCTCTTGGCAGCTGGATTTGCATTTCCCCTCCTGCAGCACAGAGCTGCTACAGTGAGAGACGGCCGGGGATGCTCACCGGCACCTGCAGCGGAGAAACAAGTGTGAAACCGGCCATCCAGAGCGTGGAAAGACACGGGGCCCTTTTCTGTCAGCAACAAACACAAGAGGACCTGCATTTTTCCTGTGTGTGTGTGAGGAACAGGACATTTGCACCTGTGCAGGATGCAGGACATCAGACACCCACCCGCACCAGGCAGAGGAGCTGGCGGTGAGTGCTTGACAGAGAAGGATCAGACCCTCACAGCTGGCTCAGGGAAACATCCAGAAAACATTCCAAAAACATTCTTTTCTGAAATCAGGTTTTTCCTAAGCTACTCCCCCTGCAAAGCAGAGCTAAAGCACCATGGTGCTGGCTGACAGGTGCCCCCTGGAACAGTCTGACAACTACAATTACAACCCCAGGCTGCCCCAGCCAAGCCCTGGCCTGGGACATGCCAGCCCCTGGCTCAGCTCGCTGGTGGCTGGGCTTCATCGTCTGTGATTATTCCTGGGCAGCCCTCTGCCTCCCCCAGGCTTGCAAGGGACACAAGGAGTGCAAGTGCCTTGTGTCATCGGCTCCCTCTGTCAGCTGGCAAGGCAGCCCTGCACGCCAGCCAAGTAAGTTAATCAGGCAATGCTTAGGGGACCATAAATAGTTCTCAGCAGTGTGATTTGTCTGACTGCATGGGATAGATATGCCATCAACCAATTTACCCACAGAGTCAGAAAGGAACCAGGCAGCAACAGCTGGAAAAGCCCAAGTGCAAAGTGAGGCTGAGAGAGAAGAAAAAAAAAAAAAAAAAAAAGCAGAGAAAAGACTGCAACACTGACAGATGAGGATCTTGGCAGCAATCACCGTGTGTGTGTGCTTTGTGTATGTCACAGCATCATTGCAAGGCTTAATTAAACAATAAGGGCCCCGGGAAGTTCAGGTGCTATGGGAGAACAAGGTGATGGCACTGATCCTGATCACCTGAAACGTGAGCCGCTCTGGGGAGAAAGGGGGGGAAAAGATCCATCTTATTGAGATCAGAGCAATGCCAACGGGCTTGGCTGACACAGGAAGAGGAATTGCACCTCTTCATCAAGAATATTCTTTATCTGCCCATTTTGGGTACAAATAAGAGTAGAGAGATCATTTTGACAGCAGCGATGAGATTGCTCAGAAAATGAACCTGTGAAAATTGATTTCTGAGCTCTCTGTTAGGAGTGGAAAAGAAGAATAATTTCAGGTTGTCCAGAAATGCAGATTTTCCAGTTTGCTTGCTGACACCTACCATGGAAAAAAATAAACACACTGGGTTGGCTAAATCCTTGCTTTTGACACAGAAATGCAGTGCCATTTACTTCATTTTGAGGGCTTATGTTTTGTTTAATGCTCTTTTTTTAAAAAATCGTGTTTCAAAACAGAACATTATTTCAAAATGAAAAAGGGAAATGTTTTGTTTAGGAACTGTGGGAATAAAACATTTTGATTGAAAAAAAGCCACCCTCCATTATTTAAGCCCAAACTATTTGTTGCACTTGACACACATTTGCAAATGGATTCAGTTGCCCTGAAAATTGAGGGGTTTTTTCCTTGCTGATAGCTGCTTCAGGGGGAGGAGGGAAAATAGCCTATTTCTGCCTTGGAGTTCATTTGTTCCTGAAGCTCTTTAGCTCAGCTGGAGTCAGAAATGTTCATCTTCACTGTGGGAATGACCAGGCTGTGCAAACAGCCTGCAGGCGAGGGGTGGCAAAGGTGCACTGCTCTGTGCTTTGCCATCAGGAAGGCTGCAGCCCCTGCTTTTGCTCCAGTATCCTAACATCCCAGGACATTAAAAAATTGGGATTGCACATAGAGACCTGTTGGGAAAGCCTCTGGCTGCCTGGAAATGCTGTTTGGCCACAAGGGCTGCAAAAAGCATAATTTTTCCAAACAGAGCAGCTCCTCAGAGCTCCCCTGAGCACAGACCCCTGCAGCACACCATTGCTGGGTGGCTTTGCCAGGAGAAGCAGCAGTCAGGTGTGAAGCCCAGCTGCAGGACACAGCCAAGCAATCACTTGAGCCAGCACCCCTTCCTACCAGGAGGGCAGCATTTGTCTTTGTGGAAATGGTCTTCAGCTCTTATCCAACATTTCTGCTGCTTATTCTACTTTTGCACTTCTAATTAAGCTCCTTATTAAAGCAATTAATTCTCCAAACACAAAACTGCAGTGAGTGAAAATTATTACCGACCGAAGGCTGTTTGGTGGAGTGTGGTAAATGAGTCGTGGAGTGCTGTAGCTTAATCCTGGTCCCCACAGATAAGGATTGTTGGAAGAAAAGCCTTCCCCCACTGCTGGAAGTGTTTTTTGCTGGGGCTCAGCAGGTGACAGGGGAAGAGAAAAGCACAGACACACCCCTCCCCTGAGAGCAGCACTACAGGAGCCTCCCAAACTCATCCCTGACAACGCAGCCTGGGCATCCTCTTATTTTGTGGAGTGCTGTGTACGTTAGGGTTTAATAACAAGCTCAAGATTTAGGACTCCAGGGCCTGAGGGCTGTTCTTCTATATTAGCATAACAGCCATGCAGAAACAGGCAGGGGGCCATTCCTCCCTCCAGGAGCCTTCCCTTCCTCTCCACACCTTTCTCTCTCCAGGCTGCCAGCTCTTCTACACCTCACCCTGCCAGGAAGAACTAAAGCTGCTCCTTTCTCTCTTTAGGTGGGATTACCTTTGAGAGCACAAGGAGTCTTTGCCCGACAAATCTATCATTCCCAAAGGCAGGCTGTGATAAACCCCACTCTTAATTCTGGTCTGCTTCAAAAGAAAAAGGGGTGGGGAAGAAACAGCAACAGAAGAAGGATAAGAAGTAGCTGAGGCTGACAAGCAGCTCACCTGGCACAAGGAGACCAGGCATGACACTGCCTGGCTCAGAGCATCCCATGACCTGCCTGAGCCACAGGGCAGTAAGAAACATTTCTAATACCTGAGAGACAGATGTAAGAAAAGTCCTCTTCCCCTCCTCACCCTGTTGACACCCATTATGTGGCATTCATAGAGTACCTGCTCTTTTTTTAGGGCAGACATACTTGACCATCTAAAGTTTTCTTTCTCTCCCTTAAGCATC
Source organism: Geospiza fortis (assembly GCF_000277835.1). NCBI lineage: Eukaryota > Metazoa > Chordata > Aves > Passeriformes > Thraupidae > Geospiza > Geospiza fortis. The sequence continues at coordinate 2,892,845 of NW_005054338.1, read as the reverse complement.
TTCCTCCTCACTGCAGACCTGTTAGAGTGAGCAAGTACCTTTCCAGGCACCCACAGGACCTATCAACAAAAAGGGGTGAGGATGAGATCCAGCTGAGCCAAAAAGCAGTGCCAGCAGCTATCCTTTAACTTCATCCATTAGAATGGAGTACTTCAGTTGTGAGACGCATAAAAGGATCACCTGGTCAACTGCCTGACTGTTGTCATTATAGTACAAGAGTTCTATTATCACTACATTGCAAAGGTCCCATATTGCTAGAGTTTCGTATCTCTTTGATGTTTCTCATAGGCAGCTCCTCTAAGCACTGACTCTTCCTTCTTCTCACAGTACCCAAATGACTCTAGATCCCCTCAGCCAACCAATCCACTCTTTATAACACTCTTCTTATTGGCTACAGCTGTGGCCTGTCAACATCAGGCCTGTTCCCAATCTTCAATAATTGGCTCAGCTGCAACTCCTTAATGGGGTAAGATTACTTGCTATACTACCCCCATTTTCTTATATTGTATCCCCCCCCCACCTGACCATTTCAGGTTCAAGCATTTTATCACAGGCATTGTCTAAATGCCTCTTAAACACAGACAGGGGTGGGGCATCAACCACTCTAAGAGCCAATTCCAGTGCTTGACTGCCCCCTCTTTAAAGAAATGTTTCCCAAGGCCCAGTTTGAAGTTCCCCTGGCACAGCTTTGAGCCCCTAGCAGGAATATACTCTATTCCCAAGCCCACATGCCCTTTATGTTGATTAAAGCCTTTATATTGATTAGTGCCTTCACCTGTCAGTACTGCCACACCCAGCACCCACAGGTGAGGTAGAGATCCATTTGTCCTACCTATCAGCCTTTCATGAGGGCTGGGGGTTTCTCCCTTCTCCTGCTTGTACCCCAGTTGCAAACACAAAGCACAGCCACACTGCCACCGTGCCACCAGGGCACAGCAAAAGGGGACACATCTCCAGAGATTAACAGGCTCTCTGGCCAGTCAGGAGCAGCTACAGCTCCTAAACCCTGTGCAAAAAGCTCCAGAAAGACCCTGTCAGCAGGTGGAATTCTCTGGATTTCTGCTGTCTGAGAATTGTCATTCAGAGGGAAGCCAGGCTGGCACAGTTAGCACATCACGGGCACACAGCCACGTGTGACACATTGGTGGCACGTGTTCCCTGGAAAGGGCCCTGCCTCTTGCTCCAAGCAGAGAAACAACACATCCTACCCAATTTTATGGCAATTTCTGGGTGCCATGGAACAACGGTGCAAGGGAAAGGCTGCAGAGAGCCAAACTGATGTCCAACTCCTAGAATTCCTGGCTGGAGGCTCACTTCAAGTGTCATCTGCAGGGCTGTGAGGGGGAGCTAAGCTGCAGAGAGTCTGCCTGCTACTGTTAGTGTTGCTGCTTTCCACTTGCATTCAAGACCAAAAACTCTGGGCAGTTCTGCTGCTTGTTCTGCTCACATGCTTTGGGCTCCCCAGGCAAACACAAGATGGGCAAGGCTGGGTGGAGCTGCAGAAGGGAAGCCTCTCAGGCAGCTAGAGCACGGGGAAGGGGAGGCTTTACAAAGCATAAAGGACATGTCCAGTTAAAGCCTGTCCAGTCTGTGGCCATGACACAAGCATGTCACATCAGCTTGTGACACGCTGGCATTGTCCTCCAGCTGCTGCAAGCAAAAGCAGGAGGGAGGTGCCAAGCCCTGGAGCCCTGCAGGCCCCTGTGCCAGGAGGCTGAGGTGACAAAAGCCAGCTCAGGGAAGAATCATCAGTTAAATTTCCTTCTGGCATTCCCTGCCATGCACCACGGATGGCTCAGAGCTGCAGTCAGCTCTTCCTTGGCTTGCAGGGCCCCCTTCTCCCAGGGACACACATTCCAGGGCCAGCGAAGGGGAGAACACCCCCTACCAGTGCTGTGCGTGCAAGAAAAGGGCTTTGCCCTCCCTCTGTGCCTGCAGGGACCACAGTTACTAAACTTGTGGACAGAATAGGATAAAACCTGCCTGAAATGCCCCCAAACCACACAGACATTCTCTCTTACCTCTTAGGTTCTACAGTAGCAGCTGTAGCTCCAGATTTCCATACATGGCTCTAGCCAAAGCCAGACCTCCAGACTCTTTCCTTGAATGGTTAGAAAGCAGAGGGACTCCTCAGAAATGCATTGCAAGTGTTAAGTTCCTCCACAGTTGACTCTGGCATGCTGGGGAGCCCTTTCCCATCAAGGCTTGAGTGATCCTTGTTTTCTCACCCCAGGCAGAGCCTGAGCACAGCAACAGGGGACCTGCTTCTCCCAGGTTCCCCAGAAGTCCTGGGCTCTACCTGCCCCTGGGGCTCCTCTCATGTGTCCTTGAGTAAAAGATGGCAACTCCCAATGTTGACATCAGTCCAGGGGTCTCTCCAATTTTGGTGGAATTCAGGAGGCTGGTGCCAGCCAAGGGACTGCCATGTTAGATGTGTCAGTGCTAGGAAGGCAGTGCCTTTCTTTCAGTGCCAAATGGATGATCCGGTTCTAAGGCTGCCACCAGAGAGGCTGGTGCTAGAAAAAAACCTCCTTCAGCCAAATAATTCCACTCATCTGTCTGTCAGGAGAGGAAAGAAAGCAGCAAAACACTTTGGGATGTCAGCCAGGCAACTGTCACAGAGCAAACAGCTGCCTGGCTCTCCCCCAGTGACAAAAACACAGCAGCCTTGGCACAGGGACTAGGAGGATGCAGTGTGAGCCAAACAACAAGCAAGCCTTGCTTGGTCCTTGGTGTCTGGGGGGA
>NW_005054338.1:2886187-2889675 GCF_000277835.1 Geospiza fortis | reverse complement strand
GCTACTGCATGAGGAAGCGGGTGGAGGAAAGGTGCCCAACCCAAACCAGCTGCCATCCTTTTGTCTTCCTTTAGCTGGTTGCCTCCTTGCCCTGGGGAAGAGACAGGAGCAGCCAAGTGTTCTTCATGGGCCTCCTAAGTAAGTGCTTTACTAGAACTCAGAAAACAAAGGCTCTCTACTTCAGGAGGCAAGGCACTCATCTTTCATCAGCCTCTGATCTCCCACAGCTCTAATTGACCTCAGCAGAACACACGGATGCACTGCACTTTAAAGAAAAAAAATCACACCTCTGTGTTATCCCAGCTATCCCCAGGAGAGGTTAGAGCCAGGGAAATTTGGTTGTTCACACATATCCACAGGAGATTTGCGCCCACAAAGACATTTCTGTCGGGTTTCTGGCTGATACCAAATGCATCCTCTTTGATGTGCACTTTTGGGTCAATGCACACCAACATCCTCCAGGTCCCCTTTCATCCTGCAGGAGCCAGGGCACCACTTCTGATGGCAGAACTCATTTAAAAATGACTCCAGAAAGCTGATGTGTGTCTGCACTCTGTACCCCCTGGGAAAATGGGACCCAGCAGACATTCCCAGGAGGTTTGCTGCTGCTCCTGGCTTTTACTCCTTGCTTGGCATTTCTTCCCATTGCCTAAGACCTCCCTGTCGCAGAGGAGGTTTGAAGCCCTTCAGCTTTGAGCAATGCCAGCTGAATATTGAGGCTGATTTTCTCTATATAGATGCTGTTTTTCTCTTTCTATTAGTGGTCTCTGGAAGCTCCCAGGCCAATTGTTTGAGAGCAGATTTTATAGCTGCATGTGACAGTAAGGAGAGAAAATATGCTAATACATTCCCAACACGGGAAGAGAAATGCCAGGTCAGGCTGTGGGAAAGGCAGCAGCCCTGCAAGGAGAAGCAGCTTTGCACAGGCAAGGAGAGCAAGTCACCATCATGCCAGTGGCGCACCTGGCTAGGAGGGGGCCAGGCTTGCTCAGCTTTCAAGAAAAGTGTGGCTTTCCCTGGTGCAAAGAGTGGATTTATCATGGAATGAGTGTGGAGGCATGAGGGAACAACAGATCCTCCTGGTGGCCTCGCTTGGTCTCCATCCCTCATGGCTGTAGGCTCTGGAGTGAGGCACAGCTGGTGACACATCATTTCAGACTCAAAGGAGAGAAATGCTTATTCCCTGCACCCCAGAAAAGCAGCACTGAGGTGCAGAGTAGCTGCTGGGGGAGGGTGAAATCAGACAAGAGGTTTCTGGACGGATTTGGGGGCCAGATGGCTGTTAGGAGAAGGAAAATTGTAGGCTGAACTTTCCCCACACCTCCTGGCTGTGCGTAATTCAGAGAAACCTGAATCTTCACGGACTTCCCAATCAGATAATCCACGGGTTACATGCATGGAAGCACACCAACTTCTTCTCTGGTTTCAAGGAATTCAAAAGGTGAAATTGATTCTGCATATGTTGGGGAGTGCTGAGTGCAGGATGTCGTGTTTCCAATCACTGCTCACATCTTGTTTGCCATCCCAGCCCTGGGAAGCGCAGCCTCCTCATTGAAAGGCTCTTCTTCCCTCACATCTTCATTCATCAAGCCAGCAGTCGACAGAAGCCTGTAAGCACAAAGCTCAACCACAGCAGTGGGCTTGGGAGATTGCTTTATTTTTAGAAAAAAGAGCCTAAAAACTTAAAACAACCATATTCCTCTGGAGAACTGACTCTAGAACCATTACTAGTAAAAGCTGCCTTGAAATAAAACAGTTTCTAATGACGGCATTTAGCAGCAGTTTCAAGAGCCCAGTACTCTTGCAATTTAATCAGAGGGGAATGCATTTTTGGGGAAGGCATTCAGGGCCAGTGAAGGGCTCCAGGGTAGGCAGCATAACTGGCCTTAGCTTGCCTGTCACTGCTCACAGCAGTCTCTGATGCCTTTGCTCACAGGACCCAGCATTTCCCCTCTGGCTCCTCATAATGCACCGAGATCTCCGATTCCTAAGTGGTTTGCAGTGCACAGTTCCTTTTTCTCAGTAACTCTCTCATTATAGGCCAATTTCAACTTATAAATTCATTTATAAGCCAGTCCATTTGTGCAGACCATCTTGCTGGAGGCAGACTTCTGCCTTTCTCTATCTCCCTCCCTCCCTGCTTTACTGGAGCCTCTAATAGGGACAAGTGTGTGTGAATCCGGGACATCTCTTGTCTGCTGCTTGTGTGGGGCAGAGGCTGGGGACAGGCACAGCCTCAACCAGAAAATGTGGACAAATTTGGGAAGGGGAAGTGCAGCTGTAACTGGGGGTGTTCTTGCTGCCCAGATAGGGTACAGGCAGTAGAGAGGGTGGTGGTTTTTGCAAACACAGCTGTGCCCAGCCCCTGCTGCCAGATCACGGGTCAGGGACGTGCTCCTCAATGTGTGCTCACCTTGCTGCTGCTCCTTCCCAGACCTCCCTGAGGGAGCAATGCCAACCCCAGGACACCCTCCCAGCAGGGGCCCATCTGGCAGAGGAAGAACTTGCTTCAGTTCACTCCATCATTCCCAGGACTCTCCCTATCCCAGTGGCCTTGAGATGCCTTCCCATTGTTAAAGTAGCTTCGAAACATAGATCCAGGGACTGGGACAGGAGTGGCCACCACCTTTGGGCAAGGAAAGACAAGAGAAAGGGAAAGGATATGAAAGAAACCCAGCAGCAGGAAAGTTGACCTTGCCAGGCACCTTCTCCAAATGTGAATGGCCCCAGCCCCTCAGCTAAACCCAGTGAACCAGTGAGGGGTCACCAGGTTGGCTCCAGCTGGAAGCTGACTCCATAAAAATGGGCCATCATTCACCTTTGCCACTGTGCTGCTGAGGACACACTGACTGCAAGGCAGTGACCAGGAGGAGGAGGAGGAGGAGAGGGTGAAGTAACAAGCAATAGGACAAAAGGAAATGGCCTCAAGTTGCGTAGGGGGCAGCTTTAGTGAAAGAGTCAGGAAGACTGAAAAGACTTACCTGGGTGGCGAGGAAAAGCCTGGTTAAAGGGGGTGAATTCATGCTATGGACAAATCGAGGCACAGAATATGGTGAGTGCCAGGGAAGGCGCCTGTGCCAGGCCAATCTCACAACCATCACTTGGTGATCACGTGGCCATCATGCACTAATCAGAAGCTTATCAAGCCCCAATCATCTGATGATTGGGAATCGATCATGGGATGATCACAGGCCGGTGGTATGCAGAGCAGATACCAATCACACACTGATCAGGTGAGATTGTTCATCCCTCATGTGTCAACCCTGAGCCATTCACGTGAGGATCGCAAGAAGACCACGTGAAAATCATATAAGGATCATGCAGCGACCATTGCATTGATCTTGCATTAATTGCCTGATCATCCCACAACTATCGCCTGTCCATCATGCCATGATCACACTGTCCACCAGGTGTTGATCCCGTGCCAATCACATGTTGATCCCATGTGTCCTGTCCCATCCCATGACATCCCTGTGTCACCATGGCTC
>NW_005054338.1:2884711-2885515 GCF_000277835.1 Geospiza fortis | reverse complement strand
CCCGGTATTGTTCATTCTGTGTGCTGGGGGGTGCTGTGCCTGCCTGTTAAATAAACAGGTTCCTTGCATTTCACTCGGAGGAGTCCTTCCCGAACCGGTTGCGGGGAGGGGCCGTGTGGGTTTGCTTTCTGGAGGGGCCCCTTTGGAGGTTTTCTCCCAAATTTGCCCTAAACCAGAACAACACTGGAAGGGGCTGAATCGCGGAATCACCATCCCTGGACGTGGCGCTCGGTTCAATGCTGGATGGTGGCTGCGCTCGGTGACCGTATCGGTCCTTTCCAGCCTGAAGGACTCGGTGATTTCGGGCTCCCCGGCAGAGGCAGCAGGGCTCAGCCCCGCTCCGTGTCCCGGGAAGCCCCAGCAGATGGTGCCAGACCGTCAGAAACCCTCCGGGAGCCCGCCCGGCTCTGCCGGGAGCTGCCGCCGCCGCCCCTGCCCGCCGGGCGGGGTGCGAGGTTTTGGGAGGCCCTGCACCGAGCGGCAGGAATTCCTCGGAGGATGTGAGAGCATCGGCATCCACCTCCCTCACTTCGGCCAGCACTCCTTGGCCAGCATCTCGTTGTTTCCAGCGTTTTTCTTTTCCACCGCGATGTTTGCTCCTCGGAATGACCAGAGCAATGCAATTCCCTCCCCTCCCCTTCTCTTGGCTGACTTTGCTTTGGGCAATTTATCTCGATCCTCAGTGTAAAATTTTCCTTTGCACCATTTCATCCTATTATTCCAGAATAAATCAGGATCATTTCCTTGTCAAATGCCGGCAGAGGAGGGAGAGAGAGAGTTCCATTGCTAAGGCAGTTTGGAGAC
>NW_005054338.1:2874497-2884649 GCF_000277835.1 Geospiza fortis | reverse complement strand
TTGTAGATATACTCTCTAAAAAAAGTGATGCTTTTTAGACTCACAGCAGTGATGCTTTCCCAAACCTCTCTGTGAGCAGGACTGCGCCAGAGGCTGGTGAAGATGCAGGAAGCTGTGCCATCTCAAGGACCAGCCTGGGAAGTCACGCAGGAGTGTTTCAGAGGGGGTATCTCAATAGCCAGCACTGGTCTGGCAGGACTGCCAGCAGACAGCAAACTCATAGGTCTCAGACCCCAAAAATCAGGACATCTGTCCCCAGGGAACTGCACACCAGGGATGGAAAACGGCTGACCACAAAGCCCACCCACCTGGGCTTTGGTGCTCCCAGCTGGTGTTGATGCAGTCACAGCTAAACAGAAGCCAGCTTTTAAATTACAGAGCAGAGAGCCCACCCATTCCTCACCTACACCCAACAGCTAAGCTCATCCATGTGTCATTAAAACCATGACACCATGTTCCAGGCATGTCCCTGTGACCAGAAGCCTGGGAGAGCTGAGTGAGCAGAGCCCCCTTGGAAAGCAGGGTTGGGACCAAGAGCCAGTGCTCCAGGAGGAGACTTAGTGCTGGAGCCTGAATGTGGGAGCTGTCAGGCAGACAGCTTTGCTGTCCCTGGCAAGTGCCCTCATCCCTAATGCTCTCCTGCTTTTTGGGGGAATGCAGGTGCTTCAGCCTTGCTTTATAAACATCCCTGTCTCTCCATGAGGCTGGGCCAGTGGTGCCTCTGGCTGCCAGGGTCTCTGCTGGTTTCATCAGTAAGGAGGCCTGAGAGAGCGTTTTGCCCCTCCCCATGGATGTGTTCTCACTGCCCTTTCTTCAAGTCCCAATGAAATTTGATAGAAAGGGTTGCAGCCTCAGCTATATTAAGGTCCCCCTGACTTACATCCTGTATTTCTACAAATGTGAGTAAGCAGATAGAGGATTGAGACCCCCACCATCACACTGGCCTTTGCTCAGCTGCCACCAGGCAGCTACAGCTCTCCAGGGCACAGTTAAGCATGTCCTCCCTCCCCACAGGGGCATTTTTAATCAGAGGCTTCAGCTTGTTCATTTCTCTCTGGGTCACTGCCACCAGTGGGGCCCTCAACCACAAACCATGACCTCTGTGTTGCAGGGAGAAAAGGTGAGACATCACCCAGCAGGAAAACACTCAAGCTTGAACGTTGCCACAGCAGAGGAATCAGGCACAGAAAAATTGAGGACACCAGTGTGATTTCACATATTTAACCTCCTGATAATTCCCTCTTGTCTGTATTACCTCTCAGCTTCCAAATCCTCAGTTTGGCTCAGAGAGAGGGAGATTTCTCTCAAGGCTTTAAATCTTGGGATTAGGTTCCTAGGAAATGCCTGTCCAGGTCACACTGATGGGCTGTCTAGTCTTGCCTCCCACCGTAGCCATGGGAAAGAGCACACAGGGTCGACCACTCTGGGGTCCTGTCCCCACCATCCTCCCACACTCCCATCCTCTCAAAGCCAGGGGGGTGAGAGGGCACTTACCACCCCTTGGAGTACCTCAGTCTTGAGCCTGTTGTCCTCAAATGCCGCTCACCCTGCCCAAACCTGCTGGGGCTGCATGCCTCCAAGGGGCAGAGGGCCAGGAGTCCAGGACCTCCTGCATGAAGATGTGCTTCCTCTTGTAGCTTCTTCCAAAGAAGTGTGGGAGCTTCAGTGAGTGTCTCACAGTGGCTGTGCTGCAGGGTTGGGTGAACAACTCCTTATTTGCTACCTGGGTGGCTTAGCAAACCTCGTTTGTATTCCTTGACAGCCTCCTTCTCTTCAAAAACTGAAGTATTTTCACATCCCTCAGCTTTCAAAGGACACAGTCAGGGTCATGTGAGCCTAAACCACATCCCTGAAAGTGCCAATATTACCATATCTAATTCCCTGCCCTTGCCTTGGTATTCAGGTAGTGGCCCCAGGTTGAAGGCAAAGAACATATCCAAGGAGACCATGAGTCTGTGGAGATGTGAGAGAGAGGACTCAGCCTGAAAATCACTGCAGGAACTGGTGTAGGTCTGGCATGCCCCCATCAGCGTTAACCAGGAGACAGCTCTAGGTCTAGCACATGAGCCTTTGACTGTGAGGGCATAGAAGGTTTTAAAAGAAGTGAGATAAAGCCATTCTGAACACTGCTGCAAGACTGGAAGTGTGGCACAAACAGCTTGTGCTGGTGCAGCACGGTTTCAGTTGCTTGCAGTTTGTGTTGAGGTTTCATATCACACCACAGGGCTCTCTCATCGTCTGTGGCCTGACATTTCTAGAGCAGACAAAGGCAGCAGTGAGCATCAGTGCATACAGAACATGCTAGAGATATTGTCTGGATCTCCAGATGGGTTACATGAGGCAATTAAGAAACTCTGAGCTGGCTAGACTTCTATGACAATGACAAGGAAGAAAAAATTCAGTGGCTTGTTGGCTTTTCCCTGCACCTCAGGCCTTTGAAGGGACAGAGGTCACTTCACAGTGGTTCTTTCCTGGACAATCTTCAAAAGTTTTTGTCCTTCCTTGATGGGTTCAGCCCTGCTGCAGTGATATCTTTCATAAGGAGACAACTCTATCACCAGGAAACCTCTTTTTCCAGGCTGATATTTAAACAAAGGTGTTTCATGTGTATGCAGGGTGTGGAAGAGAAGCAGAGGGGTCCAGGAGAGGTGTTTGTGCAGGGCTGGTAAGAGAGATTTACCCTGGCAGAGAAAAGTAAATGTGCATGACACAGCTGAAGGCAAGCTTGTGTGTTAACAGACAGAGAGGAACATGAAATGAGATGAAAAGTGAGCTAAAGAATAGGGATTTGACAGCACTCAAAGATGTGGTGTGATCCTACAGCAGCCCCTCCACCATCTGTGGCCATGAGGATCTGAGTGCCTCCAAGAGTAAAAGGTTTTAAAAACATTTGCAGCCAGAATGCTGCACTTGGGAAAGCTTGGGGAAAAAATCATCCCCAAGAGTCACATCAAAATTATAATAAGAACCCCCAAACTTTTGTAACATGTCATGCTCCAAATTAGCCATCTCTCCAACTCAAAGCATGTGAAATTCTCTCCTGTCCTTGGAAGGGGAGCACCCCAGGGAGAAGCAGATCAAGAAATCCTTAGAAGCACTAAGGAAGCCTCAGCAGGGATCTACCTTCAAGGGCACGAAACTTTACTGCCTGGGGTAAACCAGCAGGTCTCAGCCTGGGGGCAGTGGTCAAAATGAGCGATGTAAACTGTCAGTGTGTGCTATGCTTGCCATGACCATCAGCCTGCCCAGGATGAGCCCAGGCTCCTCTCAGGTTCCACATGAAGGGCACCACTCAGCCACTGAGCACCTCATCACTGCTGGCCCAGCTATCAGTGTCTCCAGTGCAGAGAGGATTTCTGTACAGACACACAGCTTTCCCAGTTCACAACCACAGACATTCATCCCTTTCCTTGAAACAGATTCGCATGCTGAAGCTGAGGAGGTTTGCAAACCAAAACGAGCAGGGCACCCCTGGTCTTGGAGAAGCACGTGGCTGGTGGCCAGCAGTGTGTCAGAGTGGCAGAGAAGTGAAAGCTGTCCTTACCTGATACTCGAACAGCTCATGATTTAACTTGCTTGTGCTCGCCTGAACTCAGTCTGCTGCACAAACCCACAACTTCAGCCAAAACTGAGGGATTTAAAGGAACTTGGGAATTCAGGAGCAGCAGAAAACCTGGGGCCAGAACAGAAACATTACACACAGTTCACCTTGCCCATGTGTAAAGTCACCCCAAGTGCAGAAGCCCAGGGGTCCTGATGAGCACCTCAGGGTGGGGAGAACCCCACATCCACATTCCAGTGTAAAGCCAAGAGTGACAACACCACCACAGCAGAGATGGCAGGAATAAGGTGGAAAAAACATTTTTCATGGCCTTGACATTGACCCAGAGTCCCACCAGAAGAGGAATTGCTTTGGAAAGCACTCTCGCTGGGGATTTATGGGTGAACATGACTGTATATTTTACAGTACATTCTTATGGCCTCATCGGTCAATAATCTGCATTTAACTCAGTCCCTTCAGAGTGTGATGGGCCATAACGCTTGTGAAGCAGCTGCTACATGCTGAAATAATAATCAAGGAAGCAGAGGGCAGAGCTGATAATTGACTCTGCTAATGTGCAAGTCGGGACTTTGAGTTATTGATCAGCTGTGCTTCAGTGGCTCAGCAAGAGCCTGGTCCTCTATGCTTGGAGGTTATCGACTCAGATGTTTCAGGAACGGGGTACTCTCTTCCCCTGCATACTGCTTTTTTGGGTTGTCTCCTCTTCTGGATTTTTTTCAGCATTTTCCCTGGGACTGGTCTAGGACAGACCCCTGAAACTGCCTGGCAAAGCAATCTTGTCCTCACATCCAGCCTGCTGTTGTCCCACACACTCAGATCTTCAGATCTTCATAAACACACAATGCTGAGGAGACAACAACTTTCACCCCTCAGCACCTCTTTTAGCACCATTCTTTTTAGCACCTCTGAATCCATTGCTTCCTCCTTCAGGTCTTCCACCTCCCTCTCCTCTTTCTTGATTGACCTTCTTGAGCTTTGCTGCATTTTTGGCATGCTCCTCCCTGTCCCCAGAGGTTGCCATGGCTGATCAAGGCATGTCACTGACACCTCATCCCAACCAGCCCTGACCACCTGCTCTCCCATGTCCTGGCCAGTGTCAGCTTCCTCTGATGTTGGTGAGGCATCTGCAGCCACATCTTAGATGTGTACTTGCAAAACCCTGCCAAAAAAGGTAACTAAGTTATGTTAGGCAGTTCTTCTTTTCAGCTGGTTCACTGGTTTGTTCAAAGACTTGCATGAATGCAGGAAATGTGGTTTCTTTTTGCAGAATCTCTGCAGGTTGCACCTCTAAGTAATCTTACCCATGTAAGCTTCACGGCCAATTCTCCTAATTTGCTAGGCATTGCATGCATTTGCACGCATGTCAAAGAGACCTGTAATTCTCCAAATCAGCCCAAGAGCTGATAAAAATGGGAGTAAAACATTCTAACATTCTCCTTTTTTTTTTAAGTGTGTGTGAGGCTCTTTTTTCTTCAATGAGAGAAACATTTCTTTTTGAGATATGGTCCTTTCATCCTCATGCTCCCCAAGACCTCTTGGCTGTATGCCATCATGACCTGGAAGCTTAATGATACTTACTGGTTTCTCCAGCTCCTCCTCTCTCAGTCTCTGATGCTATTTGCTCCTGGTGCAGAAAAGGGCAAGATCTGAGTAAGCACCTCCACAGCCATCTTCATAAAAGGATACTGATGTGAAGGAATTACTCAGCCCTTCAAGAACATATTTAGTTTCCTTAATTGCTCTATTTTAAGTACAGGTGACTCAATCCTCAAATATTTAAGCAGACTTCCCAATATATGGGTTACTTGGGAAATCAATGTTTTTACACCTCTAGGTTTCTGCATGCTTAAACTCATTTTCATCTTCTAAGACTGGGAAAAAATGTTGTCCAGTGAAGAACATGACAAGCTTAGTCTGAGTTGTCCAAAACCAGTTGTGAGATGCTTTGAGCAAGTGCTTTCAGAGCAGTCTAAGGATTCGGTGGAGAAAAGTAAAAGAAGATTCAGTGATTGAAAGTTAGAGTCAGAAAAGCCATGTGCTCTTAGCTGGGGAAGGTGATTATGCACTGTAGTTCACTCCAAGAGGAGGGCTGGAGCCTCTCCATCTTACCTTCTCCATCACTGCAACATTATTGAGACCTAACACGAGGTATCCAAGTGAAAAGCCAAAACATTCTGGCAGCTTAGCAAGGCTAACCAAGACCCAAAAGCTGCAAGTTTTGACCATCAGACCAAAAGCTCATTGATTCTTTCAGACGGTGATTTCTTCTACTTCTGCCATGGTTTGGTGATTCTCAGCATCTTGAAGCAACAAACCATGGTTTTAATTTGAGTTTCTTGTAGATCTCCTTGCAGCCTTCCTCTCCGTTTCTTAACCAGACACCACAAAAAGGCCTTCATTTCCTTGGATCGCTCCTTACTGCTCTGTAGTTCATGGCTCTGAGGTCACTGTCATAGGTCTCCAAGCCACCCTTCTTCACTTCCTCCTGAACAAGATTCAAAAACAGAGGCTCATGCTCTTTAATTTCAAAGGAAAAGATGGGATTCAAGAGCCAACTGAGCTGGTAACAGCTCTTGGACTTCAGGTGGAAGTGTGGCACTCCTCCCTGCCCACTGTCCTACCTCTTGGTGATGGCAGAGGTTACATTGCCCAAAATCTCACTGCAGAGTCCAAGCATTGCTTCCATCAGGTGACAGGTGTCCAGTGGACCCTCCTTCCCCTCTGTCTGCAGAAGAGGAGCAGGACAGCTCCCAGTTCAACACAGCTTGCTGGATGCTGTGGGATGTGCCTGTTTCCAACAGCACTTCTCACTTTCCATGTTGTCTTTGCAGCCAAATTTATCTATTGCCAGATGTTGCTTACCTTGCTGAGTCTGCAGCTCATGCAGGTGCCAGATTTTCACATGGATTTGTAGCAAAAAAGTTGACAGGCCTTTTGCAGGTTTGCTGTTGCTGGCAGGGTGCTGAGTTGCAGCAAGGGAAACAGGAAGGCTCTTGTTCTGCTCACTCCCATGATGCATGGAAATCTAAGAAAAAGCCAGCCAGGCAGGAAAGTGATGGCTCCATATGGAGGTTTAGGATGCCAGGGGTCAGCTCTGCCACTCAGAGGCGTGGAAGATGGGGGATTTTGAAAAGAAAAACGGCATTTTACAAGCATCAGGAAAATGCTTTCCAAATGGCCATGCCAGCTGGACAGAGCCTTGCCTGGAAGATGTGTAGATACAGCGCCTGCAGCACAGGCAGCAGATTTGCAAGGCAGAAGCCACAGCATGCGTGCTGCTGGCCTCCCCCAGCCCTCCACTTCCCATGGGAAAGGAGAAGCTGCTTCTCTGCAGGGCTGGGAGCTGACACATCATGGTGCCTTGGGGTTCCTTTTGCATCAAAATCTTCCTGACCCATGTGGCAATTGCTCTGCCCACCTTCAGTGCGCAAGCAAGCCCTGGCACCCATGGCCAGTGGCCAGCTCCCCTCTCTGCAGGGGCATCTGGAGATGGCAGTGGCCCTTCAGTAACACCGACCCTGCAGTGACACCGACCCTGCAGTGACACCGACCCTGCAGTGACACCGACCCTGCAGCGACACCAACCAGCTGCTCCCTGGGCTTCTCCTGGCTTTGGCTGCACAGGGGCACTCAGAGGGTCCCAGTGGACAGGCTGAACATGAAGTTTGGAGCGCAGCACTGCAGTGACAAACGCAAATCAGACCTGGAGCTGCACCCACAGGGACACTGCCAGCAGAAATACAGATGTGATTGTCCCACTCTCCTCAGTCCTTGTCCAGATCACATCTGTCATCCTGTATCCTCTTCTGGTCCCCACAACACAAAAAAAGGTGTTGATAGAGTGGAAAGGGGCCAAAGGAGGGCCACAAAGATGATCAGAGGGCTGCAGGTCCTTCAGTATGAGGAAAAACTGAAGTAATTAGGTCTTTTCTTCCTGGACAAGGCTTGGGGAGGAACCTCATCACAGTTTTCCAGAACCTAAAGAGTCACTACAATTTAGACAGTGGATCTCTCTTAACAAGGACCACATTGAGAGGGTACAAATTGGGTACAAGTTGTAGGAGGAGAGATCTCATCTTGATATAACAAATACATTTTTTTACAGTGAGGACAATCAATCACTGGAATGACTCCCCAGGGATGTGGTGGAGCCTCATCGCTGGAAGTTTTCAAGATGTGACTGCACAGGGTGCCAGAGAATCTCATCTACACTCTCTCTTGCCCATGAAAGGTTGAACCAGATGATCTTGGGAGGTCTTTTCCAGCTTGGGCTATTCTGTGCTTCTGAGACTGGTTCCATCTCCAGACTCCAGCTTCTCTCCAGGTCCTTGCCTTTCCTGATCCCTGTGCAGGCCCCCTCCCAGGCACTTTTCCTGCTACTCAGGGACATTGCCTCCATCCATCCCTCCCAAAATTCCCTCCCCTGTCTCCTACCAGAGGGAATCATGGCTGTGCCCTGACCAGACAGCACATGCCCTTGACAGGAGAAGCATTGTCTCTGCTTGCAGACCCCTTTTCTGCTTATTTTCTTCTGCAGAAGAATTCAGTCCTTTGCTTCTCCTCTCACCTCCTCCTGAAAACACAGAGAATGAAACGGGAAACAAACCTGCCACTTTGTTGTCCATAACCAGAAGGGTGCAGGGAGTGGAAGAGGATGTATTTAAGAATGCACCTGAAGGATTTTGGATATCCCACCCACATCCCCATTCAGCTCTTGGATCCAGAGTGTCATTCATCCTAATCTGTGCCTTTGCACTTTGCAGCAATCACCCTTTGCATGAGATCACACAACTCCTACACCCACAGCAGCACACAAATCACCAGTCCCAAGCCTGTCCCAAATAAATCACAGCTGATCTACTTATTGTACAGGAAAGGGCACAAATCACCCTTAGACCAAAGGGAAGTGTAAAACATGCCCAACATGGAAACACAGGCTGCAGCTCCCAGGATTGGAGGGATGGTGGTGGTGGTTACCAAATGTGTGTGTACACTTTCCCACTGCCCAAAATGCCCTGCCTGAATTTGGAAACAGCCCCCTCCAGCTCAGCAAGGAACATTTCCACACTAGAGCTTCTGACTTCTGTCATATCAACAGGCACCAGATGTGGGGATATTGTTCCAGATCTTCATCCCACTCTATGGCATCTGCAAATGGGATGGAGACAGAAATGTCTGATCCCAACCTGAACCAACTGCCTCAATGGTTCAGACCAAGGTTTTGGTCTTAACCCATTACTAAAAGCTGGACAGCCCAGAGTGCTTTACCAGCCTGCTAATGAAGCACGTGCACCAAGGAGAAAAACATGAATCTCATTTCTGTGCCAAAAGCGAATTCAATTTTGGAGAGAAACTGCATATTCAGTGCAGTGCATCCAGTGATCTCTCAGCTCCAGTCTGCTCTTTTCCTTCCCTAACAGGATTTTCCCAGCACTACTTACCTCATCAGCCTTTCCTTGGGACTAAGCCAGGAATCCCAGACAATCTGTCCTGTTGCCTCCAAACAACTTTCTGTCTGTCACTAACAGGTCTGCACCATCCATATGTCCTGAGGCTTCAGTGCTAAAAACAGTCTTAATCTTCTTCCTCAGCACCAGTTATCAGAATATCTGAGGCAGAAATAGATGCTAAATTTCAGATCATTAGCAGAAAACAGAACCAATTATGAAAAAATAGCCAAGAGTAAGAGATCTTGCACTGGATTAAAAATAGATTGGTTTTATCCATTCTCACTGCTTCAGCTGAGCATGCAAACTGCAGGCTTTGCAAGTTCAAAGGGGAAATGTGTCTGGCTTGGGGGACAGCAAAGCTGGTCTGTGTGGGGATGTACTCACCTGGCTCAGGTGTGAAGCACAGAGGAAGGTGTGTGCACTCCACATTTTGTGTTGTGGGCCTGGGATACCTGGCAGGGGAGCGGGCAGGGCTGGCTTCTGCACTGGGCAGGATTGGCTCCTGCACTGGGTGCCCATCTCTGCTGGGCATGTGGGGCCAGAGGTCTGAGAAGGCAGCAAATGGGAGCAAAAGTTGCTTTTTCCATGCAAATCTGTTCAACATTTTGGTTGACACAGGTCATGGCTTCCTCAGGGATTTGAAATCATCTGAGAAGAAAAGCTGTCCATTAGGCTCCCCTCAGTGGTTTTGCTGCAGGAATGTAATATCCTCTGACAGCATCCTTCCCTCACACCTTGAAAAGCTTGGAGCTGAAAACCACCAGCAAAGGAGAGGCATAACTTCTGCCACCACTGATGTGCCCTTTTGATGGGACCAGCGTGGCAGGCACTGACTAAACAAAAAATTTGTCCCAGAGCAGGGAGGAGGAGGAGGGGAGGATGCCAGGAAAGCAAGCACAAGGAGTCTCCAGGAGATGAAGTGTGTCTTCCATCTCCCTGTCAGGGGAAATTTTGAGAAAGAATGTTTTCCAGCTGTAAGGGAACACTGAAGCTCAGCGGTGCTAGGGGACAGTTTCAGCTGCTGCTGTTCCCTTGCTAAGGATTTGGGCTCCAGGTTCACCATGTGTGACCATCACCACCCCAGGGCAGGCAAGAACCCCCTGCAGCCACAGCTGGCCTGGTGGGTGACAAGCAGGGGGA
>NW_005054338.1:2864238-2874487 GCF_000277835.1 Geospiza fortis | reverse complement strand
AAGCAAGTCAAGAGCTTCCACGTTACGATGGAACATTGACATGAATATTATGTGAAGATGGATTGTTTAAATGCCTTGAGAGTTTATTTTGGCTGGGACAAGCACAAGGGCTCAGAGAAGGGAACAAAAAAAATTAGATACAATTTCCATGAGGATTATTTGTTCTGCATCATCTCAACAGAGTCCCAAAACACCATTAGCACTAGGCTTAAGTTCATTTTTTGGGCTCTGTAGTGCTGCTGGGAAATACTTGGAAGGGGATCTACAAATATACACCTCCCCAAATAAAAAGCTGGAAGACGTGAAATAAAGAGGAATATGTGAAATAAAGAGGGAATAAGAGCATGGAAAGTTTGCATGAAGAAGAGTAGCTGCAGCTTGGCTACACAAGAGCTTCATCTATTCCAAGTACAGTAAATGGAAATAAAACTCTGAGTCAAACCTTATTTGTCCTGTTAATTCAGCTAAGAATAAAGTCACAACACAGAGGGGAGAAAAAGATATACAAAACAGCTTTAAACAGCTTAAACGAAACCAAATCATTTAGCAGTACACACTTACAATAAAAGCAATTAGCATGCAAAATATTAAGAACCTATCCTGTCTTTAAAATATCTATGGGCCACAAATAGAGGTGCACAAAAGACAGATTATGAGCAAATCTCAACCTCTTATACCATCACTTCTCAATTAATTATCTGATAATCACCATGGCATTCATTTACAGAATAAGTATCCCATTTAAAATTAAACCTGCACGTAAATAGGAAAAAGAAAAAAAAGTCAATTAACAAAACAATAAAGTACCCAGCAATGTAAAAACTTTGCTGACTCCACTCCCCAGCAGGGGCAAGAGTCTGATGGAACTTTGTGCTGAGCTCTCAGATTGAGGCACTGGGGCCTACACTTCTGGCAGCAAAGCAACACATGCTGCCATAAACAATAAGTTGCAAGTTTGTCAGTGACAAGGAAGCACAAGAAAACCTGGATCCCACTTCAGTGCAGCTTATCCTTATTTCTACCTCCATCAAATAAGGCACATAAGCCTCCATGGAAATCACACACTTGCATCTTGAACTGAATAGGGATAAGCAAAGAACATGCTTAAATATTTTGCAGAATTAGATCCACAATCTTAATTTCATACAGCAGTAATTCATCCTCTGAAAAATCTGTTTCTATGGAAACTTATTTTGGATCCAGCAGAGAGATTTTTCCCTTTGATTCTCACTATTAGAGTCAGTCTTTTCTCTTGTCTCTTTCTCTAGAGATATTCTAAAAAAACAGATTTCCTATTTCTTTGCCCGTTTCACAGCAAACCCCTATCTCTAAGTTCCTTCATTTGTTAAGCAGAAAAAATTCGCAATTATCTTATTGTGGTAGTGTGAAGTCCTTGAATGTTGTAGAAAAAGAAAGGATAATGGATAATCTAAAAGCTTCATCTTGCCTAGTGGTCTACAGATTAACATGATTTACTGTACTGAAAGGGGATTCTAATGCTTTTAAAAGCATATTTAGGAAAAAACCCAAAACTGTTTGCCAGCCCTCCCTGTGCCCTGGCTAGGTGTGCTGTCCATTGTGGGGGAGGAGGAACAGCCCTTCATGGAAGGTGTGAATGTTCCCCAGGTGTACACAGCAGCAAAATTATGTTTTTGTGTTTATTTCCTGATAATTCACTCCTTTGTTTCTTTTGCTATCTTGGCTGCTCTGATCATGGTGCAGCTGTTACACACACCTGGCTATTCTCACATGAAGGTTTTGCTTCTGAATGACAGTGGTCAGCTCAGAGCCCATCGTTTCATACGTGAAGCTAGGGCTGGTTAATTTTTGCCACCATGTCTCACTTTACAGTCACCTGCACAAAAGTCATCTCTGTTTCGTTACCCAGCCACTCAGTCTCATAGCACCCTGTGAATTTCATCAGAGTCAGCCCTTGCTGCTAATGCCTTGATTAACTTAATATTATCTTTCTTTGTTTAGCAATCATCCTCTTTTCCAGCCCATTTCTGTGTTCGTTGAGCAGCACAGATCTCATCGCTGGTGACCTCCCTTTTCTGTCAGAACCACTTACTTTCTTTTCTGCCTGGTATTTTTAACAAATAGCTTAGCCCTGTGAGGAGCTGCCAGTTTTGTCCTACCATTACTTAGTTTCTGTGATAACCATGGACATTGTGGACCCTCTTTTGGCTCCACACAGACTACAGCCACAAGATTTTCCCCATTAGCATGCTGGCTCCTTCAAGGAACCTAACAGATTTGAGAGCCTTTTTCAATAGCCAGACCATTTCTTTGCTTAGTGCAGAGGTCAATCCTCCCTGCAGGTGCCCACAGGTCCCTCAGATTTCTCAAGCCTGCCTGGTCAAGTGCAGCATCTTGCAGAGACATCCAAACCTCTGAATACCCACAGGAGGCACACAACAAACTCCAGTCCCATCCTAGACCCAAAAGCCTTGTGTTAGTGAAGAGTATAATAAATATCCCTTTAGACATTCATTCTTCAAGACAATTCAGATCTTTCCCCAAAAGAATCTCAAGATGTTGTCTAGTATCAGCTACCAGGCTCCCAGGTCACTGCTTCTGGATTAATGACTCCATCCCCAGGAGCCTCTGGGTCTGCTCCAGAATATGTTTGTCAGTTGTCTTGCTGGAGTTCAATTAAATGCCCAAATGACAGCACAAAATGAACAACACCTACCCTCCCGTGCCTTTGCCTCACCTGGAGAACGCCCCAAATTGATGTTCATGCTCTGACACCAAAGAGCAGGATGACCTTGCAGGATGTGTGCCTTCAAACGTGGCCATGTGACACCAGGACAGCCTCCCAAGGACAGAAAGCAGGGGACAGTGTGCCACACAGAGTTAGCCTGTGACATCCCCCCTACCCTTGCTCCCAGTCTCTTTAGCCCTTCGGTAATTCCTCTCTGAATTGCCTGCCTTTCCTAACATTACCAGGCAGCAGCGCACGTCCCACTCCATTAAGCCTGTAAGCCACTGGCTGGATGGTATCTGACTCGCATCCGTTTGCAATTTAAAACGGGCATTTGCTTCAGATCAAAGCAGCAGCGGCAGCAGGAGCAGAAATTAGCATCTCGCAGCCTCTCTCTCCCTGGTTTCATTGCCACAGTGTGTCTCCCTCATTACCAGGGAAATGAAATGTCTTTACAGTTCAGGCTGCCTCTCTGCCTTTTTATCCCGCGGCCACGGCGTGAGGCATTGCCGCTGCATTTAACATCGATTGGTCATGGCCCTTCTCTTTCAAATGGGACAGTGGACCTCTCCTCCCTATTAGCATCCCACGAGGGGGCTGGGAGGAGTCACAGCCCCTCCTGGTATGCCATACTGCTTCCAGCATTCACCCATTAATTCCCTCATGCTTAAAATAATGATAAAACCGGCGTTCTCCCCCCAGCAGGTCAATTTTCACACTTAGTCGACAGCCCTAGAAATGAAAGTTCCTCTCACCCCTACAAGGAGTAGGTACAGCACAAGTACACACATTGATCTTGTCAGTCCCACACCACCACAGCCAGGATCTTTTCTGGGGAGTGCAGCTGGCTAAAAGGACACTGAGCGGGTTCCTCCTGCCTGCTGTGGCAGCAAACTGAACCAGATTCCACCCTACCACCTCTCATCCATCCGTCCCACCTCTTATCCATCCTTCCCACCTCCAGCCTCACAGCTGAACTGCTTCTGCCCTGCAAGGCATTGCTCCTTTCCTGCCCTGTGCAACTGCAACTATAATAATAATTACATAATGCCATATTATCTTCTGGAAGAAAAGAGGGAGGAGCAGGTGATTTGAGACGGACCAAAAATCCAGCAGCAGGAAGATCCAGTGCAACAGTTTCATAATGGCTGAGGAAGGTTCAGAGTTCTGTGAGTGGTTCTGCTTTGTCTAAGTTGCCAAAGACCAAGGCCAAAGGATACACAAAACAGGCAGGGGCTGCAGGAACCAGCTGAAATGTAAAATGGCATCAAGTGAGACCAAAGCACATAATAAAAACTGCTTCTTTTATTTCCAGTTTTTAAATATTTTATCACAGGAGAAAACCGAATGTCAGATTTCCAAACCAACTCAGAGTTAATAGGAAGTAATGAAGAGATGCTGCTTGAGAAGGGGCATCCCAGGACACCTCCAGGTCATTTGTTTGGAATAATTTATCAAAAGTTTGGCAACCTTCCTCAGCAGCCTTGCCCTGGCAGTCCAGGACAGCATGCTGCTCTTGTGGCCTCTGCTCCAGAGCAGCAGGGCAGGCCAGGAAACCCTGAGCCATCAGCCACAAACTATCTCCTTGCTTGCAAACCACTTCCCTCCACTTCTGCACAGCAATCAGCTCATCACCCACCCTCTCTCTTGCCAAAAAAGGCCCTCAGTGCAGGTGAGTCACTGGTGTGATCCTTTGTCCCACTGCATGTTGGATAAATCACTGAGCACTGCCCTTTTTCCTGCTCAAAGGCAAGGTGCCATAAGAGCATTCCAGGAAGGACACACAATGCAGGGGTTATATTCCCATCCATCCCACCCTCACATCATCCATCCAAGCTGCAGGAGTGTGCTGCTCTCCCCTTGCCTTACAGTTTCCATACCTTCCTATGAAAACCTTCCACACATAGCACAACCCTTCTGTTTTTATAGCTCCATGCAACCACTTCCCAGTGGATTTATTCCTCATGGACCAAGCCCTCCATTGCCCTATGACCCTTTTAAGCTGCTTTAAAAAACTGTGAAAGGACCCTGGATCTCCCTGCCACATGCTGCCCTCACACAGGACATTCATTCCCTGGGCAAGGGCACATGTTGGGGACAGGGTACAGCACAGGCACTGCTGTGCTGCTGCACCATTTTCTCCCCTCTAGGTGGGGAATGTAACAGCTAAATATATATTTTATCAGCTGTTCTAATTTATATCACAAGCAGAATTTGAACAAAAGGTGTTGATGGGGGTGGGTGAAAGTGGTCAAGAGCCTCAGCAGCAAAATCAACACCCTCCCGGCTGTCCCACGAAGCACACACATCTCCCTCCCTTCTCATGCATTTACCACAGCTGAAAGAATTGTTGTCTTTAAAAACAGGACAGTTTTGGAGTTTTTGCTATGATAAGTTACAACTCTAAGTCTACTCATGGAAAAAAATACATCCTAAACATTTAGTCAGCTAAAGGTTTGGCAGTGACCCAGCAAAGCCAGAAGAAAAAAACAGGGGGAAAAGCCCACCGCTGCAAAAACACACATTCTCCTTGCAGACCCTTTCATCAAGGCCTTAGGCACACTTACACACCTAAATTAAAACCTCTACACCTGCATGAAAGGAAAGCTGCTACTTGTGGGGCTCTGGTTAACTGAGCAAAAATGGCACAGAAGAAGAAAGTGCCCTGTTGATGGAGAAACCTCCCTCTCTCTGCCCACCTTGTTCTCCCAGGCCACCAGACACAGCAATCTCGTGCTGCAGCAGTCTGCAGCTTTTTTTGTGCAGATCAGATGGCAGGAAAGATGCCTCCACAGACCTGCCATGGGCTCCTGAGGTGGCTGAGTGAGGAGACAGCACAGTTCTGGGGGGTGCACCAAACCCAGGTCACCCAGAGAGCTCACACAGCTTTTGGAGATTGATCCACACGTGTGACTGCCACAGTAGGGTAGGGGCTGTCCCCAGCACTCTGGTAATGAGTAGCAACCTAAATAATTCAGATTTTTGACTAGAAATATGGTCTTGATGAGGTTCATCCTAGGCCACATAAAGAATGGGCTGTCAAGCCATCTATTAGTAGTTTGCTGTGGTAATATCTGAGGAGGTGTGAGACACCAAGTGAGGCAAATAGGGCAAAATTATATTTAAAAATAAGTGGAAACTGAGTACCATTTTTTTGACTATAATCCCCAGGGAGATACAGGGACAAAGTACTTAAAAGTAGTAAAAAGAACACAAGGGAAAAAAACAATAAACTATTTGGTTTTTTTGAACAAAACCAAAGCAGACCTACCTATCTCCCTTGCAATAAGACTGAAAACCTGGTGGGAAGGCATAAGCAGCAGGCATCATATATTCTTGACTTTACCAAGGTTTGTAGGCTCCCAAGGTATTCTTGGGCAAACAAAGGAAACAATCCAAATGAAAACCTGGATAAACAGCACAAAATTAGCAGATAAGCTACATGCACAGATTTATTGTTAGCAGCTGAAAGAGAAAAGCAGTTCTTTCTTTCCCTTCTCATGCCCTTACACATCTGCATCTCCTTTCCATATCCCCTAAACACAAACCAGGCACCAGGTGGCCAGCTCACACTGCAGCCTTCCCTTGGTGGCCTGCCTCCTTCTCCTTCATCCACCTACCACTTTCCATGAAACCTGTAGGAGTTTAATATCCCGGGAGCATCTGCTTCTCTGGCAAACAGATGGAAACCGGCCCATGAGTTAAAGCTTTACCGAGACAGGGCTAAGACAGACAGCAGCATCTTCCACAAACTGGTGCCAAAAGCTGTTCAACACCCCTATGAAAATGGGGCTGCAGTTAGACAGGAAAAGCCAACAGCCCGAGCACACACTGGAGACACAACCTGCTAGACAGCAAATCTGCAGGACAGGAGCCTGACGGTCGCGAGCCAAGCGCAAACAGCGCCGCGCCGTCACACGCAAAGAGGAAATCAAACATCCTACTGGGATGTGTAAACGGGACATAACCCACCAGGCAGGGGGGAAACCTCTGCAGAGAGCCCCACATGCAGCTCTGAGCACTCACGCTGTGGGAGAGGCAGCTGGGGTCAGGGCAGCAAAGGGAAAAGCTGCACGGGGCCCAGAAAACATCCTGCAGGGAAAGACTGAGCAAGCTGGAAGCAGCCCGCACAGACAGAGGTGGCTGAACAGGGAAACCGCAGCAGATGTGTGCAAAAACTGCATTTTCAAGGGACTGAAGCACCTGCCAGTTCTTCAGGATAAAGTCAGACAGCTTTCCTAATTGCAAAGAAAGTGAAAGAACAGGTCATCTAGAGGGGCTGTGGTGTCTCTAGATCTCTCTGTGGTCACAGGAAGCAGGTCTGTAAGCATCTGCTGTGGTTTCTATAGAGCTACTTTGGTCTGAGAACAGTGTTGTCCTGATACCTGACCTTACAGCTCCCTGAGACCACATCCCATTTTGCACAATACCAGATATTTGTCAGGTAGCAGAGCTCCTCAGCCTTGAAAAGGTGAGCCCAAGCTGGATTCCAGGGTATAGAGGAGCTGCTCCACAAGCAAACACATGGCTTTTTTTATTACATGGGACAATGTGGATATGACAGCCCAGGTGCCAGGGGCTGGATGCTGCCTTCTCCCACAGCAAAAGCAAAGGAAGGAGCTAGAAGTTTGTAGGCTCCTCTCCGAGATGTTTTGATGTCCACATCTTCCTTCTGAGATCCAAGACTCCATGCCCGTCCTTTACTGGGTCAACAGGATTTGGTTTTTTGCGAATGGCTGCGATTCCTCTGCTCTGGACTTTCTTCAGGCCCAGCCAGCCTTGCTCAGTCCTCATGTTCCTGTGACAGGTTTTGGGATGAAGACCCATTTCATTTTGGAGAGATGATGCTCTTTGGGAACTCTCAGGATGTGAAAACAGAGGTGTCCAAGAGCTTCCCCAGCAAAGAGTGGGCAAAGGCAAGGGCGATGACTGAAATGGGACACCAATATTCCACTTCCTGTTCTACCACTGGTTTTTAGCCTGGATACCACATAGATTTTGTCACGACAACTAAAAGTAGTAGAAATGTGGTACTTTTGTGTCACAGCACAGAAAGAGCTGTTTTTTCCCTTACTCCTGCAGAGGAATAACATCACTTCCATCCACAGTGGGAGATGCATACTGCAAGGGCCTCCAAATGTACCACAACAAACAGAGCAGGAAATGGGGGAGTACCTAACCTAAAAGACAGAAACACTTGTTATGAAAACCCTATTTGCTTAGTAATTCCAAAGCTGCTTCATTCCACCAAAAGCAAACACACAATTTCAAGGATTTATTTCAAGAGCTACTACAAAAAAATAAAAAGCCCCTCTGCAAGTACTCAGTCCTCCTCAGCTGTTCAGCTCTGTCCTCCAAGTTACACCAGCCTCTACATACCAGCTAAGTTTTCTTGGCCTCTTCATTCCCTTCCAGTTCCATCATCCATCCAGTGATGTTGCTCTTCTTGCTTTTCCTGAATTTGCAGTACCAGCAGAAGACAGCAAGGGCCAACAGAAGGATCAGAACCAGTGGTAAGTATAAGATGAAGTTCAGCAGTGGTGGGGATGAGCAGATCCTAGACAAAACAGTTGACTCTGAAGGGAAAAAGGAAAGAAAAAGTGAGGCCCCAAGCTAGTTTAAGTTTCTCACTCCTAAGTGCTATTTTCTTAACACTTTTCCCTCAGTATTCAACAGCTACCAATTTTTAAGAATTCATTCAGGCTACCTGAGGAGAAGGGAGAGAGAAACCAGGTAATTTGCCTCAATTTCTTGTCTGGGGAGGTCAGATAAGGCCCTGGCTTGTTCATCTGAAACATCCCAACAGAAACAGCCCAGTTCTTCTGCTAGCCCGTTCCAGACTGGGCTCAGTGAGGAAAAGCAACACACCCTGCCTGACACCAGTGACAGTGGGATGAGGTAGAAATCTGTCAGAGGCTGCACCACTGAGCAAGATGGGATAGGAGGAAAGCAAAGGAAATCAGATCAAGAGGTCCCTGTCCCCCCCAGACACCTGCCCCTCCTTGTTACTGCTGATCTGCTATCATATTTCATCCCCAGTGAGCTGCAGGCAGCTGTGAGCACCATCCTCATCCCTGGCAGAACAGCTCCCTAGCTGAGGTGGAGGCTGCTGGGTACTTCAAAGATACCTGCATCACTGGAGGAACACATATGCACACACATGGCCACCCAAAAAAAAAAAAATAAAAAAGAGAGGGAGAAAGAGAAAACACCCAGCTAATCTTTTGCCTTTTGTGAAAACCATGAAAACCACTTGGCAAAAACACTTACTCAAAAATTGGAGGAGAATTTACTACCAGTTACTGAGCAATTTTAGCAATGCCTTTTCCACCAGTAATGGGTAACAAGAGATAGAGGGAGCTGATGAAGGAGAAATCTTGCGTGCTAGAGAGCTGTGATGGATAACAGCAGTAACACAACAGCAGGGGGGACAAAGTGCTGTCAGTCCCTCTCTGTGCAATTAAATCCAGATTAGCTCTGCTGTAGGTGCAAAGTCATGAGAGCAGGCCTGTGCCTGGCTGTGGGAGCAGCAGGCAGAGGGGAGGGCTCTGCAGGGTCTCTCTTTCCATGCTGGTTAGCTCTGGGAATTGCTGCAGAAGCCAGAACTCGTGTAGGCACCCAGGCTGGCTTCAGGCATGGCAGCTCCAGAGCTGAAGGCAAGTACAAGTGCAAGATCCTCTCAGCTGGGTGCATCATGATTGATTTCACAGTTTATATTTTTTCCCCCACATGGGTCATCTGAGCCTCCTATTTTCCCAAAGCAGCAACAACTCCTGCCTATTACCTTCCTAAAAATGCTGCATGCACCTGACTGAAACCTTTGCTTTTATTTACCTAAACTTCTGCATTCAGAATCCAGTCCTACCTTGTGATATATATCTTATATTAAAGCTATACTAAAAGAATAGAAGAAAGGATTTCATCAGAAGGCTAGCTAAGAATAGAAAAGGAATGATAACAAAGCCTTGCAACTGACTGAGACAGTCTGAGACAGATGGACTGTGACTGGCCATTAATTAGAAACAACCACATGAGACCAATCACAGATCCACCTGTTGCATTCCACAGCAGCAGATAATAAATGTTTACATTTTGTTCCTGAGGCCTCTCAGCTTCTCAGGAGAAAAAATCCTAAGGAAAGGATTTTTCATAAAACATGTCTGTGACACTACCTTTGCACCCAGCACAGACCCCCCACTCACCCCAAAGTGAAGTTTAGAGAGCCCTCAGCCTAGACAGACTTGCCAGAGAAATCACACCAAGAATTTTCCCCCCAAAACATTTAGGTCCTGGCCCCAGCATGGCTCTGGGGAGAGGAGGTGATCAGCCCCTGGCGCCCAGCAGCGTTACCTGGCGGGATGGTGATGAGCTGAGTGTTCCCTGAGCGTGCCAAGGCCTGCACAGCCCAACCCTTCCCCTCGCCCTGCTGCTGCCATTCCTGCAGCTGGCAGTAATATGCCCCAGCATCTCCGCTCTCCACGCTGCTCAGCGTCAGGCTGAAGTCGCGGGCAGAGGGGCGGCGCAGGGAAAACCTCGCCGCCC
>NW_005054338.1:2862423-2864086 GCF_000277835.1 Geospiza fortis | reverse complement strand
CAGGGACAGCAGGGCACTGCCACAGCCACTGCCCTTCACCTGGAACCAGGTGGCTGAGAGGCGTGAGTGGGGCAGGAGGGCGTTCTGCAGCCGGCAGGGCAGCGTGGCCTCCTCGCCCTCCCGCGCGGAGATGCTGTTGTTGGTTTTCTCCATCTGCAGCTCGCGCTCTGTGGGGGAAGAGTGTGAGCAGAAAGAGATGTTGTGGTGGTGTACAGCTGTAAAAACACTTCTGCCTGCACCCACAGGCTGACAGGAACCTTCTGGAGCAAAGTGTGAGGGATTGGGATGGCGTCCCACAGGCCCCTTGCTGCTGTGACTCATTCTCCCTGGGGTGTCGTGTCCCCACTCTGCCCATCATCTCTGCCCCCTGTGCAGTAATACTTCCTACCCACTCCAAATAAGTGATAAAGGCATCTTTTGGACCAAAAGCTATTTAGGAAGCTGGTATTCTCTGATCCACTTTATTTAGGGCTGGGGTGAGGCTGAGAGAGGGAAGAACTGAGCCAGGGAGACCCACCATGCACCCCAGAGGTGCAGTGATTAAGGTGAGAGCAGCTGAACCTCCAGCCTTGTTCCTTAGCAGCAATGTGCTGCAGGGTAAGGAAAACCAAGTGTTTTCCTTCAGGATGCTCAGGAGCACCAGGTAAGGGCAGCTTCTCTATTCACAGCATTGCACAACCACCCAAGTGCACCAGGTGTTGGAGGGAAAAGAAAAAGGCCAAAATTCACTTTGTTATGAAGCATTCGACTACATCTGCCAGTAGCAAAAATAGCAGCTCGGTTGGCTTGGGAGGATGTGGTAAATCTCCCTAATTCCCTATTTCCCTTTGAGAGGCACTGACAACTCCTGCATCCCTAAGCCTCTGATCCAACACAGGAGCTGCTGCTTTTCCTAAGCCCTGCCAGCTTAGGAGAGGCCTGGCAGGGGCCTGTCATGAGTTGATCCAACCTTCTCCAGCAGCACCTATGCCAGGGATAACACCTGCTCACCTGAGAGTTTGAACTGCAGCGTGGTCCTTCCCGATGCTCTCTCTCCGAGCTTGTACCAGCCATCCACCAGCCAGAGCCATTCCTCCACCACACAGTAGTAGCTGCCCTGGTCCCCCAGGTTTGCAGAGAGGATCTGCAGCTGGAATAGGCTGCTGGACACCCTCTGGCTCAGGAACCGGGACTTTTGTGCAGGAGAGCTGAATTCAGGCCCATATTCCAGTACGCTGGTGTAGTTGGCCCTGAGGATTTGCAGGGTTTTTCTTGTGTCTGCCAGAGGAGGCAGGAGGTACCAGGTAACAGCAAACTGTGAATTATCCTGGGCAAACACAATCCTGCACTGAATGGCTGCATTACCACTGGCAATTTCCACAGAGCTGTCCTTCGTAGCAACCTGAAGCTTGCTTTCTAAAATGGAGAAACAAAACAGTCATGCCAGATGCAGCTGCCAGTACAGGGATACTGACAAGGAGGGGAATAAAGCTGAGAGAAACACACTGGAAGAGCAGTAAGGAAGAGGGTGCACAAAGGCTCGTTAGGGGATGCTGGAGCAGAGGGTGGAGGGAGGAGGGAATGAGCAAATCCACCACCCTTGTCCAAATAAAAGCAGGGAATCACAGCTGGGTGTAAGTGGGCAGGAGAGTAGCAGAGAGGTGCCTTGGAGACCACGGAGCAG
>NW_005054338.1:2838265-2862413 GCF_000277835.1 Geospiza fortis | reverse complement strand
AAGCCAGCCATTGTGTTGGAGCTGGGAGGCAAAGCCTCTGTCTGAAGCAAATGTGTCTGTCTACCACTGCTCCCATCAGCAGGCTCACACATACGCGACAAAAACAGCCCACAGCTTTGGAGACTGTGAACACGTGTCTTTTATCACAGAGAGATTACAGAGCCTCTGTGGTTTTCACTAACAGTTGCCATCTCAGGTGTTTGCTGTGGTTATTAATCCAAAACCACACAACAGAGTCCTGCACACCCTCTGTGATCACACCCAGTGATTGTTCAGTGCTGTGCACTTGAGGAGAGCAGAGGGATGGTGCTGCCTGCAGCTCTGCCCTGGGCACAGGGAAATCCTGATCCTGATGTGTGTGTGCTGCTCCTGCTCTGAGGGAACCTCTTCCCACAGTGGAACCTCTCCTCCAGCAGTGAAAAGGCTGCAAATCCATATCTTTAAAGGTCCTCCAGGCACCTGCATTTCCCCTCCACCCTCCCCTCCATGCTCAGCAGTCAGGGGAAGGAATACACACAGGTATTACCCTCAGGTAGGGAGAAATTACTCAGCAGGAGACACCCATCAGGGTTTTAAGGGACTGTAGGCTGAGTTTCCATTCTTAGCCCTTTCCATGCCTATGAGCTGAGCAGCAGGACACCCTCTGCCACAGAGGCTGGGGACAGCTGAGCTCCCTTAAGGCTCAGCCCCTGGGTGCTGGTTTGGGACAGGCAGCAGAGCTCACACTGAGATGGTCCCTCAGAATGTCTCAGACCCCTGTCCTTGGCCACAGGCTCAGCAGGGCACTCTCCTTCCCAGCCCTCTCCAAGGGATGCAATGGCAGCAGGTTGTGGAGAGGGCTTTGGGACAGGAGGGAGCTGTGGCTTCTCCCATAGGGGCTGAGGGGGAAGAGGGGCACTGCAGGAAAAAGCTTGCACATTTCCCCTTCCTTCAAGCATTTCTTCTCAAAACCCAAGCAATCCACTTCAGAGCCCTTCACTGCCTCTCTTGAGACTGGTCAAAGCAAAATATCCCAAGCAATATCTCTTTACATCCCTGTAGAGCCTCTGCTTCTGTGAAATCTGCCAGCAAAACCTCCCTGCTTATCCTTTTCTCTTTGCACCCCATTACTCTTCCTTCTCTCTGCAGACAAACACATTTTCACCAGAAGGTTGGCAGTTTCCTCCACAGAGGCACTTGCACAAGTCCCAGTGTCTGCTTATTGCCTCAATTCCGTGATGAGGATTTCCACAGCAACACTCACTGGGATGAATGGGAGGGGGATGTTCCCAAGGGATCACAGTGCTGTCCTGCATCTCACAGTGTGCATTTGCTGCTCTGAAGAAACAGGTATGGGCAAAAAGCAGAAGAGAGGGGACAGCAGTCACCCTAATTAGGACACTGTGAAAATTCATCAGATCCACCATGAAAGCCATGACTCAAGCACACCTGGGAACTAGATGCAAGTTGATGTCTTAAACTTCAGTATTTAAAAGCACACCCATCCCAGAGCTGGCTCTGTGGAAGCACAAATGCAGAGGGGGACACTGGAGATACTCAGAAGCCATCTGGAGATGGTTCTGGGCAGCCTGCTCTAGGTGGCCCTGCTTGCACAGGGAGTTGGATCAGGTCACCTCCAGAGGTCCCTGCCAGTCACCACCATCCTGTGTTTCTGTGACAGGTGAACTGGCCACACTGGAAAAAATAAGACACTTATTCCCTAACTTCATCTGCTCAGCACCAAGGATACCCCTCAGCCAGTCAGTGAAGTGCCAGGGGACAAGGGGGCAGGCAGGGTCTTGCTTGGGTATGGCCTAGCCTGGCATGCACTGGGACAGAGAATGCTCCAGAGAAGGAAAAGCTATGAGATCTCAGAGAGGAGGCACAGGAACCAAGCCTTGAGTGCTTGATTTTGATGAGCAAAATTGCTGTTACACTCTCGGAGATCACCTCAAGAGGAAGCAGAGCACTTGCTGCAAAGCCCCTTTGTTTTAGTTCATGTCTCCTCTCTCTCTGCTGCTAAAGATCATTTACCAAAAGGGCAGAGGAGCTGCCTGCCTCTTCCTTTCTCACATAAAGCCATGATGCCTTTTTCCCTTTCATTTTCAATTTAATTAACCTGTCTCCCTGTGAACCTTGCCTGCTGACTCTTGGCTTGAGCAGTGGAGCAGGCAGAGGGACACAGCTCATGTGGGCTGCAGGCCTGGGGGACACGAGGTGAAAATGCCCACTCCAGCTTCACTGGAGAAAAATTAAAATGCCCACTCAGCTACACTGAGAGGCTCATGGAGCACTAATTATGAGATCCCACCTTAGATATTGGAAATGGAAAAGATCTGTCCTCCTTCCCTGTCTGCTATAATCTTTCATGGATGTCCCTCCCATCTGAAGATGGTCCATAGATCGCAGCAACGTGTAAACTCCTAAAGCACCAACTGACATCAAGTAGTAAACAAAGTGCTGAAGCAAAAAGTCAAGAACTCCGGTATCTCTGCAGGCTCCAACTATAAGGTTTTATATGAGGAGAAGCAGGCTGGTGATTTTCATGATTTGCAGCTTCATTTTCTGCAGCTTCCCCTCAACCCTATTGCTGCCTGAGCCAGCTTCCTCCCCAGACTTCCCTACCTTCCCAAATATCCTCCACTGGCTCATGCTGCCTTTCCAAGAGAGGTGGCACGAGAGGCAGCAGGAACCTCCCACTGTGCATCACCCTCTCCCAGTTCCCACCATCTTTTATGGTGTTGCAGTCTCCAGCAGCAGCTGCAACACATTTGGAGCCAAATGTTGTCATCTCATGCTGCTGCCATCTCCTCTGTGTAGATGCTCTGCAATTACACCTGCTCATCTTAATGCCATTTACACTACAGATGTGTGCTAAAAGATGCTGATTATTGTCACCCCTCTGCCTCAGTGCCACCCTGCTCCAGCTGGTTGGAGCTCCAGAGCATCCCAGCAGTCAGCTCCGCAGGGGTGAGGAAGCAGTAACAGTGGAACAGGAGAGAGCACCAGAGAAAAGAGTCCAGACAGGGGAGGAAATGTATTAGCTACAGTAAACCCATCAGTTAAAATACATGAAAAATGCATAATTTCAGTTCACTGGGTTGTGATTCCGAAAATCCAAGGATTTTAGAGGAAGGAGCACTTACTGCAAGAAAAAAAAAAAATTAAAAAAGAGCAAGAACTCTCCTTTGCTAGCAGAACAGACACAAGGGCAAAAAACCAAACCAGCCCATGTTGTCACGCCTGCCTGCAGAGGCTCAGAGGCTTTGGCCAGGATAAACCCTGCAGCCCCAGCTGTGAGCAGGGCACACTGGCACTGTGGTGCTGCTGGGGGTGGCAAGCAGCAGGCTGGCTTGGGGGCTGGGGTCTGGCTGCTTGCAACATCTCTCTTCCATAAGAGGATGAGGCTCCCAGCGGGATGCTGGCAGGAGGGATGGCAGCGCAGCCCCTGCCTGCAGGGGTGGCCATAAAAGGGAAGCCTGGGCAGGGCCCTGGCTGTGCAGCCCAGCTGTGCCCGGCAGGAGGCTCAGTGCTGGCTCCCAGCCCGGCAGAGGGGCCTGGTGCTTTCTCAGCATACCTTCAATATTCTGGCCAGGGAACACAGGCATACCCCAGCATCAGCCTCAGAGGCTGGTCTCTCTCCACTGCCTCCCAGAAGCTCACACCATGGGGTGTACCTTGCACCCCAAACATTCAGCTGGGATTCTTGGGGGGGGCCTGCTTCTTTCCAGAAAGCAGGCTTAAAATCCTAGTGGCAAGGCTGATCCCTGTATGCTTGGTTTAATCTGCCAACAAATAGATACTGCCGCTTGCCAGCACCAAATTTGCCTCCAAGGTTTTGTCAGGTGCTGAGGAAGCACCAGAACAGGCAGCACCATCTCCTGCAGTCCTGGGGACACCCCAGACATCAGTTGGGGTTGCCCCTGGTGATGTTTGATGGATTTAAAGTTGCAGGAGAGACCTCTGCTGAAGGTTCTGCTTACCTGGCAGCACCACTTTTATTCCCACGGCATTGGAGCTGGTGCTGGCTGCTGGCTGCCCCAGGGGCAGGACGTTCCTCCTCCAGACCTCCACCTCACACTGGTACATCCCCTCATTGGCGGGCAGGGCGCTGTGGACGTGCAGCCTGAAGGAGGTGTCAGTCTTGGCCAGCTGGGCTTTCCCCTGGAAGCGTGGCTGTGCCGCCCCCCAGAGCACAGTGCCATTGGGAAGGACCTGGACCAGCTCCTGTAAGGGACCCGTGGGCGGGCTGGGCTGGAAACGCCACCGCACAGACAGCGGCACCTCCTCCAGGGTGTAACTGGCAGCCGCTTGGCAGAAGAGCTCAAAACTCTGCCCATAACTGACCGTGGCAATTCGGCTTCTCAGCGTGGCGTGCAGACCCAGACCTGCTCGGGATGAGAGAGCCCTTGGCTTGGGCACACAAGTCCTGCCCTTGGCTTGGGGACACAAGTCCTGCCCTTGGCATGGGCACACAAGTCCTCCCCGGCACCATCCCACTGGCACCCTTCCCTTCCCAAGAAGGAAGGACATGGTCACTGCACACCATGGAGATGAGCAGCTCTGCTCTCAGAGAAGAGGGCAGGAGAAGCAATCAGAGGCCAGCACCAGGGGTGTATCTCTGATAAATACCACCAGACAACTCAGCAAGTAGCTTTGTGGAACTTAATTACTTCAAGTAATTATGCTGCTAGAACAGATATTTTGTATTGCAGCTTAAGGAGACAGGCCTGCAGAGCAAGATACTGCCCCTCAGGTCCCCGAGCATTTTAGCCGGTGTCTCCCACTGGTCTCTCCCAAAACACACCATGGAGGACTCTGGCGTCCTGGTAGAAATAGGGAAACTGAAGCACTGCAGGGCCAAGTGATCAGCCCTAGGTCACCCTGCAGCAGCATCAGCAGGGCTCAGAGCACAGCAGGCCTATGTCCCACTGATGTGTCCACCTGTCAAAACCCAGGAAATTCCTCTGGCTGCCCTGGAGGACTCGAGCCCCTGCCAGGGGGGCTCAGAGACCTTGGCACAGAGCCCAAGACCCCTGTGCCTTTGATTTTGACCCATGGAAAAACAATTACCAACCTTTATATGAAGAATTACAAGTCAAGAGAGTTTAAGTAGAATAATAGTTTGTCACAGGGTGAAAAATAGATTTTGGGGTTTTTAGAATGAGGGTTCGGGGTCCCAAGATGGAGGAATTTGGGCGTACCATGTCCTACTTCCTTCTTCTTCCTAGCCTCCACATTCTGGGTGATGCTGGCACTTTTGGATTGGTTTAAGGTAGAAACTCGCTGTCTAACATAGGTGATAGGTATTGGGAAGTTATTGTAAATAATGTACACGTAGTTTTTAGTATCAAAGATAACACCACCTCTGAGGGTGGCCAGTGTGCCTCAACCCAACCTGCCAGACAGACCTATGGCAGGTCAGAGAAAGAATGTTAGAGATAAGAAATAATAAACAACTTTGAGAATGAGAATAGAAGAATCCTGACTCCTTATTCGACTGCTGGGCTGGGAAAAAGAGGCTTGTACGTATCTCAGAGTCACTCTGACCAGCAGAGATTCTGAGATCCACCCACTTCTCCAACCCAGAAACAGGGATGGCCGAACTCACCCATGGAGCTGACCGTCACCGCTGCCTTCCCCTTGCCTGTCCAGTTCCGGCCTCGGGCCCACTGCGTGGCTTCACACCGGTACTGCCCACCGTCATCCTCGTCCAGCGTGCTGGGGATCACCAGGGTGAAGGTTCCAGAGCTCTCTTTCTGCAGCCTGAGGCTCCCCCGAGCCCCCCCATCCCGGTAGGTGCTGCCCAGGCTCAGGGTGCCATCCTGCTCCATGGCAGCCACCAGCTCCCTGTGCCCCGGCTGCTGCGGCGGCAGGTGCCACCAGCGCAGGGACACGGGGCCAGTGGCTCCCTGCACCTCGCAGTGCAGGATCAGGGCGTCTCCTGCTGTCACCCGTGGGGTGCTGGTGGACACAGACAGGCGCAAGTGGCTCTCTGCAAATGACAGTGACCGCGTTGGGATGCTGCACTCCTTAGGAAAAGCCAGAGATACTCTAGCATTACATGGGAAGACCAGACAAATCTTGATTTTGGAAAAGAAGAGTAGTTGGGGTGTAGTAATTACATATCCTCTGAACAGAGAGAGACACAGTTCTGCCAGGAAAATCCTGGGAAGCTGTGTAGAAGCTGTGAGAAACTTAGAGGAAATAATTCAACCAATTATTATCTCTCTTTCTGTAACCGTTGTTTATAGATATGGTTCTCCAGAATGTGCTATTCATAGTTCACCAATAGGGTGAGAGAATATTCCTATAGTTCACCAACTGTGTGACAGAAGATTCCTAAAGGCCCAATCAAGTCTTAAGTCCACCATTATTTTTATAAGAACTGTAGATTTCTAATAATAAGGTGTCTTTTCAGAGCTTCTGATGATAGAGTCTCTGTATCACCTTTAGCTGTCCCCAATATGCCTTCAGTGATATTGGGGAATTGCCTAAAATTTTCGACCAGCCTTTTCATATAAATTTGGAGAAGGTTTTGTGGTTGCAGTTTTTTGTTTTGTTGTCATTTTGGTTTTTTTTTTTTCCTTTCTGTTTTATGTCTTTCTAGGGACACAGATACATAAAGAATGAGTTAAGAAACAGAGTCCCAGCAGGCAGCTCCTGCTACATCAGAAAAACCATTACCTAGCTATGACAAGGAGACCAAGAGCCTCCTACACACTTTTCTTAGAGTGGTTTCTCACAAATCATCCATCCAAAACAGTGTGAGTACCCTGATGGAAATGGCAATGATCCCCCTCCCTAGACGTGTCTGTTCTGCTGGGTTTTCCTGTGATTTTTCAGGAGTAGCAGCAGATGTTGCTCACAGCTTTCAGTACCAAAGATACAGGAGGATCCAGACTCCTCAGAATTCTACCTATTTGCCCCAAAACTTACTGTGAAGAGACTGGACTAAAGGTTTACACTTTCTTGACAGCTACTGTGTCTGTCACGCTAATATGTGCTAAAGCACGTGCTTTTCCCATTATCTATCAAAAAACTATGGCATATTTGCACTCTTACTGCCCTTGTCAAGATGAGGCCAGACCTAAAGCATTTCCCAGTCAAGGATCCTGCAGACTTTACCCAGCAGAGCAGCTGTTAGGCTTTACTAACCTACTGGCTTCACGTCGACTTGGATGCCTGATGACACAGCGGTCTGGATGCTCTGCAAGTCTCCAGGAGTCTTCATTTCCGACACAGAGCACTGGTAGGTACCCTTGTCCTCCAGCCCCACCTCAGAGATGGTGAGGACATAGACTGTGTTGCTTGGCTTGAATGCTCGGAGCTGCCCCAGCCTGGCTCTCTCCTCGTATTCTTCCTCCCAAGTCAACACCCCATGGGGGTCAATCCTGGCCACTTCCATGTCATTGAGGAGCCAGATGACTTTGAAGTTGCTGCTTTTTGGGGCTTCCACCACACAACTGAGCTGCAAGGTGTCCCCTTCAGAAAGGGAGGGTTCAGTGGCAGTGAGGTCCACGGAGAGGTCTTTGTCTGTGGGCAACCAAAAGCAAGGAAGGTGGTGGGTGGCCCTGCCCATGCTTCCCTCCTGCCTGGCAGCACCAGTGGCCTTGCAGAGGGCAGCAGGAGGGAATTCTCGGTTAAAATGTTGGAGTTTTTTTCAGAAGAAAAGTGATCAGGATGGAAAACTTTGACCCTGGGGAGAGGGTTGGCAGCTCTGGGCACTAAGCAGCAGCTGCAGGTGGAGGAAGAGCCAGAGCCCTGGGGAGCTGAGCTCCCCCCTTAAGAGCAGATAAACCCAACAGAGCAAAGCATTCACTGGGACAGCCTTTGGCTACAGCCTCCCCTTGCTCAGCTCAGGCATTGGAACTGGGGGCTGCCCGAACTCAGAGGCATCAGCTTTTGCAGGTGCTGCTCTGCCTCACCTCCTGGAGCTGTTTTACCTCATGGAACATCTATCCTGTAAGCCAAAAAGGGGTTTTATCACAGTGGTGGTTTTAACTATGCTGCTTGTGGTAGAAAAAGGTGCACGAAGGGCTGGCATTCAAGTGGCTTGTCTGAATCTACTGTGGTTCTTCCTGCATGCTGAAACCCCCAGTGGCTACTGTGGGCTGTGGGCAAGAGATGCTCTCCAAGCTGGAGAGGATTTGTGTTAAGTTCCTACAGAAAGCAGAAATGTTAAGCCTTGTCACATCATGGGGAAGCAGGAAGGAAGAAAGAGAAGGTGGATCCTGCTCCCCACACCAATTAGCAGTAGGTGCTGAGCAAAGGAGGCAGTGACAGGGGGAACCTAAAGCCATCTTCCCCTTGGCAGACCCTCTTGGGCAGTCAGTCAGCTGTGTCTGAGGTAGGGACCCCATCTCTGGGTCCTGTGATACCATTCATCTTCCTCACTGGGCATTCAAGGCCCCTGGTTCCTGGCATCAGCCTGGCTGGACAGTGGCTGCAAGCAGGAGACCCACTGGTACCCCAAAACCCTGAGCCATGACCCCACAAAGCACTGGCATGGCCAAAACCTGGAGGAAGGACTGAGCCTTCCTTCCCTGGCTCACCACTGTGTCCCTGGGTCACTGTGGTGCCCCCTGAGTCTCAAAGCAAGGGAAAGGTTACATGCTGTGGTTTGGAAGGAAAACAGAGCAGCTCCCAGACCACAACTGGAAGGGCTCAAATAATTTACCTAAAGCACAGCACCCTGTGAATTTAAACACTGGTTCATAAACAGTTTGTGAACAGGAATCCCAGCTGTTGCAGATATGTTTGGCATTCCTAAATATTTGCTGCAGAGTTTATAGAAGTTTATAGCAAATATATGCTGCAGAGTTTATAGCTGGAGCAGCTAGCCATGGTCAGAGCGGCCGATGGCTCTCGGAGTGACGGGGTGCTCAGCCCTGAGGTCCCCCACTGGGTGCTGGAGGACGAAACCAGCCCTGCAAATTTGATGGAGGGCTTGCACACCCACTGCTGTGCCACCATGGCAATACCAGGAGCACCACCACTGCACCTCTCACCACCATCACTTCCCTTCTGCCTTTAACACTTACCACAGGACAAATACCAAACTCTGACAAGTTTCTAAACAATCCCATGGCACTGACGCCTGAATCCTCACACCACCAGTCATGACAAGCCCTCCTCAACAAGAGGATGCACAGAAGTGCACTGACTGCCAGTGCTCCCCAAGCAGCAGCAGGCTTGGGAAGTCTTTGCTGCAAGCAGTGCACAATGAGGGGAATAAAGCTTAGCCAGGTTTCAGGAGACAAAGTGACAAGAGAGCACACTTCCCTCCCCCTCGTCCTGATAGCTTGCTCCCCTGAGCCACGTTCGGAGTGCGGAGTTCTCACCCGACAGTTTCTTTGGTTTCCTGCTCTGACTCACCGCCCTCCCACGGCACATCAGTTCCCCTTACTGCCCCTGCTCTGCTCTGAGGCTTCCTCCACCCACCCTGAGGAGTGGGGACAGGGTACACCACATCCACAGGCAGGGCTTCAGGGGGTGACCTGCTCCCATTTTACTGCGCCCTGTGTTAAAGGACACCAACTAGCCACAGCCTTGTCTTGGCAGCTTTGAGCTAAAGCTTACTAGTGACAGTCAGAGAGAGAGAGATTCTCCCTTCCCCTGGGCACAGCTACTCACACACATCTGGGGGAAGAGCAGGGTGAGGAGCACAGGGCCCCCAGCCAGCAGAGGCTGTGGCAGGAGGGATGGCAGACAGGGTGCTCAGAGGAACGGCCTAACAAACAGCAGCACCAGCTGCTCTGGAAAGCAGTGGGCTGGTGGCACAGGGACAGACAAGCCACCCCCAACAAGAGCTGTGCAGCACACACAGGCCACCCCTGGGTCCCTCGGTGCCTGTGCTGAGGCACAGTGACGAGCAGATGACTTTTTTAAGGCCACAAGAGCCTCGAGGCAGTGTAACAACCCTGTTTGCCACACTTTGGAGTTAGC
Organism: Geospiza fortis; assembly: GCF_000277835.1. NCBI lineage: Eukaryota > Metazoa > Chordata > Aves > Passeriformes > Thraupidae > Geospiza > Geospiza fortis. Next base: position 2,852,486 of record NW_005054338.1, on the reverse strand, counting down.
ACTGCCAAGGATCCATCCAGGCTGCTGTGGGCACACGCTGCGCCCTCTGCTAATGCCTCACACGGCTCTGTGAGGCTCTGGGCTTGGTGCTGGCAGCAAAAGCACCAGCAGCTCCTGAGCCATGGCCCTGAGCTCAGCCCAGCCCAGCCCATCCCCTCAGTGCCCAGCCAGTGTGTCCCTGGGCTGCAGCACAGGCAGGTGAAGGGGCGCTGAATGCTGCTGCTGTGGAGCCTGGAATGCACAGGGGAGCTGGAGCCAAGAGGTGAGTTTGCAAAGGCCTTACCCCGGCTCAAAACTGCCAGCCGAGTCCTCTGTGTTTGTTTGCGGGAGATGTCCTTCCATGTCTTGTCAGGATCCTCAATCCACTCGGCTGCCTCACAGTACAGCTGCCCCTGGTCAGATGGCTTCACTCCCCTGATGACGAGCTTGTACGTGGTGTTCCCAACCTTGTTCAGCTGCACATCCCCCTCCAGGAACCTCTGCTCATAAGAGGGCCCTGGCTTCAGGATGAAGTCCTTGGAGAGGGTGAGGATCTCCTTGGCAGGCTGCTCTCCTGCTCCCTGAAGAAGGTACCAGCCAACTGAGAGATGGGTGTGCTGGGCAGTGGCCTTGGACACCTCACAGGTCAGCTCCACCACATCCCCTTCCATGTGACTGAGGGCCTGGGGTGCCATGGAAGCCGAGAGTGTGTCTGGAATCACTGAGCATGGGGAGAAACAGAATCACAGAATATCCTGAGTTGAAAGGGACCACAAGAATGCAGCTCCTGTCCCTGCATAGGACAGCTCCCAAGAATCTGCAACCAGGGCCCAAGGGATCTGACAGAACAGGAGAAAAATCTGTAGCTGACTGACAAGGCTTCCATCACCTTGCGTTGAGGTGTGAAGCGACTAAAACCTCAGCAAACAAGAAAAAAACAGTCAATCTCTTCACAGTGCCCTCTTCAGCCAAACTACAGTCAGCATTAATTAGGCAACCCCACAGAGATTAGAGCCCATCCCCTCATTGTCCCAAATAGTGAGATCTATCTCCAGCAGACTGGTGCAGCACCAAGATAAAGGAGAAAACAAGGCTGAACACCAAGTGGAAGCACCATACCACCATGTAGACTCAGTAGGCTCAGAGCTGGGCCTTTCCCTCTGTACCTCCACCCTACTGCCTTCCCTCCCCATGGTCTGCAGGAGCTGCTACCTCCCTCCATCTGTGGGTATCCCACTTGGGTCAATTCCCACACCCACAGAGCCTGGAAACTCCTGCCTTCCCCAGTGCTCAGCTGCAACACGCTGGGTCTGTGTCAGGAGCTGAAGTCAGGCCATGGGAGAGCAGAGGCTTCGTTTCCCTCCCCTTGCTCTGGCTGGGAGGCAATAACCACAGAATCACAGGATAATGAGGTTGGAAGAGACCTCTAAGATCATCAAGTCCAACCTATGCCCTAACACCTCAACCAGACTATAGCTCCAAGTGCTTTATTGCATTCCAGTGCTTTATTATTCTTTCAGTGAAAAATTTCTTCCTAATATCCAACCTATACCTTCCCTGATGTAGCTCGAGACTGTGTCCTCTTGCTCTGTCAGTTGCTGCCCGGTGGAAAAGACTGACTGTGGGAATTCAGGACATCCCTCTGGCTGTCCTGGATTGCCAGGACCCCTGCCAGGGGGCTCAGAGACCCTGGCACAGAGCCCAAGCCCCCGGTGACTGATTATGCCCCATGGAAAATGTTCCCACCTTTATATGAAGATCTGAAAGCCACAAAAGTCTAAGTAGAATAATAATTACTTTGTCACGGAGTGGAAAAATAGATTTTTGGGGTTTTTAGAATGGGAGAATAGGAGGCTTAGAGGTTCAGGGGGCAAGATGGAGGAATCTGGGCATGTCCAGCTTTTCTCCTTCTTCTTCTTGGCCTCCATCTTGGCACTTTTGAATTGGTTTAGAGTAGAAGTTCACTGTCTAACATAGGTGATAGGTATTGGAAAGTAATTGTAAATATTGTACACATAGTTTTTAGTGTAAAAAGATAACAGTGCCCCGGGGGTGGCCAGAGTGCCTCTGTCTGTCCTGCTGAGTGGACCTCAGCAGGCCAGGAGAAAGAATTTTATAGATAAGAAACAAAAAACAACCTTGAGACCGAGAACTGAAGAGTTCTGACTCCTTCTTTGACTGCCCGGCTGGGAAAAGAGACTTTCTAATGCATCTTGGGGTGACTCTGAGCAGCTAAAGCCCCAAGAACTGACCCCACCTGTCTACAACTTCTTGAAGGGAAGCAATAAGGTCACCTCTAAGCCCTTCTTCTCCAGGCTAAACAGCCCCAGCTGCTTCAAACATTCCTCAAACCAAAGAACATGCAAGGTGATGGGTATCTTGACATACCTACCTCAGCCCCACCCATCAATCCCTTTCCCCAGTGTCCCTCTGACAGATGAGATGTCCCTGTGGGGACAGCAGCGACCTGTCCCACCGCAAGCAGGGCCCCCACTCAGGACCCACCTGTGAGGTTGGTCTTGGCGCTGTAGCTGCCGAAGTACCTCTCGTCGGTGTTGGGCGTGTGGCACTCGTACTGGCCGGCGTCGCGCTCCTGCAGCTCGGTGATGTGCAGCAGCACGGCGTCCCCCTGCAGCCGCTCCACGAAGATGCCGCGGCCGCGCACGCGCTGCGTGTAGATGGCGTAGGGGAACGAGGGGTCGCGGTAGAGGGGTCCCTCCTGGACAGTCACCAGCCTCTGGGCATCGGTCAGACCTGCCAGCACACACAGTGTTTGCAGGGGGGCAGTTACAGGAACAAGCCCTGTGAAAACAGAGCCCTGAACTTTCTTGTCTCCTGCCACTCTGGGGGTCGCAAGACAGAGCCCAGAGCACCATGGCCAGAGGGCTGCCGAGCCCGTCCTTGCCTGAAGAGCCTCTCTCAGGCAGCACTGCAGGGGAAGCAGCAACCAGGCTGAGAGCACTGGAGGAAGCTTGTGGTGTGTTAAAATGAAGAGCTCTCATGTCCTGGACAAAGCGTGGGGCACAGGGAGCAGGGGTGCAGAGCTGATCACTGCCAGAGGAGGAGATGCAGCACAGAAGCTGAGGGACACGGGACAGTGGAGGTCGGCAGCAGCTGGCTGCTGCAGAGATGCTCCATAGGCAGAAATGGAGGAGAGCACAGGAGAGGGGGTCAGCAAGAACTCCTCTGAAGGCAGGGGGCACAAGGAAGCATCAAGAGCTCCCTCCATTTCTGCTTGCAGAGGGTCTGGGGATTGCCACCCACAGACCCTCCCCTTCCATATAGCTCCCAGCAGTGACATTCGCTCTGTCTGGGGCTCAGCATGCACACCAAGCAGAATGCCCACAGGACACGGTCCTGAATCAAAAAACAACTGTGATGGCCAGGGAAGAGAGCTGGTGACAGGGCTGCCTAGGAAACCTCCAGAAATTCCCTCCCAATGGGAGAGAGAGTGAGGTAACACCCTCCACACTGCAATCAGCCACTCAACAGGGACGTGCATGTCCCCTCACTGAAACCCTCCTAGGGTCTGGGCTCTCATTTTGGAGTGAAAACACAGTGCAAAAGGAGCACAGGCTGATGCACCTCTTCCCATGGCAACTGAGCCAGAGCAGCTCTGGCTGAGCCCCCCATGCCCTGCTTTCCCCACAACACTTCCAAGAAAACTCTGGCCACTGGGCAGGGCACTCACCCAGGAGGAGGAGGAAGAGGAAGGCAGCTGCCAGGCACTGTGCCAGCCCCATGGGAATCCTCTCTGCTTGGATCCTCTCCCAGAGGAGCAGTAATGGGTTCTCATGGGCGATGGCCACGCCGCTGTTTAGAGAGAGGCTGGGAGGAAACTGTCTCTAGTGGTGGTTTCCTCTGCTTAGAATGGCAGGGAGAAGTCACGGAGCAGGGTGCATCAGCAAAGCAACACCCCCTGGGAGGTGACAGCCTGCACCCTGTCCCCAGGCCACCTGGGCAAGTGTGACGATGCCCACAGCCCCTTCTGCCACTGTGTCCGTGCCAGATGCCCACCTGTGGGCACCACTGGCTGTGGCTTTGCTGTCCAGCAGCAGCTCATGGGCTAAACCTCTGTCTCAGGTTCCCTTTATTGCTTCCCCTTTATTGCTTGCTCCCTGCTGACAGCGAGGAGGGGACAGGGGGCTGGATTCCAGGGAGGGATGGAAGCAGATTTCTAGGGATGAAGGTTCCTCCAGCTATTTATTTCCCATGGCTGCAGCCAGCAGCATGATGCCTTAGGCAGAGGCCAGGGTGGCACAGCGCTCCTTGAAGATGGCTGATCGAGCTCTCTCCACTCCAGTGCCCCCAGTGGGGCATCCCTCCCACAGCACCCCCACCAGCCCAGCCCATCCACTACATGGTCAGCAGAATCACAGCAGCCAGTCCAGCCCGCTTGTTGGTTCTTGGAGGATCACCACAGAGCCAGGAATTGGCCAGGGCCTCTATCCTGTATGCACATCCCATGGATGTGGGAGATCCTGGCCCAACACTTCTGGCAGCAGCAATGGGACATGGAGAGCTGCACTGGAGGGCTGAGGCCAGGAGGTTCCAGGATGGTCCCAGGGGCTCTGGCACATTCCCAGAGACAAGTGCAGTGGCTGCATCACCTGGGACGTGCTGCTGGCTCCTGCTGGCAGGTGCCAGGGGTGTGCTGGCACATGGTGGGTCATCCAGGGGCACATCCTGGGCAGGGAAACCCAGTTTCTGAGGCATGCAGCCAAAACACTAGAGATGGGCTCAGAGGCACTGCTGAAATTATTTGTTTGGGTTTTTTTGTTTGGTGGTTTTTTTTTTTTTTGTTTTGGGGATTTTTGGGGTGGTGTTATTTTCTTTGTTTTGGGGTTGGTGGGCTTTTTTTCCCCAGGTGGCACAAAGCATTTATCCCTGAGCCATGCTGCTCCCGCTGCTGCCAGAGGGATTGACTGAATGACTTAATTAGCTCAGGGATTCACAAGCAAAAACCAGCCATAAAACAGCTCCTCTTGCTGGATCCCAGGGGGCTTCCAGAGGGAATGAGATTCATGTAACAACCCAAAACAAACACCAGGTCCCTCCTTTCCCCATTTATAAAACCAACTCATATGACAGGCTGGGAGGTGGAGGCAGAGGCCTCTTGCTGCAAGGCTCGACCCTCCATCAGCCAGCTCCTCAGAAAACCAAATCCAGAGCAGGGGACAGGCTGTGGCAGCAGGCAGAGGTCCCTGCAGGATCCCACCTGTACCCTGAGGAGGGTCTGTGCCCTGTGGCAGCAGGACACAGCCATAACTGTGTGGTAGGCTTACATTCTGTGCTGCAGGATTAAACCTTCCCATTTCAGAAGGAAAGGGATGGAGAGGTTTGCTTTCCAAGAGCAGCCCACTGCCAGCACTGCCCTGGGGGATCATCCTGTTGACAGTAAGCCAGCCCACTTACCACTATGGAGGAGGGAAAAGCATCAAAAGCATCTCTGCTACAGTGACAGAGCAAATGGAAAGGAAACTTGGAGTTCAACCTCAGTGAGCTTCCGACAGCCAGTGTGCAGATAAACACACGCTTGGGGACAGTTTAACTCCAAGCTTGCAGCTCTAATGATGCACGAGTCGCAGTTTACATTTGCAGTAGAGAAACTGGGGAGAAGAGGATTGCCTGGCCCAACTCTATCCCTGGCAATAATGCTCTGTGGACAAAACCAACAGATCCCTCTTCCTGGGACTGCACAGTCTAAAACTCACTCTCTTCCTCCCTGGGAAATCAGAGCAACCAGACATACAGCAGGGCAGGGTGAAGGGAGAGGATCAGAGAATTCTTTACCAAGACAGCATTTTCATTAGAAGCCACATCAGTTAGTCCAAATCCATGGAAAGAAAGATTCCCTTGCCCTATTTTCCCAGGCATGACACCAGACAGGAAATGACAGGGAAATATTCTTCTTGGATAGCACAGAGGGTCCCTGCCTGTACCTGCACAGAGCAGAGGACTTTCCTTCTCTGAGCCAGGTGCTGCATGTGCCCAGGGCCCCACCTGGTGAACTGAAGTGCTGCATAGTCCCATAGAGATTAAACCCTCTTGGCCTCTGGCTCCTGGAACAGCCTGGCTACTGCCAGCACCACCTCTCAGTGCACCTCAGCAGGGTACAGCAATCTCCCCCTCCAGAGCATAAAGCTGAGGATTGGGCTGCCCAGACCACTGGCTTTGTCTTTCAGGCTGGTGGTGACCATCTTTAATTGCATGCCTCCATTCTCCTTCCTCCTGCCTCTCCCTGGACCCCTTTGAAGATGCTCTCTTTGGATGTTGCTCAGCCACTTTGGGTCAAAGCTTCCCAGAAAAACGCCACCAAAAATGCAGCATGGAAAGTTACCAAGCCCAGTACTAAGTTACCATGGAAAGTTACCAAGCAAGGTGGAGGCTCTGCTAAAAGAGCAGAGCAGCCATCAGCAGCATCCACAGAGATTTGGAAACCTCTTGGCTAGACAAGTGCTGACATTCACCCTACACACTGCAGTGAGCCTGGGGAGAGATGGAAATAAGGCAGGCTCAGCCCCACATCAGGGTAGAAAGGCTGTGGAGGAAGCTGCTGAGGGTGAAGGAGGTGACCCAGTAATTAGTGTTCATTTTTAGGGGGAGGAGTCTGTTGACACCCAGAAGGGATTAGGCAAGCACAGGGGAAAGGCTGTAACCAGATCCCAGTCTGGCTACATGGCTCCCACGAGTTCCCTCACCCCATCTGGGTGCCTGGGGTTAGGGAAGCTGTGGTTTCCTGCGCCTGCAGCCATCACACTCACTGCTGGCTCCCACTGAAAAGTCACAACAAACGCCACCCTCCAAAGGAAATCAGACCTCAAACCCTGTTATAGGCAAATCCAGCTTTGCACAGGAAGGGTTTTCAGCTTGTGTGGCTGTAAACACCTCTGTGCCTTGCAAAGAGCAGCTGCAGAGAGCTCCCCACATTTCAGGCTGCTCTTGTGACCAAATGGGGAGGGGGAATACAGCCCAGGGGTGCAGGCTGTAGGCAAGCTCTCCAAAAATGCTGCCTCTGCCTCAAAACTAATTAGATTAGGAGGTCTCTGGAGCTCTGTCTCCCACCCAGAAATGCCACTGCTGTATGCCCACAGTGATGTGGAAGGCAGGAGGACAGGGAGTGATGGAAGCTGCAGCTTTGAAAGCAGGAGGCTGGCGCCAGGCAGGGTGGGGGGACAGGGGGAAGAGCACAGCATTAGCCGGGATAATCTGGCAGTCTTGGGGGACGCGCCAGAAGCCTACAGATAATCAGGGGAGCTGGTGCAACAGACTTTGAAGTCTGCCATCAGGTTTTCTCAGCCCGGCTCAGACATCAAAGGCAGCTGCTTGCTGCCCCCAATTACAGAGCGAGCCGGCCTGCTGCCTGCCTTCCCCAAGGCCGGCGGCTCAGCCGCGCTCCCCCGGGCACACGCTCATGGCCAAAAACCTCCTGACGAAGCAGAAATGCCCAAATTCCCTGCAGCTCCTGCTGGAGCCGGGCTCACTTCGCTGGGAGCTCGCCTGGCTGCCACGTGGCTTTCACCTTGGGCTGTGGGAGCCAAGTGAGATCTCGGTGGATACAGATCTGCCCACTGATGCGCTGTGGGGCCTGCCAGTCCCAGGAAAACCAGACAGCCACAAAAAAAAAGGGAAAGGCTAACAAAAGAGAAGAAAATAACCTTTTCTCATGGTGGTGGGAAAGTTTGCTGCCTTTAGTCAAATCTTGCGTGGCCCTCATGGGACATGGCTCCAACACATGACAAGGTCAGGGTCTTCATGAGCAAAACCCCACAGAAGCACAGAGAGGTTGCTGGGGTCGGTTTGCACTGAAAAAACACAACACAGTACAGCAAGTGAAAGCAAATAATTAAAACCACAAACAAAACAAGAGAAATTGAAATCTAAGAGCAGAAGTGGCTGAGAAGCAGGGAAACATCTGTCTTGTACCAGCTGCAGCTTCTAAGGACTCTGGCCATGCTGAGTAGCAAACAGCCGAGAACACGCACAACTCTTTTTCAATGATCCGGTGTTCGCTCTTATTTACGCCATCGTTCCTACTGGGAAAAGAAGAAATCAAAGAAGAGAGCAGCCTGCCCTCCATGAATCCTGGTGATCCCCCCTGCAGCACACGCAGGGCCTGATCACGTCACGGTGAAGTCTCCAAGTGCAGCCCCCCTGCCCAGCCCGGCTTCTGCGCAGCACTAGGAGCCGCCCCCGGCCCGCTCTGCGCTGCCATCTGAAGCAGCATCAGCATCTTTTACGCAAGCAGCACCATGAAAGGCTCTTTGAAGCACAGCAGCAGAGGGATGAGCCTGGTTGTTTCAGCTCCCCATGGACACAGCCCGGGCAGAGGCCGGGGAAGAGAGGAGGGAGGTTAACAGAGGGATAGCAGAGCAGTCACACTGGCATTTCTGGCAGGGAGCACAGGACGGTGTTACGTGTTGGGAGAGAAATTGGGTTTTCATATTAAGCTGCTTATTTAGGTCTCTAAGTTATGGAGATTCTGCACTTCAAAACTAATTAGATTGACAGAGCTTGGATTCGATTACAGGATTTCCAGAAGCAAGAGGGTTTGAAAAAAATGAAATTAAATAGCTGGCCTGGAAATGCTAGCAAGAGAATTAAACACCCATTGCTGCAACCAATTGTTAAATGCATCTAGGCTGGGAAAATGACAACTCCAATTCCCAAAACCCACTGCACCAGTGGCTGCAGCAGGGAGGTGCTCTCCTAACAAACCCAAGTGGAATATGGACAAAACCATGCTTCCCAGTCCTAGAGGTAGGCAGAGGGTTCCAAGGCACTTCAGGAAGCACATGCTTTTCCACTGGCAGTGTGTGAATTGGGAAGTGCATGGATTTTTCCCTGCCCTGAGGCTACTGCAGTGAGCAGAGCATCCAGGAGCTGTAGGCAGGCTACTGCAGGGCTGGGGTTGAGGGAGGAGCTGGAGGTCCCACGGAGCAGCACTGGGGCTGGCAAGGGAAACCCCACCACATAAAACCCCACCACCTATGCAGACACAAAGTCCCATCCTTACCAGCCAGGACACTGAAGTGTTTTCTGCACCAGAGGAGTGGGGCTGGCTCAGCACTGCCAACAACGTGGGACTATCACACAGCTGTGCTCCCGAAATCACAAAGCAAGGGAGCAATGGCAGAGCTGCACTTACACCTCACCTAGCATCAAAGGCTTTGCTCATCTGCCTGAAAGAACTCCCTCTTTCCCACTCCTCTGAGATCACAGGAATAGCAGTGGCTTTTCAAGGCCCAACAGCAGAGTCAGAGTGGTCCTTTTTAAAATCCCAGAACTGCCAGCTTCAGTTCCTCTTGAAGCTCCAAAAGCATATTTTCTCTCTTCTCCTCAAGTATCCACATGCAGGTGTCCAAAGAAAGTCAGCTTGGTTGCCAGGGGAACTTTGTCTCCCGGTGTAGATGGGCTGGGTGTGTTTAGTAGATGCTCTGGTTCCTGTATGTCACCTTTTCACCCTCCTTAGGTTCAGGAAGAGCACTCTGGACAGCAGCACCCCACACTGTCACACCACAAGAGCAGAGCACATTGTAGGCAATGCTGAGGCTGCTGCTGCTGCTCTCCTCCATTTGCACTACAGAACGGTGTCTTGGCTATCGTCACAGAAAGGCTAAGTTGTGTTTACTCTGAGCCAAACAAATTCCCTTCAAACAAAAGGCAGGAGCTGCAGTGAACTCCAGGGAAAGCCTGCAGGGTACACTGCTTTGATTAAACAGAGATGGCAGGAAGAGTTGCAAATGTACACAGTACATCTCGCTTGTTTGTGCTCAGGTTGTCAGTCTCAGTGTGAAAGCAACTCCCCCTTCAATGTTGCCACTGAAGGGCTTGATAAAGGGTGTGCTCAGGACTGCAACACAGCAGCAGCTCTCTTCCCTTTGCCCGACACCTTCCACACAAAACAGCCTGCAGAACTCCCCTGCTACTCGCAGGAGAACACCTCTCACCACCGAAATGTGTGTCTCAGCCGAGCTGGGAAGCGGTGACACTCTGGCAACACGCTGCTGCCACCACTGACACGAGGTAAAGGAGGGTTTAAAGACAGCAGCGCCGTGCCCAGGGGTCCTGAGAGCTGTCTTGTTAACACTGTACACAGTCAGGTCGAGGAAAGGGAATTTAATGAATAGCAACTCACAAAAGACCTTTATAGACCTTTTCTGAAAAGACCTTTTCTGCATTCATCCATGCAGGGAACTGTAGGAGACAGAAAGAAGAGAGGGGGGAAAAAAAGATAATGGCACAAGGCAAAGACATCTCAGCACGGACCTGAAAGGCTACAGGAAAAGCCATCAACTTCAAAAGGACCTTAACATCTTATTTCTAATGAAATGGATTATTCTACCAGTCCGAGCTCTCTGAGCTGAAGGGGCTGTCCCTGAAAAAACAGAGATGGACATTTCTGAGCTAGAGGAAGGGGCCATGCTTTTGTCAGCCTACAGTGATGGGGGCAGGGGAGAGAGTGGGCAGTGACAAAAACCAGATAGTAAGGTCTGTCCCTGCAGAAGAAAGCCAAAACCACATAAAAGTAGAAAGACACATTATCTTTTTATCTTTTTTTTTTTTGTTGTTGTGGAAGACTCACCTTATGGCAATGATTTTGCTCTAAATACTCCGAGAAGCTTTGTCACTCGCTGTTGGCACAGCCACTATGAAAGACACCTTCAGAGGGACTGGACACTGTGGATAACACACCAGGGACTTCAGTATGAGACGGGGTTGACTCCAGTAGCCACAGAGCAGAAAAGCTGCCTGGCTGAAGTCTAGGAGCCTGCAAAAGGATAAAACACACAGAGCAGACTGGATTCATCCTGATAACCATCATCCAAGGGCTGTTGCACAAAGGCAGAAGTGTTAGACAAGTAACAAAATGGAGATCAGAACCCATCCTGGGGGTGTTTTCACAGAAACATAAGCAGTGTTTGGAGAGAACTTGAGGACCCATCACCTGTCTGTGGGTTGAATAATGACCACTGCTCCCTGCTGGGACTTCTTCCCTCCTCCCCAGTCCATCCCTAGATGGAGCTGCCATTACCTCATTTCTCTCAGCCCCTACCTGTCTGCCCAATACTTGGATACAAGTATCTTGCCTAATTCTCATATCTTAGGTGAGCTGTGCTTTCCTCTACAGCAACAGTGAGAAACAAGTGCCTTCAGTTCTTATTCTGAGATGTGTATCTCAAATAGCTCAGATAAATTACATTCTTTAATTACCTGTTTCTCAAGTCCAGGGTAGCTGTCCTGGGTGTTAACAATGAATCATGTTGTTGTTATCCTGAAAAATGAAAATGTTCAGCACAGTGGTCGCTTGTCTGGAGCTCCTAGACACTGAGCAGAATTTGTGTTATGATAGCAAGCAGATGGAGAAAAAAAGCTAAACCCTCTTTCTTAGAAAGAAAAAGGGTTTCTTTTCTGCTTCTGCTTTGGCAAAGGGAAGATAAATGTCTCTTTGGAGTCACATCAGAAATGCTTACTTTCCTTGCATATTGCCTGGAGTCCTCATGAGGAATGTGGCTACAAAACATTTGTGTGTATGTGCACAGGGTGCCAGCCTTGCAGGTGATTCTGCAGTGGGCACTGGGCTGGAGTTCTGCAGCCTGAGCCCTCAGCAGATGATTCAAGATCACACTATAACAACAGATTCAAGAACACTGTGACAATGTACCCCTGCTCTACTCCAGAGAGAGAAGCACAAAAGGCCATCGTCCTTGAGATGCAGAGAGACAAAGGCACAAAAAGGCTCCTGACATGAAGCATGAAAAACAGAAGAGATAAGGCAGAGGGAAGAAAACACAGATTAAATCAGCAAACAAGTTTCAGGACACTAAAAGGATGTACCTGAACACCAAAGGGAGGTTACAACTACTGCACTTGCATTCAGAACGTGCGTTTGGCTGTAACCACACACAGATTTCATACATCCAGGCAGATGCAGCATGGATATTTTCTCTTTTTACCACAGTCTTAGCATCCCAGCAACTGCACGTTATGCCAGGGCCTTTGTAGAGCTGAAGTCAGCACAGAGGCAACACCAGTCCTGTCCTCTCAGACATCTCTGGGTTCTCAGATGCCCAGGTGTGTTCATATTGCCAGCTCTGCTGCAGGAGCTCTGGAAGCTCATCCTCCCTTCTCTCTAGCTCCACCCTTTAGGAAACTTTTAGGAACTTAGTGTCTTTGGCACTCCTTACCATCCATTAAGTATGTCAAACTATTGCCAGGGTCATAAAAGCAAGGAACTAGAGGGCATAAGCCAGGTTAAGTTGCTAAGAAGAAACAGAACTTAGTGCTCATTTGTCTTGCAGCTTCATCACTCACCTCTGACAACAACAGAGGTGTGCTCAGACTAAGTCTGTGGTCTGCTCTAGGGCCCAGCACACGCTGGAGATTATAAAATCCCAGATGAACAAAGATATATATATATATATATATGTATGTATGTATAATGCTAACTTGCTTTCCCAAAGCCTGCATTGCAAAGTCCTGCCTCTCTACCCCCTTGGCAGAGGTGGAAGCTCTTACACTTCCGGCACTTCATGGAATGCAGCTCTGCTGCCAGGGAGTGGGGAAGAGCTTGTGTCTATGGCAGCTCTCCTGAGGGACCTGGAAATCCACAGGGCCTGGTTTCCTCCACAACCCAGGATCAGTCATCTGCTGGCTACAGCACAATGCCATTTTCCTCAGTAGCAGAAGGAGACCCCTGGCAAAAGGCTGTCTGACTGAAAGCTACACGTGGCATTCGAGGTGTATTTGGCACAAGAGTGAGAAGTGGCTTTTCCTTCAGTTAGCACATCCCACAGCTTCAATCAGTCACTAAAGACTCTCTCTTGAAACACCATTTGTCCTGACACAGCCCCCTGCAGTCACAGAAGTGTGGCAAGTCCCACAGGAAAGGCTGAAGCCACACATTTCCTTGGAGGATTTGCATGACAAGGCTTCAGCTTCACATGACAAAGAGGAGGCAGGTCTCCTCATGCATCCTGCTTGACACCAGCCAGCTCCAGCCCGGAGAGGGTTTTTGGACCAGCTCTGACCCGAGCAGGGCAGTCAGCCAGAGGCACAGCAGCACCAATAGGGTCTGTCAGAGAAAAAGGACAGCCAAGTGTGTTGCCTGAGCCTGCTGTTATGAAAGCAACTAAACTCTCAGGCTCTGGCACAAAAGTGCTTTTCAGACTGCCCCCGTGGCAGCAGGCCATACGTCCATCAGCAGCTGGGAGAGCCCATGGCAGGTACAAGGCAGTGTTAGAGACCTGACACCTCCCATCACTCACTGCAACACCCAGGTACTTATTTACCAGTACCCCTTTGCATTTCCAGACTCATATTTTTCAGCTTTCTCTCTTATGGCAAAATCCAAGCACGTTTACAAGAATGATATTAAGACCCAGGTCATCCCAGGGGGTGGGGGAGGCAAGTGAATTTCATAAAAGCTCATCCAAACTTACCTGTGAGCTGTAACCTGCACAGCTCGAGGCCAAGGAGTCCTCCACCACTCCTTCCTGCTCTCCCTGTGTGTGCTGGGCACCCACAGCTGGCAGAGGCTCTGCTGAGGGACCATTTGTGACATTCCTGGATCTCGGCCGATGGCTCCTGCTGCTCCTTAAGGATTTAGAGCTTGGCGCCACCTCCCAGCTTCCTGCAAGCAGACCCTGCAGAGCACACCTTTCCATCTGGAAAGAAGCCAAAGGTACACACTTTGCTGACACCTGGCCTGCACTGCAGCCTGTCAGACACAGCGTACACCACTCTGAACACAAACTCACCTTGCCAAAGCCTGCCTTGGCCTCCCAAAACCACTGCTGCCTCAAACAACGTCCTGCTGGAAAGCAAGTGTGCTGGTTTGGGCTGGAATAGAGTCCCTTTTCTTCACAGTAGCTACATGGGGCAGTGTTTTGGATTTGTGCTGGGAGCAGTGCTGATAATGCAGGGATATTCTCCTTACGTGCACAGAGCCAAGGCCTTTTCTGCCTCTCACCCCACTCCAGCAGCGAGTGGGAGCACGAGAAGGTGGGAGGGGACACAGCCAGGACAGGTGACCCCAGCTGAGCCCAGGGATACCCCAGAGCAGAGAGTGCCATGCTGGGCATTTAAAAGTGGTGGGAGGAGGAAGGGGGAACATTCAGAACGAAGGTGTTTGCCTTCCCAAGTCACCGCTATGTGTGACACAGCCCTGCTCTCCTGGGGATGGCTGAGCACCTGCCTGCCAAGGGGAAACAGGGAATGAATTCCTTTGTTTCCACCCATG
>NW_005054338.1:2825630-2838251 GCF_000277835.1 Geospiza fortis | reverse complement strand
TTTCCCTATTAAACTGTCTTTAGCTCAACACATGTATTTTTCTCACTTTTACCCTTCCAATTCTCTCCTCCATCCTGCTGGTGGGGGAGTGAGCAAGTGTGGGGCTCTGTGGGGCTTGGCTGCCAGCTGGGATCAAACCATGACAGCAAGTCACCTCCTTGCTGTAGGATTTCAGTGTCTTTGCATGGTTGCTGGGGGTAAAAAAACATCCTAAACTCAGCCATTGGCAAAGAAAGCATGAAGTTTTCTTCCAAGACTATTGATTTTCCTCCTGGTACCTTGGAAATGAGAAGCCTCATGAAGGGGTCAAGGAAGACTCAACATCAAACACTAGGTTTTACAGCAGATATTAAATATACACTCCCAACTGTGCCTCCTGTCCTTAGCTAATCAAAATAAAACTCTCCCAACAAAAAGCGCGACTTACAGTGGGGTAGAAACACAATAGACTCAGAAAATAATTTGCTTCCCAATTCATCCCAGAAATGTAGGCAAATATTTAAAACTTACTGCAAAAATAGGGTTCATGCTCATTTTACAGGGTAAACAGTGCTGGAAACAGGACTGTGAGGTTTACATTTTATACCTTCAACAATAGTGTCTGCATACATGCAGGGAACAAGGAAAGAACTGCCCCTAGCTCAAACACCCAGACCCACAGCACAGACATAATCAAAAAGGACATAATCTTTATTTTAAACATAAAAAGAAACATTTTACACGGCATTGTTAGAGCTATTCAGTACCTGCATTCCAGAATTGTGCCCAAAACTTTATTTTATAATTTTGAAATTAAAACAAAAGAAAGAAAATATCTTGCCCTTCTGCTGTATGATGTTCAAGGTTGCCCTGGATCGAAATTCCAAGTGCCTGGAGGAATTTACCAGCTTAACCAGGAGACGTGGCAATGCAAACAGAGGAAGATCAATGTGAGCCCTTAGGATACTTTGACAACACCACAGGTTGCAGCAGGGAGGATATGGATGCTTGTACTGCACCACAGGCAGCTCACTCTTCTGATACTCTGCAGGTTTAATACACAACCAGATGCACACACACCTCCACTCACACAAACCCTGGTCACACACAAAATAATAATAATAATAAAAAACATGAAAAGTGACCTAGATTTTTTTTCCCTTAGAGAGAAGATTCACACTCTATTTTTAAAAAAGGGGATAATACAAAATTGGCACAAGTAGAAGGAAACCTGGGGGCTAGGTCTAGCCCATCAGCTTCTAACCTTCCAACTACAGCAAATACAGGGTGGGATGGGATGCAGCATTGCCTTCCAAGGGGCTGTCAGCAGTACGAGCTAGTGGCAAAACTTCCTTCACTTGGAGTGACAAAGATGGTTTGTTATGGGCCGTGGAGGAAGGTCAGCATTAGATAAGGACATGGGGACCTTTCACTAGAGAAGAAGGGAGCCCTGACCAAAATAACCCTGAGTTTTTTTCCAGCAGGGAGGGAGTGTGCTATATTGTGTGTTTGGGAAGAGCTGGCTCATCCATTCCCTAATTATTGCCCTGCTCATCCATTCCCTAATTATTGCATTACGGTCACGATCCTCTCCCCCTAAAACTTAACCAAGGGCATAGATAGACAAGGAGTCAGTCTGCCAGGACAAAAAGTGACTGATGCTGTGCTTAGAACTTCACCACCATTTCCACCCCTCCCAAGATGCCCCAATGCCACAAGCCTTCTGAGAAGAAAGCAGATGTTAATGCAGGAAAGAAGCTGCCAGATCAGCCAGCATCCCAAACATCAGAATAGTGTTTCATAACATCCCAGGAAAAATCAAGATTTCACTACAGTAGAGACAGGAGAGGAAGAAAAATTCTTGCTGTCAAAGTAGTATCTGAGTGAATTCTTTCCTGAACTCCCTTCCTTTGGAAAGAATTGCTACAGATTTCTGGGCTTTCACAGTGGAAGCTGGAGACTGCTTCTGCCCTGTTCTTTAGGAAAGGCAGCTAAGTCTGCCTGCAACAGAGGCCTTTTTCAGAGCTCTTCCAGAAAGAAAAACCTCAGGCCAGAAAGAAAACTTGCTGTGTACCTTCAGGACAAAGCCTTTCAGAGGTTCATAGGTCTGGGGGTCCCAGTTTTGGAATACCACATGAAATGCCTTAAATAACAACTTGCAAGCCCCAATTCTGCAAATTAAGCCCATTTTGAAGATGTTTCATACTCATCTTTCAAAAAATCCCTGGACACCTCTATGCACACAGATGTGACTGCATGCGTGTTCACACACAGGACACAGAGCAGCCTTCTGGAAAACCCCTTCACATCGGCCTCAGAACAAAGGTCACAATGCAAGACAGAAAAAAAACCAATTCACACTAAGAAAACTTAGCACAAAAAACCTTCATAGGCCAGATACCAGACCTGCAGCTCCCCTGGAATATGCAGTGGGATGAGCTATTAGAGAAGCGGATTGTCTAGGACATAACTAATGTCTAACCAGGCAACAGAACACCACAGCCACTACCTTCCATGGATGCTCTTCTTTACCATATTTTATCTTAAAAGCCATGGCAAGGATTGAGCCCTGGCCTCACCTCTGCATTTCTCACCCTTCCTGACACAAGCCAAACCACGGCTGTGACATCAGACTCTGGTGGAGTCCTACTTCCTCGTTGGTTTGTACACAGTATCTTTATTCTGACCCTTATTGCTTAGAACACCAGCTGTTCTGGGAAGACAGAACTGCCTGGCAAAGATGCTGCTCCTTCCCAGGAGCCAGGTCAGTGTATTTGGAAGACCAAAGCAGGAGTTCCATTCTATAGCACCGAGGAATAGGTCTCAAGCCCAGGGGGAAAGCCCCAGTGAAAGGCTCATGCACAAGACCAGGGCCCTTGGAGCCTGAAGGATTCTTGCTGCCCTCTTGGGCTTGCTCTTATTCCTACCCTGAGCTGCACTGCAGCTACTGCAGATCTCAGACTCTGCTCACAGGTTTGAGGGTTACCAGTGAGTGACTGGCAGAAGCAGCACTGAAGTCTGGTCTGTGCATTTGGTAATACATAGTTTACAAGTCTCTAAACATGATCAGTTGGCCATCTGCAGATGAAGATCCATCTCTTATTATCTTCATAGGTCACACCATCACCTGGGGAGAAAGGTCTCCAGCCTCTCTGCTGAGGCCAGCAGAAGGCTGGGCCTTGTCCCTAGATACCACGTGCCCCCCTGCCACAAGCAGGACAGGGTCTCAGGCACGATGTGAGCAGCTGTAGTGGGGAGAAGAGAAGGTGGAAGGGTGTGGGAGAAGGTGGCCATAGGCAGACATCCGTCAAATGCTTGTCTGAGAATCGACTCTTCAGGGCTGCCAAGTTAGTCCCTACTCACCACAGCTAAGAGATTTGAGCACTGAAAAGAAAAGGTTTTAAAAAAGTGCTTCAAAGACCTCCACCAGGCAAGCTACGTGTCAGGATTAACTGCAATCTCTTGGAAAGCCAGGGAAGAGAAGGCATGCTGACAACCATAATGCAATTCTTTGCTGGAACAGCCTCATGATGGCTCCAGCACAGGAACCTTCCCCAGCCTTCAACCCAACACAGAGAAGTCTCTGAGATACCTAGGTGGAAAGAGAAAGGGAACAGGATGGTGTGATGGGGATAGAGGGGGAAGGTAGATTGGTTAATACACTGAAAGTCTAACACTTACCAGCCTCTTTCCCATTCATCATCCTGTCCACCTTGCTTTCATACAGGGACATCTTTCCAAAACCATAATGGGGGGGGAAAACCAATGAACAAACAAACAAAACATTAATGAATTTTGTCACAGGGCCCTGCTGAAAGAAGGCTCAACAGTTTGCACATTAGAAGGACATGATCCCTATGCAGAAAGTGCTGCTGGAAAAGGAGAACTCCCAAGTTGCTAAATATGGCCTGATTGTTCTCAGGACACGATGTGTAACAAGGAGAAGCTGAGATCCAGGCTGAAACCAGAGAGCAAACGCACTGTCTTGTCTGGGCCTGTGAGCAAGTGTCTCAGCACAGTCCAGGAGCCCTGTGAGTCTCTCCTGAAATGCAGCGTGCCCAGCTCGGCGCTCAGTCCATCTCCATCGACATGAGCCGGCGCCGCTCCCGCCTCGTTTCCTGCACCTCCTTCTTGCAGCACCAGCGGGAGCTGCAGTAGCCAATGAGGCAGGAGAGGAGTCCAATGGCCGTGGCCAGGCTGATGCCGATCAACAGGGGGTACTTGAAAGCGTTCAGAACTGAAAAAGGAAGGCAGAGTCATTAGATATCGCTGAGAAACTCATCCCCTTTATTTCTGCTTGCCTGAAAAAGGAGAAAAATCCACATTATTCAGTTAGGGACAGATTAATTATTTCAGAAAGAAATTACACTAATTTTCCTTCTTGATTTTCATCTTCCCATGTTTGAAAAATTGGTCTTTTAGTCTCTCCCTTTCCTCTTCACCCTAATTCTTCCTCTATAATTTCAAAGCCTTGAAGAGGCTGGAAGTACCAGAAGAGCCCTGGAGTGAGATAGCAAAGTAGAGTTTATTTCAAAAATTATCCTCTCACACATTTCTCCAAACAAAATATTGGATTGTTTCCCCATTAGAGGCAGAGTGTGGCTGCATTCTTTGTAATTTCCAAAAAGCAAGGAGTGGACTCCTTTGTGCTTTGAATTATTAGAATTACTATATATTTACCCTATCTAATCAACCTTCAAATCTGGTGCCTAAACAAAAAAAAAAAAAAAAGATTTTGAAGTACCTACTGCTCAGTTAAAAGGCAGTAAGAACTGAAAGGGGTTTGGAAAGTACAGTTATAATAGTTATCAGCACAGTGGGGAGAACAAAAGCTTCTTGTTCATTTCAAGTTCATGGAACTTCCAAAAATGACCTCTCCTGGAAATATCAAGAAAGCAACTAGCTCAAAACCCCTCCGGTATTCATTTTACTCCTTAGTTGAATTCTGAATGCAGTATCTAGTGTGCAACTTCCTGCTCATGAAGTCTAGCAACACTTCCAACTCTGGGTGGAAAGCAGACAAAACATAAAGTGCAGGGATCAACATGTCTTGTCATTAGAGAGGGAGGAAGGAGTCAGAGCTCTGATTTTTCTCTTCTCAGCTTTGACACTAAGCATGATGTGACTAATTCACACACCCCATCTGCAAACCAAGGCTTCCTCCAGCAGGCAGCAGGAGGGTTAACACTTGGAGAGAATACTGTGCCCTTGACTGAAAGATGCCTCAGCTATGGAAAACATCACCAAGAGGTGATCAGGAAAGAAAATGCTCCAATCTTGTATCTATCAACTGTTTAGGCAGAACAGATTCTTCTACTCTAAAGAATCTTGAATCAGAAATTGCTAACCATAAAAAAAAAAAAGACAAAATCTAATGAGGCACCTGTAAAAGTAGTTACAGGGAATGTTTGCCACAAAAAGACATAATAAGGTGTTAAAGCCGAAATGGAGCAGCATGTGTTTCAGTCTCTCACCATCCATTTTCACGGAGAGGAAGATGGGTTTGGCTCTGATGTCAGGCTCCCGCTGCCACACGCCCGTGGCAGAGCGCACCCAGGGGGTCACCACGCAGTAGTGGTTCCCAAAGTCGTGGTCCTCGCAGCCGTGCACGCGCAGCCGGAACTCCAGAGGGCTGATCCGCTCCAGGCTCAGCTCGCTGCTCCCGTTCCTCCTGCCCTGGGTCACAATGCCCCTCCTGTCCAGAGAGGCCAGCAAGATGGGCTCCCTGTCCAGGGCAAAGGAGCGCACGGCAAACCAGGAGACGTCAAAGGACATGTCATCTGTGTTTGGGGACAAAGAAGAGTTCAGCCGTGTTCGTGAGTCCTGAAAAGCATTCACAGTGCCATTTCTTAGCAGAAAGGTTAATCTGTAAGCAGCACAGCCAACACTGGTCTGACAGCAGAGGGAAAAAAATGTAAAAAAGAAAACAGAAAGAAAAAGAGAGAGTCCCCTGAACACGTCCTTTCTAGGAAGATTCAAGCAGTGAACTGCAATGAAATGCATTGACAGGAAGAACGGAGTTGTGCAGAAAGAGTGACTTACCACAGGGATGACACTAAAGTGATTTCTTGCCTTTCTGCCCGCTATTCTGAAATTTGCATTTAACTCTGATCTAAGTTTTTACCAAGCAGGCTTAGTATCATAAGAAGTTCTACAGTTATGCTGTACCTATAGTGAAAGGGAGTGGGAGTGCTAGATACTTGCTAGCACAGAGTGATTCACAGTCCCTGTCTTCATGAGGGCCTTACACAAGCACAAGATCAGAAGGCTCTATCCTGAAGGCCCCTTCCTTACATCTAGAGTTCGCCTAAATGAACACATATTCTGCACAGTGCACAAAATATTACCTGCAATAGTACAAAACATTCAGGGGCAAAGCCTGACTATGCTGCTTTTATACATTTTTCCCAGAGTTGTGGGTTCCTGTGACACACCAGACATGATGCCCTGTACAAGTTTCACCACCCAAAGACACAGTCTATAATATGGATTTGCAGGAACTTGCACTTCTGACACAGCTGCCAGGTAGTCAGAGTCCATCAGCACATCTAGCTCACTGTGTGTTCATGCAAGGTCCTATTGATCTCATTAGCAAATCTCAGCCCTAAGCCCATTAGGCAGATGTAGCTGAGTATCTACTTTCAAAATCACCACTATTCTTTGCTATCATGAGCCCAGCAACACCTGTCAGAGTCTGAAACCTGGCATGACTCACAGCACAGGCAGGAAAGCCTGCTCACTTGTTTCCTCACAGGTCTTCCTTCCTGGCACATCAGCAAACCAATGGGCCCAAAGTGGAAACAGAAGTTACTATTTCTGTCCCGAGTCTGGAGTACTGGTACAGTGTGTGCACACCTAAGGGAGTCCCAGTGATTCCTGGCAATGTATCAAACCATTTTCTAGTATTGAGAGCTCTGAAAAATACAGTACTAGCAATCTGAAATTTGAAACTGATCTTTTAGCTAAATGAGTTTTGTTTTTTTTTCTCTTAAACTTTCACATTTGACCTCCAGGCTAATGGAAGCCCTAAGCCTGCTGTTGTACTGAAATTGTTTACAGATCTAAGTAAAGATGATTTTTAAGTCTATCAGGCAAGCTAGCACTTTGGAAAAGAAGGGAACTTCCATATTTTAAAGAAAAGGGACAGCCTCAGCTCTTTTTCTTGAAGTATATTATCAGCTGGCCATGTGGGACATTCCTCCTTACTGCAGAAAAAAAGCCAAACAAACCAGTGTTTGGGATATAACTAACTCCTTCCTAAGGTGCACTGGTTTTACACACACCTACAGAAACAAAACAAAAATATGAGAAAGCACATGTTCCTAGCAGAGACAGTGTCTGACCAAGCTGTTTTGGGACACCAGCCAGCTTCCTGCCCCGCCTGCCCCAGCCTGGTGTTCTGGGCAATGCACAGAAGCTCGGGAGAGCACCTGGCCTGCTTTGCAGCCCTGCAGCAGGAGCGAGGTCCCAGCCCTACATGGGGTTCAGCACAGGCCACATGGACCAGCAGCCCTCAGAGCAATCCCTCTTGCCTCCCCATCCTGCAAATGCCACTATGAGTTACTTGGCAAAGCACTCGGACCACTTCCCTTGAAACCAAAGTTAATAAAAATTACCATAAACACATGTTCAGTCAAAGAGACCAAACTCTGACCTCTGCTTTGTGCACTCATCCAAATGTCTATGGGAAACAGGGCCTCTGCTGGAGAGAGCTCTGTTTATAGAAACCACTCTTCATCCCTGCTGTCTGTTTATGCCAAATATAGTAATAGCACTGGTCCACAAGCAGCACGTTGGGAATGACCAATTCCTTCCAAAGATCCAAGACTGACACTTGCTCTTGTGTTTCCAGGTGCTGTAGGAACATATGGACACCTTTCAGGCTAAGTCAAATTATACTTAACACACCACTGACCTTCCTTAAGCAATAAATTTAGATATTAAAGGATAATGATAATAATCTAGTCTTCAGATCCTCAGGCAGATTTGAAGAATTCCTTCTTTTGCATCTCAGATAATTTGAGGTTCCTGTCCCTTCACATGAGTACAGGCACTTGCTGTCATTTTGAAATATTTGAATCTATCTTCTGTAATTACAACGTGGGACAACATTATTATGCCAACATATTTTATTAGCCAGTACACAGTTTGCAATTAGTGACTCACTACAGACAGTCAGAGGGAGGATTTGGCTCCGAGCACTCTGTCACTATCCTCCTTGAAATAGCTTAATACAGCAAAGTCATCTGATTCATTTCTCTATATCTCTGGGTTTCATGCAATAAAAACACAGACAAATATAGCAAAGCCAGGACATAAATCAGGTGCTCCCTAAATATCAGAGATGAACATGCCTAGCAGCTCCCAAGTCCTAATAAATATGTAGATTCACCGACATAGAACAGGGCACACACTAGGCATCTGCCTCATTCCACACACCTTGCATCAATGCTGACGAGTCACTCTCAATTTTTGACCCAAATCTACAAAAACTCCACTCCAAGAACCACACTCCCACTCAAAGGTTTCTTTTCCTGGCTCTGTCTGTGCCACAGTCAGTGGTGTGGGACACCTGGCCAAGATGCCCCACAATGACGCGTCACATGCCAGTGCCCACAGGGGCATCAAGGACCTCAGTGCCAGCAGGATATGCACCCTAAAGGACCAGAGAGCACTGGGAGCTGCCCCTTGAGAGCTCTGGGAGCAAAGTTAGCAGTGCTGCTGTGCTTCCTCCCCTCCTCAGCCAGGGAGGATCATCAGCATGTAAAGCACATCTTTAGGCACATTTCGATTTGACACACAGGGCTAAGCTGTCTGGGTCTTAGCTACTTCCCTGACCAATCACTCCTCAAAAGAGGGAATCCTATTTCTAGACCAGCTTCTTAGGAACCATACACTTCCACTGCTTAGAATGGAGCTCTCTCAGCATCCTGTTACAGTGTTGAATCACAATTTTGAGACCCTTTTTGTTTGCTACATTTAAATGAGGTTGAATAGGGCTTCCTAGAGAGCTGAGCAAACCACTTCAAGCCATATAAGGGGTAAACAAGCTGGTTTTGTTAAATTCTCCAGAGTGCCCATTGGGTCTGGCTGGAGCAGATTAAAAAATCCCACATCTCCTTTCAAACACAGTAAGTAATACTCTTAAATCCCTAAGCACACAGCCCAAGAATGGGTGACCTGGGAAGTCTAGAGAGATCATTTGTGAAAATGTGTATTCAACAGAAGTATCAGAAGCAGCTTTTATATCTTCAGGGCACAGAAGAACTACTATTCCCCACTGACACACACACATATTCCCCTCGTACCAATTCAAAACACCAACCACAGCTGCCAAAGCAAAGGAGCACTTCTTTAGAGGAGCAGTTGCTGCCATGTACTGGGCTTAGTAACACACACTCGATTTCAGCAGGGTCTCAAAGAAGCAGAGGAAATTCAAGCATGTAGCAGTCACGCCAAAACCTTTTCTACCCTTTGAAAATTTCCCACAGGGTGGATGCACACAAACACACACTGAAAGCATTGTGAGCTGCCTCTACCAGAAAAAGGTTCAAACCATAAGTGATGCCTCTAGAATGAAAAATAATTTAAAAAAAAGGATCAATCTAACAAATGGCACTGACAAAGATAACTGGTCATTTAGCTTTTCTTCAGCTCCTTGGAAGTACTTTATTTTTCTACACCAATGTACTAGGGGAGGCATACATACTAATGCACATGCATGCCTGCAAAGTTGAGTGTCTGTGTGTGCACAGGAGCAGAGCTGGCTGGCATAACAAATACATTCAAAGGATGTGCATCTAACAGGATATCTTAGGAAACATCCTGCTCCTGCTCTGCTCACAGGGGATCCCACACCACAGCCCTGCTGCAGGTCTGACACAAGAAGTACAGATGGCCTTGAAAGCCACCACACCCCTCAGAAGGGAGTCAAATGCATTTGCTCTTTTCTCCTTTCTCATCACATTCCCAAATGGAATGACCATGTCTGTACTGCAGTCGTCTGTTTTCTTCCAGAAGATGCTGATACCTCTTGCCTTGTTTCTCTAAATGCCAGGTGTAGGCTTTCCCTAACAGTGTGCCTCATGTCCCCAGGGGGATGAGACAGCCCTGTTATTTTCACAGTCTGTCTAA
The DNA here is from genome assembly GCF_000277835.1 of Geospiza fortis. Classification (NCBI taxonomy): domain Eukaryota; kingdom Metazoa; phylum Chordata; class Aves; order Passeriformes; family Thraupidae; genus Geospiza; species Geospiza fortis. The sequence goes on along the minus strand of NW_005054338.1, from coordinate 2,828,138 downwards.
CAGTTGGCACTAATTTAAAAAGCAAGTCCTCCATTCCAATTGTGAATTAAATTGTGATACTGACACAGCATAAAGACAGATCAGAGATGGGACACAGAGGAATAAGGCTACCAGTGAGGAACTACACGTTTGCTACCATACAAGCCCTTAATCCCTTCCTCTGACCTGCTCCATTAGCCCCCTCCAGTTCCCAAGGCCAGGAAGGCAGATGGATGAGGGAAGTCTGCACACCCTGCATCAATTCCAGCTGTTCCCTGCAGCTCTTCTGCCAGCCTCATCCAGAGGACCAGCAAGGACTGTGTTTCATCACACAGCATGACTGGTTAGGCCCTAAATCCTGCTCATCCTGCAACTGGAGGCTGACAGCATAGACTGAGAAGTCCCCTCAAAGCCTGCCACAATGCCACATTTTACTCCACTCTAGGTTTACTTGTCTGTGCTTCATCTGCCCTATTACAGAATGAAAGAGAAAGAAACTAAAGAAACCACCAACATGAAAGAAACAAGATAAAAAAATCCACCACAGAGGTCTGCCATGTCCAAGATGACATTACCCAGCTATGGAACAGATTACAGTGCTGACATTTCAGACTCTGCTCTGGTTGCCCATGACTGCTGGAAACAGCATCATCTCCAGCTCCAGGGATAATCTATCAATTCAACAGACACCCACAAATCCTTGTGAAGTTGCCCTGTTAAAACTTAACTGTGCTGTGATGAGCAGCTCCTCAAAAGGCAACACTTTTTTACTTCAACCTTTTTGATTATCCTTATACTGTCTGTGTTCCTCCCACTCTAAAGATACCAAATACACACAAACCCATCCCAAACCCAACTGTGAAGCTCTGACAGGAGAGCCCCACTGCTACTAAGTGGCCTCTTTTCACAGCATGGTTGAGGCTGGAAGGGACCACTGGAGGGCATCTGGTCCAACCTCCCCGCTCAGGAGTTATCCTCGAGTACATGACACAGGATTCTGTCCAGAGAGCTTTTGAATCTCTCCAGAGAAGGAGCCTCCACAACATCTCTGGGCAACCTGTTCCAGTGTGTGGTCACCCTGACAGTAAAGAAGCTCCTCCTCATATTCAGGTGGAACTTGTTGTGTTCCAGTTTTCAAGTTTTAAGTGAGTCAGGGATGCTGAGGCCTCTTTCACAAGGCAACACTGAGCTCATTTAGGCTGTCGAGCACCAGCAGAAGCAGCAGCTGCTCCCTGTCAGCAATTATTGCTTTGGAAAGGAAGGCAGCTGCTCTGGGTACTGCCTCACAACAATACCTCTAAGAGCTTGAGCACACCTCAGTGTGGAAGGGGCTCCCTGCTGAGCAGAAGCCACAGGACAGGCTGAGTTGGATGCACAGGCACACGTCGCTGCTTGCTGTGCCCAATATCCCAGGCTGTGAGTCTTTTGACAGCAATAAAGTTTACTCAGCTTTTCCTCCCTACCAAGCATTTCAATAATACAATCTACAGACTTCTATCATTTTTTCACAGGCAGCACACGACTGTAATCTAGCAAATTGCTTCCCTGCCACGCTCAGATTTAATGTAGAACAGACATCTTGTAATTTCAAAGTGATGGGCCTTTACTAAGCCTGGTACCTCATCTCATCAGCCACTACATCATAAGTAATGTTTTCTGCACAGCACCTCTTTTGTAGTGGTTTATGTGTAGGCTTTTAAGTTTGGCATAAATCATGACAACTTTATATTTAGATATATTCACATATATTTATATTTACATATATATTAGTAGATTTATTTTAAAGACATGCTTATATCCATATACATAATGACTGAACTGACTCCAAACACAAATTTTGGGTATAAGAAAGAGAGTTACTCTCACAGCATTTTGATGAAAAGCAGCTCAGACAATGCTTGGCAAGCAGCTAGGTTTTGAGCAATTCTCTGAACTTTTCAGCTCTCCATAAAAATTTGCTTTTGTGTCTGCTACTCTTCCTACAGGAACTAGGTACTGTATTTCTTTCTTCCACATAAAAAAAGGATGCTCATCTCTGAAGGCAATGAACATTCATTTTGGCATTTAGGCTGCAGCAGTCAATTATTATGATTTTTAGATTTACCTTAAGCCTTAAATTCACTCTGAAGTAAGAAGCTGACTGGCCAGGTGTCTAAGATTTCTTTACAGATGACCATTTTCTCCTAAATGGTTTAGCCAATGGATCTCTTTTCCATTTAAGGGGAATAGGAATAGTTTTCATGGCCCATCTGATGGTTGTAGGTTGAAATTACCTGCAGTGGGGTCAGTTGGTGGGGACAGCAGAGGGGGATTTGATGGTAAGAACATTTTTTCCCTCTTCCCTCAGGAAGTGAAAAAAACCCAAAAAACTTGCTTTAAATTGAGCTGTGTTAAAGCAAGCATACTGTTCTGTTTGTATCTATTTCTTCAGCTCTCCAGCCTCACTCAAAGGACATGGGGTTGTAACTTCTGAAGGCAAATGAGTGACAGGTGAAATAATTTTGCTCAAATACCTGGCTCAAGCGGCAT
>NW_005054338.1:2793599-2825373 GCF_000277835.1 Geospiza fortis | reverse complement strand
CATTGTGACAAAGCACAGCAAATCTGCCACCTCACCCTGGTAAATCGTTGGGCTGTCAGAATGCACCGAGACATTGAACACAGGACCTAGAAAAGAGTAACCACAATTATTCATGACGGGCTTTACTTCACTCTCCAACACCTTTCTTGCACATTTTTAAAGTATTCTCTCCTGGTTTGTGGAGACAAAACTCTGAAATAGGGACAAGCAGCCATTTAAGTTTGTTGTAAAATAGTTTTTCATTGTTAGCCATTTAATCCTGTACTACAACAAAGTACCCAAAGCATCAGACCTTTCACCCAACACAGAGGCTGCTGCCCCAATGTGCCTCCTGCTTTCCAGCACAAAAGGAGCTGGTCTTCCACTGGTGACTCCTTTAAGAGCATAAGAGTTCAGATCTTCGGGTTACTCCAGAATGGATCTTTTTGTTGAAGCTGTCAATAGGAAATCAAGTTAAAGCAAAACAGCATCTTAACAATACCAATGGTTCTACACTGGAACAGACAATACAAATTGTGCATCTGATAATACTTTTCTGTGGGTTTTCCTTCAGGCTCTGCCACAGATAGCTTCTTCTGAAGATGTCTCAAAGCCCAAGGGTACAGTAACTCCTTCAGCTGCAAAGTGGTGATGATATCAGTGAAAACCATTAGGCTGTTTTGAAGTACTCAGATCCCATGACAACACTGTGATGTTTTAAAAGACTTCTGACATACATAGGTTAAAAAACCAAAACTTCCCCAAATTTTGAAAACAGCTGCATCTCTAGTGCACAAGTAACAAAATCACAACTCCTCAGATATGCCAGCACTGTTAATGCTCTCTATTTCACAGGGCAGAAACTGAAGAATGTACCAAAATACCTCTGTGACTCCTCTTACTAATCAAGGGGTGAATAGAAGGAAAGCTGATCCCAACAGTGACCTCCAGGATGACTTTGGGGGAAAGAGCCAGGGAAGCCAAGAAGAAACTTGGGACTCAGATTAAGAAGTAACCCTTTTTACACTCCCTAGACTCCCATTATTACCCGGCTCACCTACTTCTGGCACAGCAGCAGCAACAACAAGCAGAGAAGGGTGGCTTGGGAGGAAAGAAAAAGCTGTTTATTTGCTCTCCTCCACTCTTACCGGCTACTCTTTTAGTACAAGAACCCTAAATTTCAAATCCACTGAAGATCAGTGGCAAACAATGCTTTTAATGAAAAACACATCAGGAAATCATCCAAAACAACGCACTCATGCCATGCCCTCTCAACAGGTTTCTACACTGATAGCTCACCACATGGCACACACCACATCATTCTCAAACTGAGCTTCTGGAAAGAAACTTGGATGTATCATGAAGCTAGAGCTATAATTTTTGGTGCAACTTTTCTAGACTACAAGGGCCTGGCTTGTTTTGGTCAACAGAAAACACACAGCACGCTAAGAAATTAATTCCAACTACAGTGCAATAATTCCTTCTCCAGCTTTCAAAATCTCCTCTCCTCCAGTTTCCTCCAGCCCTCTCCTCTGCCCCAGAGGGAGCTGCACTTTTGTACACTAGGGTAGTATGCAGACATACAATCTGAGAGTTTGACAGTCATTTTGACACTAGAAGATTTTTCTTAAAATTAACACTGCAAATTCCCCCCCGCCCCGCCCCCTAAACAAGGATAAAAGGGTGGAAGAGATGCAACAGAGGTTATACATGGATTACCAACCAAGACTCCTACATGTTTATGCTAGAATATATTTAAGGAAACAAGAAACCCAGAATACTGAGATCAGCTGCTCAGGTAGTGACTGCACAAGCAGGCTGCAGCCCTAACTTAAGCTCAGCATGATGGGATCCTTTTCCTGGGAGATGAACAAAGATTAATCTGAATGCTTCCTCAGCATCTGTCTCAACTGGTTTTGTGTGAATTCAATTTGTTTCCAGACATTCACACACACACACCAAACTATACTCCCCTTGCAGCCTATTTGATTATTTGATAAATCAAGACATTTCCATCCTCTTGTTCAGAGTTGGGCAGACAGAAGTTCAAGGTCCTAGGGGATTAAAGGCAGCAGGGACCAGGGCACTCCAGCCAACTAAAAGCAGAAAAGTCTCAAGCTGTGTGTGAACTGTCAGAGAAAAGAAATAAAGAGACTGTCAAAATCTGCTAGGAATGTCCCTGCATTCCCAACACAGTCCCTCTGCTGCACTGATCAAAGGCAGAACAGCACCAGAATAATCCTGATACTGTCCATAGCTCAGAGTCTATCCTCAGTCTATGCTGCAGCACGTGAGGTGACATCACATCAGGAATACAGGACATGCCCCGCTCCAGCAGACAGGCTGGATGCTGGGAGGGGTTGAGCAAGAGACATGAACTGCATGATTCCAGCTCTGTCAGGCTAAGGACGGGCCACCTTACCCGTGGCATGTTAAACAAGAAGGCACACGGGACTTTTCAGGCCTTATTTCTAGGCTGGAAGTCCAGGTACCTTCTGCATTGAACAGACACTGCCTTCAAACCCTGGCAAACCAACAAACCACTGATGTGGAGCAGAGTCAGAGCATTCCTGGCCACTGGATGTCACAAGGGTAAAAGCTGAGCTTGGCTGGTCACTCAGCCAGGGAAGGCTGTGGGTCATGGCAATACAGCACTCCCAAAACACTCCTCAGTTTGGGTCACCAAGCACTTCTCCACCTGGCCTCCCACACGAAGAGCCAAAACTTCCCAGGCAGGAAGGCTCCAAGGCATCAGCTGCATTGGCATTTCAGGATTGTGCTTTCCCTTGGTAAGGCACAAACAGTTCTTTCCTTTCAGGTATTTCCCTAGCAGGTAATATCTCTTGCAAATTACCTTTTCTACCTCGAGGGAGAAATTACTGTCCTGTGCTAGAACTGGATATCAATAGTCAAGAGGTGTGTAGGGGGTTGTGTTCTTCCCTCTTCAGCTGAAGAGGGAAAACAACATTTAATTATTTATTAAAACCTAAGCAAGATTAATTACAGTGAAAGTTCCTCAGTTCAGTCTTGAAAACCGTGTGGCTGCAACTTCCTAGGGTTACATATTCTTTGGATGTATCTCAGGACTTCTGCCCATATAACCCATGCCCTGGGCCTCAGGCATGAAAGGATAGAATAAAGCACCTTCAGAGATTTATTGCCCCCCCTTAAAAAACCTCAAGAGGCAGGAGGCTGAGTGCCCCATTCCCCCACCCAGTGTTCAAGAAGCTCTGGATCTGGACCACACCAAGCAAGGCTCAGAACACAAAACCCAAGTACTTTTCTCAAGTTTTTGCCCTCCAAGGCAAAACAAGCCAAAAAAAACCACCACACAAAAAAGAGGCCAACCATCTCAGTGCCAAGGTTACAGATCCAGGCATGTGGTGAAACAGGCAGCTCCCAGCAGACACTGATGACACTGTCTCAGGGTCTCAGCACCGTCATGCTCAAGCACTTACAGTGTCACTGGGAGGGCTGGGGAGGTGACAGGAACTCTCTCCTTCAGTGAGATACGAGTTCATGCGACATTAACACCGAGAAAAACACAGCTCTGCAGATAACAGATGATGTGGCTTTGGCCATCTCTGCCACCTGCATTTAACAGTTTGAAATACTGTAGTTGGCACCTACTGGTCACTCGGGAGAATAAACAAACCAGAGTTTGGTTTCAATTGCAGGGCTGACAGATCAAGCATGACCTGTAAAACTCATCAAGAACAAAGCAAAGTTAAATGCTGAAAAGCTGCTCATGAGCTTGAAAGCGGAGAAATAACTGGATTTTAATAACTTCAGATTTGAAGATAAGTGTCATTCCTTCAGACAGTTTGGAAGCTAAAAAGCACAGATTTACAAAACAAACCAGCATTCCCAATTCTACGAGCTAAGCATCATAAATTGCCATGTTCTGCTGAGAACTTTGATTTAAAATAAGCCAAAATATCTGCTCCTCACTATAAATAAGGCCTTATGTAAGCTTAGATAAAACACCTAAAAGAAGTTTTCTTCTTTATTAAAGCAATAACAATTTTATATTAAAAGGGATCTGCAGTCAGGATGGTAAGAGTTTTCAGATCATTTCTTGACTCCTGAACACGTGAAAAACACTACACAACTTTAAACAGAAAGTGAAGAAATTGAAGTCAGAAGTTTACTAGTACAAATCCAGAAGTGCTTAAGAGAAACCAGGTTCCAGAATCAGGATTTCTTCAGTGTACTTTTCTCTGAATGTTCCCTTTTATAATAGATCTCAATGTTCAAACTGTTGATTTCATGTCACCAAGAAGGTAACTCCAGGAGCCAGACCCTATAGTGATACAGTTTTCAGCTATAAAGCGCCATGGTAATTCTTCTACACATAAAAATGAAAGGAAAAGGTGTTTGTAAGCTGAACCAATATTTGTTTAATATTTTGTGTTCAATCAGATTCACACTCAAGGGTCTGCAGGGTGGAAAAGAGGAGTTCAAGTTGATTGAGGTAATTTACTCCACTTAAGGATTAAGACAAATTCTGAGCCCTCTTTACCTGATGCCACCCCACTTTCTCCCTGCTTTCCTTCCCTGCTCAGTAATCCGAACACTTTAAATCTGCAAGAAAAATGGGAAAATGAAAGCGAATAACCAAGAGCCTGTTAAAATCCAGTTTTGTAACAGAAGAGGTCCTCATTATCTAGGGTCCTAGGTGATGTTTTGTCTTCTTTGATTATCATTTTACTCTGTACTTCTCTGCAGAAACAAGGTATAGTCTCTCCCCACAGACATGAGCTACCTTCATTTCCCAGCCAAGCAGAGAAGAGAAAGGCCAAGTAATCTGATGACAACAGAGACCTGGGGCAGGCTGTTCCCCCCAAGAAGCCCATGCCCAGGCCGTTACTGACCAGAGGGACTGGAATTCCAGCACACAGCTGCCCTGCTTCCAATCAGACAGCAGCACAGACCACAACGGGGAAACAACTGATGCAACCCACGAGCTCTGCATCGTCCAAAATATTACTCATCTCTGCCCTGGCACCAAATCCTTCACTCTTCAACTGAAAATTCCATGACCTGCTTTTCTCCAGAAAATAAGTTTCTTCACCTTCACTTTTCCAGACCCCTGCCCTTTCCCAGTTTCTTCGTGAAGCTGTTCCCTAACAAGCTTTGCCCCAAGCCTCATAACGGGTATTACTGGAAGAAGCCCTCTAGTTAAGTCTGTGGTTTCTACTTCCAGCTACAAATTAATGCACACAGGCACAAAGGCACACAATGACAAAGCACGTTCCTGCCCATTAAGAGTGGCTGGAAAATACCAGCCTTTCTTGCCAAAGAGTTTCTGCTGCACTGCTTTTTCATTCATTTCCGTGATTAAGCTTTCTTTCCTTTAAGAATCTTCCCATTCGCCCTTCTTGAAATTGAGTATCTCTCGGGGTCATTGCAGGGCATCATTTCATTTTAATTGCAAGCTCAACATCAAGACTCAGCTCATATTTCAGCAGCTCTTGGTTTATCTCAGCTTCTTCCAAAGTGAACGATAATACATTGCTGTGCAATGAGCTCACATGCAGATGTAATCCAGAGTTGAAGATTTCATTGAGATATTTCCCTTACAAGTTCTCTTTTATTTTTGCCTCTCCAGAACTTTCTACCCTCTGCTGAATGGCACAGAGCAAAGACAGCTCAGAGCACAGCCAAGCTCCAAATAGATCTCTCTCATAACACACTTCTCAACATGAGATTAAAAGCTTCCTTCTCCCTGCTTCCTTCAAGGGAAAGGAAAATAAGTCACTTCTGTGGAAATCCCTGAGAGTGTGTAGTGGGCAAACGCATTCTAAACACCAGCCTGGGTTGCCCAATTCATGGTAAAAGGGTTTGAAGATTAAAGGACATATGCCAAAACAGAGTTTTATGAAGCTGTCTTCATACACTGGCTTGAGAAGAACACAAGACACAGAATACTGGTGTGTTCCAGGCTGAAAGGAAGGATCTGTACACATGCATCAACAAATAGCTCAGGAGGAGAGAGGATGCACTGGAGTAGAAAATGTGCAATGAAATTAAGAGAACATTTCAAGACAGGCACTGGCAGCTGCTCTTGTTCCTCACATCACTGGGCAACCTTTTAAAAAAAAAGACATGGCACAACCTCTCTGTCCTACACTGGGAAGTCAAACAAAAAAGCACTGAGGAATATTAAATTCTTCACATGGGACAGCTTTCCTTGCCCACCAGATAAGCTTATTTTCCTTACAGCAGCTGGACATACAGAAGGCATTCGTTTTATAAAACTGGTCTAGTGATCCATGTTATCCATGAGGTCATACCAGAAGATTCACAAGATCCTCTCTGGTCTTAAAATATATCCAGCAGAGAACAATCTGCCATTGATTGAATATTTGAAAACTAATGGCCTAGTAGGCTCCTCCTCACCACACTCCCCCACCCTCACTTCCAGTTCATATGGTCCAGTGGACAAAATCCACATTTCCTGTTTTTTTAGTTCAGGGTGTTTCAAACAAATGCCTTTACAGTAACATTTCAGATCATTACCAAATTGAATAAATACAGCCCTCTGCAACAGCAAATGGAGAAAGAAGAGAGGAGATCTCTGCTTGCAGCCAGCAAGTTCTGCCCTGAATGGAAAGAATCTGAGCAAGACATTTTCCACAGATGCTCATGGAAAAACATTTCAGAGCACTGCCACATTTCAAGCCCATTGTGGCAGGAAACACTGAAGCTTCACATGTGTGCAGTCCCCAGCTCACATATGAAATGCTCACAGGCCCCTGCCCCTCAGAGAGATCACATGGCACAATGTGTATGCACGCTTAAAAACTCCTCTTTGAAACATCACTCAGCTCGGAGAGATCTGGGAGTGAGTCAAATGAGAGAGAAGGATTTCCAGTCCCAGCAAGCCTCACCATCCCCCATCAAAGGGGAATCAATAAAAACAACTGAGAAAGAAATTCCTCACAGGACTAAAAGCTTCACGTAAAACCCTTTAAGGGCTTCCTTTTGCTGAAAATGCTGCTTCCTTATTGATCCCTTCCCCACTCCAACAGCCATGATGGAAGCTGAAAATACTGCCGAGGCCCAAGATTTCAAAGTTTGGAGAAGTTTGGAATACATCCTATTTTTCAAAATTACACTGCTGTGTAATTCCCTCCAGCAGTTATAGATAAGTTGTCCTTCTGCTACACTTTGAGAAATCAGTGCAATTGACTCCTTAACAGTTTTCCTATCAGGGACAAACATCATAAAAATGCGGCTCCCCAGGTTTTGTTTTGGGGGTTTTTTTTCCCAGTTGCCTGGAAAGCTGCAGGTCCCTCTTTTTTTCCTGCACCTTCCCTGTTAGTATCTTCCCACCAATTTTGAGGAAATTTTCCCGACAAATAACTAGCTCCCTTAGCACTTCTGCCTTTCACCATGCCCATTAGGGAAATTCTGGCACCAACTTGTTTTTTTCTGAAGAACAAGTTTGACAGCTGCTTGTGCCACAGGATGCAAGAGAAGGGTGTGATATCTGAGCTGTGCTTTCATAGCTGCTCCACAGCTTTGCCATTTACCTCTGGCTCCCTGACTCAGTCTGCATCAAAGACAGGAGGCTTCAGCAAACAAAACTAAAGTAACACACCCCGAAACATCTTCTGTCTTGTATACTTAATTCCAGATGATTTCCCAAATAATAATTCCACTGTGCTCAGTGTTCATCACATGTTCTCATCGTGCCCAGAGGTGAATAGCCAGCAGGGATATCTGAGTAACAACTGAAGGACACAAAGTTCATCCATCAATTAAAAAAATTGCAGGTATTTCAAACAGATTTTGCTACATGCCAAGATTATTTTGGGAAATAGCACTGCAGCAAATTGTGCCTGGGATCTCATTTCTTTCTTCATTCTTTTGTAAAGAATGAAAGGCTGACAGGGCTTCAGGACCATCCCTCCCCCTGCTCCAGCCCTGCTACTGGAATTCACACATTCCCAGGGCACTTCTACAGGCTGCCTCCCTTTCTTCAATCCATGCTCCAGAAATCCTATCTGGGTGGAGGGGCTGGGAGGAGAGGCTGGCAGCAAAGAGAAGTCAAGACTACAACACGCACGCTTCCCTCCCTCGCATTGCTCGCAGGGTTCCCTCTGAACCCTGGGTGTCAAAGCATCCCAACAAAGTTTTCGGATGGGAGTTCAAAGTGACACAAGACCAGCAATATTGGGAGAGGCACAAACCACCACTTTTGTGCAGGAAAGCCTCCGCAGAGGAGCTTGGAGGGGCAGGGTGGGGTTTTGTGCAGATTTCATTCTTGCTGGTTTCTTTTATCACTCCCTTTGCAAATACTACTCTCCCACTGTGTCTGACCCAGATATGAAGAGTAATAAGGCTAAAACTGCAGCCCACTAAACCATCTTGAGATATTACCTAAAACTGAAAGAAGCTGAGTCAATGTCCTCTGTCTGGCCAGCTTAGATCAAATCTACACCTCAAAGCTTCCTACAAAGAGATGTCCTCATTGCCAAGCTGTCCTCCTACGGTCAGCCCTTCTCTTTTTCCCAGTGTGCCATATAAGCAAGTTCAGATCTTAGGAACCACATCATCTAGAATAATTACCCTAGCTACGGATGCAGCCAGAAGTCAGGCTGCTCTTGCCTAGACATAGACACATCTCCTAAATATGCTACAGCCTGTTACGACCAGCAGAATATGAGCATGAAAGCCCCACCAGCTCAAAACCCCACCAGCTTGGTTTATCAAATCATGAGAGGAGCCCTTCATTTATTTGTGCACCAGTGTTATAAAAACAGCTCCCACTGCACTTCCCAACAATAGACCATGACAGAAGTCAGAGTTAATATGCATCTCTGATGATCCAAATCAATGCCATCCATCTCTCCCTCCCTCCAACAATGCTATCAGGACAGGCACGTTTCTATAGAAAAGTCTCAACAGGCAGGCTTAGTTACAGCTGAAGGTAAGGGTTTCAGCAAGCAATTGAGGAACAAGATGTCCTTCTGGGTACTGAAATTCCTCCCAATTTGTGGAGCTTTGTAGTTCAGCCGCGAGGGACCTCTAAGGTCTTGCAGTGGCAGGATACACTTACTGAGATGGCTGAAATGTTACCCTGGCCTGGCCATTTTCTGCAATTACATCAACAGTGAGGTGTGCTCAGGGAATTTAATGCTATGCTAATAGAGTCTGTTTTGGAACAGAAATCCAGTTTATATTAATGCTCTTCCAGAGCAGCCGCTACTAACAATCTAGTGATACAGCTGGCAAATGCAGCAGCAGTTGCTCCATACTGAGAACGAGCTCTGAGCCTGCAGGACCATAAAAGCTGCATTAGTAGAGAAAAACCCAGGGGTTATGATTACAGCCAATTCATTAAACATCTTTCTGTAAACAATCAATAGCACAAAGGACACAAGTACCACCAAAGAAGACAAGCACAGCTCTCGGCCATCATACCATTTGTTCCAAAGAGCAGATATTTCCGAGACACAGGGAAATCAATGGGAAGGCGTCACAGAATTCCCTCCCTCTCACAGCTGCCAGGTTCTGTACCAACCTGATGTCTGGAAGTCTATCTGGATAGGGTTGGACAAGCCATTGACCGCCTCACGCCACATGCCCCCGCCACCCGGAGACCAGGCAGTCACCACGCAGCGGTAGAGCCCGGCATCCGAGATCTGGGTCTGGTACATCCTGTAGCGGAACTCGTTCTCCTGCACCTTCTCCAGGACCACCCCATCCACGCGCGTCTGGTCCGTCCAGTCCTCCAGCCGCACCACCGAGTCCTGGTTCAAGGAGATGATGCGAGTGGTCCCGTTGGGACTCGACTGGTCCGTCAGGGGCTTCTCGGCCGTGATGAGGACGGAGTAGCGCGGCGTCTTGATGTTCTTGGAGGACACTTTGCACGTCATCTCAAAGGTGTGGCCTGCTACAAAGAATGGCTTCAATTTCACCGCCTCCACTGTGAGCGTGTAATCTGAAGAGGGAAGGAAATAAAGTGGCAAGAGACGGTTAACGAACAGGTACAGGTATTTCTGCAGCACCACTTCAGCCTAGAAGGTTACAGACAGGCAAAGTTTCTTTTTTGGAGGAACAAATCCCAGCACATTTATCTAAACACGCGGACAGCCCAGAATGCTACTCAACAGTGCACACACACACAAGTACACAACAGTTTGAGTCAAGATGCACAAATGCAAACAAACACCAAATACTGAACAAAGAGAATACACAGCTTGCCACAAGACAGGATCTCCAGGATTGCTTCATTCAAGAATAAAGATATTAGACAAGATTCATGTGACCATGTTCACAGGGGTCTTAGGATGAGGGAAGAGACAAGGATCTGACTCCATGTTTCAGAAGGCTTGATTTATTATTTTATTATGCATATGTCATTAGAACTATACTAAAAGAATAGAAGAAAGGATTTAATCAGAAGGCTAGCTAAGAATAGAATAAGAAAGAATGATAACAAAGGCTTGTGGCTCGGTCTCTGTCCGAGCCAGCTCACTGTGATTGGCCATTAATTGGAAACAACCAACATGGGCCAATCAAAGATCCACCTGTTGCATTCCACAGCAGCAAATAATCATTGTTTACATTTTGTTCCTGAGGCCTCAGCTTCTCAGGAGGAAAAATCCTAAGGAAAGCATTTTTCATAAAAGATGTCTGTGACAGATTCAGAGTCCCAGTTTTATACTGGCACTGGAAGAGCACCCTCAGTGATGGGGTAATAAGGGCACTGCTGAAATACTCATGACTAATGACAAAAGCTGCCACTCGCTAAATTGGCAGCACTTAGTGTAGTGTCTTTTATTTCCCTTGAAAATCCACCCTAACGGCAATCCTAACGGCAATCCAGACACATTCAGCTGAAAACACATGACAAAAGTTGGTGTAATAGAAGTCTCCACGCCAGGCACCCCCAAACAGATTTACACACACCTCTGCTTCCGTGTCAGTCTTTCCTCCCCTAGCTTCTCATACATTTACTTGCATACAAGCCTACCAGAAGTCTTGACATTTCCCATTTGACATCAAGAATTCCAGCAACACTTACTGCTTAGTTTCCTTCCATTCTCTACTGTCTCCTCAATCCCAAGAATCCCTTAATTACAGGGTTTGGGAAAATTATACATGTCGGAACACAGCTCCAAGACACACAAAATACAAGCTCACAGTGAGAAACTGAGAAAATGAGGAGTGACTGAAATCAGAATCAGATAAAAGGAAAGGGAGTTGCTAGTTTCCTGGCATTGTGATGAAAAGACACCCTGTACATCATGATTCTTCTTAAGGAAGGGGGGGCTGGGGCAGAATACACAGAAGTAACAGTATTGCAAAAATACAGCCAATCCAACTCTCTGGACTTCCTTTGCTGAACCCATATTCTCCCTTCCCTCCTTTATTAAAAAAAAAAAAAAAACAAAGACCTGTTAGAAAGCTCCACAGAACCTCTTTATGCAAGACAAAACTTCTCAGGAACAGGGAAATAAGCAATGGTGAGATTGAAACACATTTCCCAAAACTGAACTTAAACGCAGTAATATTTATGTCCTCCCCACAAGAGCAACAAGATACTTGTCAAGATTACATTTTGCAGTGTTTTGCCTTCAAGCAGCAGTTTTCACAATGAGTAAACACAGTCCACAAGATGAGAAGCCCGGTATGACAACTTTAAATCAGTACTGTATAAAGCAGATCACAGTACAAAGCTATACAAAGAAACAGCAGGAGCAGTGAAGGCTGAGATGCTTCTAGTGGTCTAGCTGAGCACAGAATTATTTGATACTCCACACCAAACCCCCCTCATGCTTCCACCCACCAAGCAAGTGACAATACAAGAGTTGCACATTTAGGCACTCAGGGTACAATCACAAATGAAGTTGTATAGGATCAGAGTAATTCTCCTCTCCCTTGTAAAAAGACTCATCAGATACCAGATTCCAGACATCAAATCCATTTTTTTTGTCCTCATTCTGTGTCTGAGAGACTCTGATATTTCCTGCAGTATTTAGGAGCCCAGCACAGATGAGCTTTTCACATACTTTTAGGAACACAGTAGGCAATTATATTTTGTCCCAAAAGCAGAAGCACAAACAGCTAGTTATACTTTTCTGGCACATATTGTTGCTTTCTAGGCCATATGAGGAGGCTCTGGGCAAAAATCCCTCCTTACTTAAATGTTCTTTACGTTGTTGATCTTCACATCAGAACACTGGGTCCTAGACACAAGAAAGGAAATCTTACATTTGGTCTCTGTTATATGTGCTTAAGATTAAACACCCTCACATGTCCAGAGCAGTTCAGCTACAGCTGAGATAACTCTCCCTACTACCTGAGTTTCAAACACCTTAACTACTCCCTGAGCCACAGGTCAGGGCAGCAGCACAAAGGGCAGTGTCTTGTCCCCAACAAGGACAGAGAAAATTTTGTCCCTAGACATCCTTTATTGGTTTTCCATTTGAGGGCAATAGCAAATGCCTTTCCCTAAGTATTTCTGCTAAAGGAAAAGGAGAAAGGATTGGTGGTAGCATGGGACAACAGCAGAAATGCCACTGGTGGAGTTTGTGGAAGAGAACAACTGAGGCCCGGAGATGCAGCTGGAGAACAGTGAGAGAGTTCAGAAGGGTTAGAAATTAGGATGCTGAACGGAGAACAAGGAGATACATTCTTATGAAAGTTCTTTCAAAACATTTTTCTACCTTCTACCCCTGAGATCCTTAGTTTGGATGAACACACAAGGCAGAGGCACCCCCTCTTGTGTTGCACTGTAAGAAATTCAGAACCGAATAGAGAAGGGGACACACAACTCATCATGTACAGGTGCTGAATATTTCTTTTTGCAACAAAGTAAAAAAAGATCAAAGGGATGTTTCTGTATTTGCCATAATATTACAGACCTGCACATGTAGCAAAATAAAACAACAACGAAAAGGCTCCATATCCTATCAACTAGAAAAACCTGGATCACCATTCTTAATATGCTGGTTCTGTGCCAATATTGTTCTCCTTCAGTAGCAGCAGATGAAATGTAATTAGCACTCCTTCACCCCCACCTAGAAAAGCGTGTAGCTGTCTGTGTGTGTGAGAGTCCACATTATGAAAAAGAGGGCAGCCCAAAGATCTGGCACTTATCTCAGAAATAACAGTAATCTGCACAGAAAATTAAAAGGGAAAGGAAAGTCTCTTCATGTTTCCTATGTTAGCAGAAATTACTCATCAGATCTTGCAGCATAAGATGAGCCAGAGAGGTCAAATGAATGTTTTCTTCCAAGAACTGCAGCCTAAGGTCTCATTACTAATCTTTTGGGAATTGCCAAGGAAGCAGTGTGTGTCTTGACCACTACTCCACACACTTGCCTGTCTGCATACACGCCTGCAGTCCCATGTGGAGTCTCATCTCCTTCTTGTAAAGCTCCAAGAATGAAAAGCACAATAAAGCACACCCTGCTTGGTCATATACAGGAGGCTGCAATGTGCAGTTTATTCTGGAAAGCAGTTGGGGAAGATTCCTAAGTAAACCATACCCAAAGCTTGGGCGCTACTCCAAGACAGAGGGCTAGCAACATAAGAAATCCTGGCCAAATGACTCAAATAAAATTTGAGTAAACTGTACTTTGGAGCCTGGCAGTGCAAGCTTCTGCCTTCCATCACTGGCCAGTCCAAGTGGTTAAGCCACACTCTAATTCTCCTGTTGCTCTTCCACCACAAAGTGTGTGCTCAGCTTCAAGAGCACTTCCTGGGTAGTGACCAAAACCAGTTTTCACCTAATCTACGCCAGGCAAATTTCTAGAGAAGCCCAACAGCTAAAAGGACAAGAAGACTTTAGAATAAACAGCAAACACCTTCCCTGCACTGCTTTGACTCCAGCTGGAAAAGCAGCACATTGGCCAGGGCTGACAGCAATGTCAGAGCCTCACAGCGCTGCTTGAAGCTGCTGACAGGAATCTTGATGTTCATAAAGGCCCCTCCATCCCCCAGTGCACTGATGAGGCTGCAAGTGCAGGGAATGCAGCAGGCATTAAGGCAGTGACAGCTTTGCCATGGTAGGAGGTGGCTGTGCAACACCCCGAGGTGCAACTGCAGCCCCAGCAGCCCTGGATGCACAGCAGGCACACCAAAGCCTGCACTGCAGCCTACATGAACACAGAACACACACCTGACTGCAGGAACTCCTGTCCCTACAGCCAAACTGGCACAGGCACACTCCAGCTGAGTGCCATGGGGATCTCTGTGCCTGGGGGGGAACTGTGTGTCTGTATACATCAGCAATGGTAAAGAAAAATAGGTGGCAGAAATATTATCTGTTCTCTATTTGCAGGACTGTCTGAAAGATTAAGGCACCCTTGCTCCCAATTAAGTGTGATGGGAGGGCCTAGGCAAACATTTAGGACAAGTAACATTATGTTAAATATAATTATTTTGCAAATTAAAGACAGAAGTATTAACAAAACCCCAAATAATAGTACCTTTGGGATTTGGAATTTCAATTAAAAGATAATGTTTTCTTCTGCTAAGTACTCCATGCAGATCTGAAGTTGACAACACTGGTTTAGGAAAAAAGCATTGATTTTTTTTCAATGCAAACAGTATCTGTGTTCTAAATGTAACTCGTATTCAAATAAATAAATAGAATTATCTTTTAGAATATCGAACTTTTTTCTGGGTTGAAAATAATTTCCAGAGCTAGTCAGAAAAGGTTTCCTCCCTTTCTTTACCCCTTTTCACTGACTGGAATTTGTACTCTAAAAAACAAAACATAATGCAACTGATGTTTTTCATTTCTGAGATGAGACAGAGATGCCTTCTTTGTCACCTTGGCAGGGGAGGAAGTAGAAGGGGGGAAGAAACATATCAGGCAGACTATGTCAAAAACAATGGTGATCTATGATAGCAATTGGCTGCACTTGCAAAGCTGAGTAAGCAGAAAGATGTGTGAGCATTATTGGCCCCTGTAGAATAAAACAGAAAACAGAGACTATAAAACCCCAAGTTCAAATGGGCAAACACACAACTCATTATACAATGCACAAAAAGGGAGTTTTTACATGTTTACACGATGTTTACATTTTGAATAAAGGCTCTGAACACCCATCTTTGCTGAGAGACCCACAGACACAATATAAATCCATTTCTCCTTTCTCAAGAACTCAGAACAATTGTTTTCAAAGTGAGATTTCTCCAACATCCTCCCCCAAAGCAGTGCTCTAAAATCAACAAAGAAGATGCAAGCAATGAAATAGATGGAAGAAAAGTCTCTGTATAGGCATAAGCTATCCAAGGAAGAGGCAAATTTCTCTTCTCTCCTTAGGCAAACACGTGGGAGCCTGGCTGCTGGCTTTTATAAGCACTGGGAGCAGTTAGGGACTCAAATCACCAGAGATACTTGTCAAAACAACAGTCAGAGAGCACAGGCAGCAGCAGATTAACTCCTTCATAGCTGCTGCCTACAGCACTGGGCTCCCAGCAGCCGAGTCTGCAGCTCAGAGGAATAGGATATGGAAGGGGACAGGGCACACAGGGAGAGGCATCTGGGGCTGCACTGCGGAAGGGGGAGTTGATGGGGGAGGAGAAGGGGAAATCAAACCTATATTTCACCCTCCCCACCTCATATACATACAACCTTCTTTTTCAGGAGGGGAAGGTTCTTGTAGGAGGGCTCACTTTCACATAATAAATCCCCCAACCTCAAGCTTTGCCAACAGAACGTACTTTTCAGCACAGGGACTATAACATTTACATTTGTGCTGCAAAATTAGCAGAGTTTCTGGAACAAAACCAGAACCAAGGGAATGTTCACACCTGTCACGGTTTGTTTTCCCTCAGAAATGTCAACACAGGCTGAGACTTTTCAACTCCAGCTGGTCTCTGTAGCTGCTCCGAAGGCGACGATCCATTACACTGGCGTGCACATGCACACATGCCGTGTTGTGGCATAACACTGAACTAATTGTGACCAACATCCAGCATTAATGAGACTTCTCAGTCCTGCTGGAGAAGACAGCTTCAGGGGTAAAAAAAAATACAAATGAACAAACCAAAAAAACCTGGACCACACATGTGTAGTATTGAGCATCACTTCTGTCTCCACTGAAGCAAAATCACAGCAGAAGATTTCCAATTTGCTGTTCAGGGATTATCCCTAAACAACTTCAAAATTAGTTCAAATTGCTTGCCTCTGAAATATAGTTCTCTGCCTGTGGATGCCTAAGCTATATTGTTAAACAAGTCTATCAAGATAAATGCAGCTCAGCTAAGCACAGATTTTTGACAAAGACATTGCATCCCTTTCTGATGCTCTCCAACAGACCCCTCTGGCATGACTTCACTCTGAGCCAAAAACAGTAGCACTCTACAGCACATCCAGGAAACACAGATCCCATTTTAAACCAGAGTTAGGCAACTTCAGGTAACTAATAAGCTTCTAAAAATGCTCCCAGAATAAGTTAAATACTGACCAGGGCTAGTTCACTTTCCCCTAAAAAAAAGGTCAAGATCCAAGCAAACCACTGAATTACTTTGCTCAGCTACCCACTTATTTTTTGATACTCTGGTAGGACTATGCCCATGAACTTCCTCAGATGTGCCTTTTAGACACAGGCTTGTAGAGAAAATAAAACCACAGCTCCCAAACTGTCAGACAGAGAAGACAAAGTGACATTCCTCTTTTCACCTCAGTACAACCCTGCTGTTAGCAGCAAGATGCACCCTAAAGAGACCAAAATACTCCAAGCCACAAACCCGGGCAATGACCACAGCAGCACTGCTGGATGCCACGCCTGCCACTTCCAGCCCACCTCCTGGAAGTCTCAGCAGCTTGATGGAAACTCTCCTTTGGTGGTGTCTCTTCCATTGCACTTCCACTCCAAACTGTTGCATAAAACTGGTAAAGTAGGTAAGGCAGTGATGTAAAACAAAGGAGTGATGTAAAGCAGTTATTCCCCTCCACAGATAAGAGGCCTTTACACAAGTTGACAGTGCTTTTAAACTCTCATCAACACAGAATCCCATTCCCAAAGCCCATTAGCAGGCCTTCTCTCTGACAAGCCTACTCTCAGCCACCCAGGTGTAAAGTTCCTACCTTGTGTAGCCCAGAAAATGCTGACAGGTGCAGAAGCCACATCCTTGCTCTTCACCCAGCTGTTGTTGCGGTGCCTACTCCACGCCGAGATGACACAGAAATAATCCCCTCTGTCACTCTCTGAAGTCCACTGGATTCTCAAACTGAAGGTGTCAGCAGACTTTTTAGACAAGATGATTTCCCCGTTCTGAATCCGCTCTCTGCCCCTGTCCCCAGGCAGCAGAGCCCAGTCTGCATCCATGGAAGCCAGCAGCTCCTCTGGCACCACGTCGTCACCGGGCAGGCGCTGCCTGTAGTACCAGGACACGGTGAAGCGGATGTTTGCTTCCGTGTCCTGGACGTTCGTGATCCTGCAGTTCAGCTCTGTGGGGTCATCTGAAAACTTGGGTGTTTTAGAGGCATTCAGGAACACGTCATAGTCTGGCTCTGCAGGAGAGGAAACGCAGAAGAAGCAGGTTAGGAGCTACAGGAAGGGAGAAAACGTCAAACTTAATTAAAAGATATACTAACTTCTAACATCCAGTTTTAGCATCCAATCTGAGTGCCACAATATGCATTTTTCTTACAAGACCTTGGAACTTTGATTCTGGTTCTCAGACTTGCACCTCTCTGACACAGGTACACCTAAGTCTGCATTTCCAAGCAAGACACTCCATTTCATAGGTCTAGTCAGACCATTTCAGAAAAATCGGGACTAATATATCTTGTTGAGCAAAATAATTCCCTCCTTTAGGTCTGCCCCCAAGAACCCACCTGTGGATTCCACTTCAATCCAACCAACCACTTTCTGCACCTGTCAAATGCCTGGCCCAGCCTGCAGCAGGACACTGGTTATCCTCTAGCTTTGGACTGATTAGAGACATCCCATTCTCCCAAAATCTCTCCAGAATAAGAGGCCATCTCCCATCTTGAAAAGCCTTCTTTTCCACACTTAACCATCCCATTGTGTCTCTACAACAGTTTAAGAATGGTAAAAAACAGCCAAACAGTTCACCCACCCAGACACCCAAAACAGGGGACTCGAAACACCACTGGCACTGGCCAGAGGCAGCACCAAGAGCTGAGCACAGTAAATTTCAGAGGTCAGCAGTTTAAATACTACCTAGATCAATAAATACTAAGTAGGATAAGAGCTGAAGATGTGTAGATCAGAAAAAAGCTTCACAGTCTGAATAGAGAAGTATGTGCTGTGCAGCTGTGAGGCTGGAATATCTCAGGCTGGAAAATTAGTGCCAGAGTTTCATGGGTTAAGAATGGGGCTGTTGTATTTAAATCTGAAATAGCTGGCTGCCCAAAGCCTAAAAGCGATAAGGGAGCCGCATGACTATTTTCTCTCAGACTACAGAGATAGTAAAGGAAAAAGATTACAGCAAGAACCTCACACCACAAAGGAAATACATATTTATTTACTAGTATTAGAATATTTTTGTCTTGCTGTCTACTATAATTCAGAAAAATGACCAGCTTCCCAACTGTTCAGCCAATACTCATCACACGGCTTTTACAGCCTAACTGTATTCAGCACTCTGTATTTATTTCCTGCTTTATGTTTTACTTGGCATTTTGCCCTCCTAGAAACAATTAACTGAAGCTATAATTGGGACAAAGAAGGCAATCCAAGGCTAAAACTTAGGCTTAACTCACCAACAAGCCATGATAATAAAGCATCTTAATAGAACTGCTGCGGAAACTCTGTGTGCATATGCACTTTTGGACTTGAGATGCAAAGGATAAAAACAATTGTAGCAAACAAGCTACAATTCTGCTGCTTCTATGTCAGCCTGCAGAAAAGATCTCTCACCAGTGTCCTTGCATCTAGCAAGAACAAGGGCAGCAATACACACCAGACCCCAGAGAATCTGTTAATACTGGTGGTGAGTTTCTGTGACATTAGGCAACATAAAATTATAAAAGCACTGCTTACAAAGACTGTGGTACCTACTACCAGTAAGCATGTGAAGATTTCTGCACATTTTCAGGGCAAGACAAAATAAAAAGAAAATGTACAGAATTTTGCTACAACCAAAGCATAGATTATTAATGACGGCCCCTTAGACCCTACAGCTATACTTCTCTTCTTTTCTCACTCACAAAAGAGTAGTTTACTCCAGGGCCTCATGATGTATTGCTCACACTCTACAACTCTTTTACCATTCCCCCTTTGCCACGCCTTCCCCTCAAAAAGAAGGTATTCAAGACCAACTATTATTTTCATAGCAACAAAGACTATGAAAGCAGATGCACTTCTCTAGACAGGGGCACACGAAGGAGAAAGCCACAAGAATCCCACGTTCTCAGAAAATTGCTTGAGGTTTGTTTTATTTGTGGGCAGGGGAAGGACCCTAAGAAGAGAGTTTCTCTTTGATAGCACCACTCCAGATAGGCGCTTCGCCCTGACAGACACTCTAACAGAGGATTTAGAAAGAATAAAAGGCTGGCTGGATAAACCTCATTCCTCCACTCTGTCAGCTGTCAAAGAACAGCCTTACTGACAATTCAATGACTTAATACTCCAGGAGCTCTTAACTTCCATTAAGGAGGAGGAGTTGGTAAATTCTGGATGCAGTTGAAAACCTCAAACACCGAAAATTTATTCTGCTTTCCCTCTCCCTAGCAACCAAGCATCTGCATCTGGTGAAAAGCAGATTTTATTTTCTCTGGTTCCCAAATAATGCTAAATTAGAATGGAAAGAGTAAAGAGAAGTCCTGCAAGTACAGGGATGACAAGAGAGCACAGCGTGCAAGCGCATGTGTACACACATGGACACATGTACATGACTGCATGTGCACACAAGTGGGAAAAGGAGGGAGCACTCACAAGTTCAATGTGCAATGTGAATGGCTGAATGAGGACAGGAAATGAAGACATTAATCACTTGTGCACTTTAGTACACATTACAAGTGTACTTGGAGACGGCCACGGCTCAGCTGCTCTGCACAATGCTAAAATGCAACATTTAAAGTAATTGTTGATCGGATTTAACCTCATGGCACAGCTATTTATTGCTGAAAAACAGGCTCTCTATATGCTAGCCTCATTCAGCACTTTCATGTTGGAGGAGCTCTGCCTTTGTAACTGGATAGTACCACCAGTTTCTCATGACAAGAGGATCTGAAAGGGTACATTGAAAGGGTTTGGGCCTGCATGCTTGCCTCCAGTCAGAGCTGGGAACAGGCACCAAGCACTACAGCTCTGCCAGTTCACATCCAGCTTCATTCATGCTTCCAATATCACCGATACCTTGTACAATTTAGCAGGTGCACATACCTTACCTACACCATTCTGCAACAACATCCTGAGTATCACTGCCTCTAAATTGAAGCTATTATCTCCTCAAGAATAAACTACAGAACAGATTGGGTAGGCTGACAAATCTAGACCTATCTGTAAAACAATAGGCTTTTTAAGAAGTTTTACTGGAGTTGCATTTTTAGTAATTCTCCCAGGTAACTTTACTTCTAAGGATATTTGCATAAAGAGAAATACATGTGAGAGAGAGATCCCTACATAGAGATAATAGATGCAAACAAGAGAAACATTTGTGCAGAAGAGATTCTGCAAGGTCCTCTCCCTTTTCTGACGGGGCCAAGGATTGAGGGATACATTACCCATGAAGTCTGACAGCACAATCACTCACCCAGTGCTATCACCACCACACTGACTGGTGCAGAGGTCCTCTCCACCACCTTATGCCAGCTCCCATTGTGCAGTGGCACCCAGATAGCAGCTTCACAAAAGTAGTAGCCAGAGTCCTCCACATCCACATCACGCACCAAGAGGCGGTAGGAGTTCCTGTCCACATGGCTGAGGCTGATGAGAGTTGAATCACTGACAACAGAATCGTGGTCCATGCTCAGCAAGAGCTGAGCACCTGACAAGGTGTCATCAGGTGATGCAGAAAAATACCACATCACCTCTGCTTGGAATATACCACTTCTGTCTGTTGTGATGTTGCATGTAAGATCCAGGGAGTCTCTTTCGGTCACAGACACATTGCTGGTTGAGATGACCACATCTAGAGCTTGGAAAGAGAGACACAAAAATTCAAACAAAATTTTTTTTTATTTGTTACTTTTAATAAACATAGTTCACTCTCACATTCTATAACAGGAGCTTCTCAACAGGCTCAGTAGCCCAACCTTCAAATGCCTATTGGATATTGAGCCGAGTGATCTATTCCAAGGGCAATACACATTACCAGTCAAGCAAGGGATATGTGATGAGGGCAGAGGGGAGAAAGGAAGGGAGAACAGCATTTTTATAACCCAACAGCAACTGGTCCATGAAGGCTTTGTCTCATCCACAGAATGCATATCACCTCTGCACAGCAGGAAAATGTGTCCAGAATTTTTCAGTCTCACAGGAGGGTCAAAATATTTTGGGACTATGCCTCAGAAGACCAAGCATCTAGAAAAATCACTAGGAACTACATTGGAACTCAACATGGTTTCTGCTGACATTTTTGAGCTCCTTGAACAGAGCAAATCTAGATGAGAAGCACCCATGGCCACATGTTGGAGTCCTGGCTGACCTCAGGTGTGCTGCAAAAACATGAAATGGAAGCAAACAGAAGGCAGCAGTAACTCCCTATACTGCTGATTTCTGCACTTACTGCTCAGAACAACACACACTGGGGACTTCAAAACAACACCAACAGCCACTCCAAACATACTCAGCAACCACTGGCCTGTGAATATTTCTAATATACATATCACATATGGTCATGGCCAGCATTCAAACAAGACTAGATACAGAATATTAAAAAGAAAACCATGGAATCACAGAGTCAAGACCAGGCTACCACGTGTCTTCACTGGCTTATTCACTCGTTCTACACTGCCTGAAGATTAGATCTGGGTCTCAGTGCAGCACCATTCCCACAGTGTGTAATGCAGCTACTAAAGCCTCCACTGAGGCCAGTGGACAGGGCTGCTATATAGCAGTGGCTCTTCTCAGCACGAGCAAGAACAGAGATACCTGCTTTAAACCAGCAGCTGTGTCTCTGCTGAGATTAGTGACTTCTATGTAAAACCATGTTCTACCACATAATAGTTCCCCATCTGCATAAACTTCCTTGGACTATCATCTGGAATGGACAACACATGAAGGCTAGAGCCAAACTGAGTAGTCAGAACTATTGCCAATAAAACCAAGCAATGCTCAATCTCACCCCTCACCACCTGATAACACAGAGCAGTCAAACTGGACAGAGGATAGCAGGCCGCACCTGAGTGCTGAAACCAAATCCAGATGAATCTCTTACTGGGACTTGCCTTGGGACTGTCTTATCATGGGATTAAAATCAGTAGGAAAGCCTAGCTAATTTAACAGACTAATACCAGAATGCAAACTAAGACTCATCTGCAAGGTTAAGAGCAGCAATTCTCCAAGCAACATTTCTGTCTTCATGAAAGTGATGGGCATTCACAATCTGGCAATATATGCACATAGAGGGACTTGGAGAGAGTTTACCCATAGGCATATAACCATTTACATCTCAAGTTCTTTTAGCATGTGAGTGCAGAGATTTCAGATGTCAGCACAAGATGCTCTTCAAGTCCTTCTACAGAATGTGTATACAGAATAACCCATCCCCTTTAGCATAACTTTAAAAAAGCCTTCATGCCCCTGATATAGTGCCAGTGCTGTAATCATTGAGTTTAAAATGAAGGCGAAAAACCCAAAGAAAAACAAACAAAAAACCCCACAAGAAACAAACCACACATCCAAACCACATCAAAAAACTGTACCACTGCTGGTCTTGGCCAGCCTCACGCTGTTTTCAGCCACTGATTAAACTCCACCTACTTAAACCAAACACTGAAAAAGTGTGACAAAATCAAGAATTACAGCTCTTAATTAGGCAAGCTCTGTGTCAGCAGAGAGTGCCTGCAAGCTTAGCTGTGCAACAGACACCCTGAAAAAGAGGGGGCAGATTGATCCAGTCAAATTTTACAGCCTAAGTACCACCAAGACACTAAAACTACATCCAAATGAGCCAATCAAAAAAACCCAGACTTTTGAGTTCTCCCTATAGTGATTAAAGGATTGCAAAAATGAAAAGATACCCTTCCTGTCTGAACACTTCTAAAATACTGTGATAATTTCATATTTCTGAAGGACCATCACTGCCTGTTTTTCCACCTATTGAGTGATAAGGTGCATCACCCCCACTCTCCCTCCTGCAACCAGCAGTGATAATGCTAATGCAATCAAGTGCTTAGTGCATCTAGTCCTGAAATCTGTCTGGGCAGGGATATCTGGATATGCTCAGCACAGCGCTGCATGTATTTTTGTCTCCTTAGCCAAGCATGCAATGATGTGTTTAACAGAACCATTACTGTCCTAGACCCCTGCCAACAGAGCAGAGCAATCAGACCAGTGATAAAAAATCATTGGGTAATTTGCCCTGTTAAATTATCACTGCCTTCCTCCTTTCTCTTGATCTTTCCACACTATTTTAATAAACAGCATACAGAAGAGCTCCACATCTACCACTAAATCACAAGCCATTTCACAGGGGAAGTGCAGTTGTTTAATGCTATGGAACCCTGCGTTAATAAGAGCAGAGGGAAGGCTTTGGAGGACCAGGTGTTAAATATAATGTTTATTTTAAAAATATTTTTAAAAATATATAAAAAACCATGAGCACTCTGAAGTGAATGAAGGATGAGATAAAATCTGCGTCTAGGCATCTAAGAGGTTCCAGGCAATCCTTCCATGCCTTTTTCTACAAAATAAAGCTAGAAAAATTATGTCACAGATTTAACAGATGTGAAAAATGCATGTATTTTATGACTGGCTTTTCACAAATATTAAAATTAATATTATATGTGTTGTGTTAGAAAGTAATGCTGTATTAATTCTTTAAGGACTGTGTTAAATATAGTTTTAGGTTATAGAAAATGTTAAAATAGAAACTATGCTATGTAGGATACTTTTTTTAAAGAAAGGACTCGCAGCGAGATAGCAGCAACAGGACACCTAAATCTTTCAGAGAAAGAGAATCTATTGCCCTCTTATCAGAAGAAACTAATTTCTTCCCGCCTCAAAGGTGCTGTCAGGATTCGGAGGAAGAAGCTGATGATGACCAGACAGAATCCTGTATTTATATGGAATTTATGCATCATGTATGAAGTGTATCAATATGCAACAGGCTATTGCTTTTAAGGGTTAATCCTTTGTTAACGTGTGTCCTTTTTTGGGCTTGTGCTGCCCAGAAAAAGGTACCCAGACGTCCGTAACTCTTTGTATTTATTGTCTCATATTGTCCTGATTCAAATTGTCCAAATTGTTATTACTCTAACTGCATTACTATTTTTTATAACCATTTTATTACTATT
Organism: Geospiza fortis; assembly: GCF_000277835.1. Classification (NCBI taxonomy): domain Eukaryota; kingdom Metazoa; phylum Chordata; class Aves; order Passeriformes; family Thraupidae; genus Geospiza; species Geospiza fortis. Next base: position 2,800,988 of record NW_005054338.1, on the reverse strand, counting down.
AAACTTTTAAAATTTTAAAAACAAGTGATTGGCACTTTTCACAACAGGCCAGCTATCCAAACAGCACTCCAGGCTCTGCTGGAATGCACCCTCGCTTCGTTCAGCTGACCCCAAAGCACCGGAGCCTGGACAAAGCCCACCAGGAGCACTCACCGGTCCTCTGGATGGACACAGTGGCGATCTCCACGCTCTTCTCCTGGATCTTCTGCCACGAGCCGTCCGCCCCTCTCACCCACTCACTCACGAGGCAGCGGTAGGCCCCGCTGTCCGCAGAGGAGGCCTGGGACACGGAGAGCCGGTACGTGTCATTGGCTCCCGGTGCCCGGCGGAGGTGCCCGCTGCGGTAGCGCTCCTCGTAGCCTGGGCCCGGCTGGAACTTGCCCTCGTGAGTCAAAGACAGGATGTCCCGCCAAGAGGAGCTGCTCTTGACCTGCCAGGTGACGTGCAGGTGGGTGTGCTCCGGGGAGGTGGTGGTCGCTGAGCAGCGCAGCTTGAAGGAGTCGCCCTCAGACAGCCGGAGAGACGTGGAGGAACGAGCTTTGGAGCTGCTCACGGACAAGCCGTCGGAAATCACTATTCGGGAAGAAAAAAACCCCAAACGATACAAGCATCATAAAACAGAATCAAGTAGAGAACACCCACAGTGAGCTGTTCAGATGTGAGGCAATAAAACCACCACAGAGCAACACCTTGCCAATCATTCCTTCTCCCACACATAAATATATTCCAGGAAGAAGGAAATTCAGCTGAAAAAGCACTAAAGGAAGTGCTCTGGTTTAAACAAGACAAGACAAGAATTCATTTATCCTTCCACTCACTTTAGTTTCTCATCCAAACATCATCATTTTGACTATTCCCATACAAAACTAATCTTGATATTCATGTGAATAAAAAATAAAATATGGGAAAAGAAATAGTGTCTAAATTTAATACTGAAAAATGCTAAGTGATAGAGCACTAGGACAAGACTGTAGTATCAACATGCTATAAAGGAGAAAAGGAAGATTACTTCCTTCATACAGAGAGATCCCTAAATGACACTAAAACTGAGAGAGAAGGCAGCCTGTGGTTTTTACCTGAACATAGCTTCTCTACCAAGAGGATTAGGGACATGAAATATTTGCAGACATCTTCAGAAAACCCACCACTTGGTGTTTTATTTACATATTTACTAGACAGAAAAAAAAAAAGTGGTGTTTATAGTAAACAGCCTCTCTTCACTTCTTCACCTCACTTGCCTTTGCTATCGTATTTCCCAATTTTAAATTCTGGCTTTAGGAGAATTGAAGAGGAATAAGAAGAAGAAAAGAAACGAAAAATCACAATGATCATAAACAACAGAAAATCAACATTCTTAAGGGTACATCTATAATCAATATCAAAAACAAATTTAAAGCACACCTCACTCTTCAGAAATACCTTTCACTTGGACCTCTGCATCATAATTTCCCTGAACGGTGGCATCAGTGCTGGGCGTGGAACATTTGTATCTCCCTTGGTCAGCTGGCTGGATGTTCCTAATCACAAGTTCCACAGCATCGTTGCTGCTCCGTCTCAGTTTGATATCCCCGCGGCCCACGCGTTTTTGGTACTCCTCAGAGGTGAAGGTAGAATCCCAGGTACTCACTATCCGCATGAAGTCAGTGTCCCGGGAGAACTCCCAGTCAAAGTTCTGCTCACTGGGTCCGTCATAGTCACTAACGCTGCACGGGATCGCCACCTCCGTGCCCACCACTCGAATGAGGGGACCTTTGGGCACTCTCACAATGCGCCCTCTGCAGAAAGCTGGGCAGGAGAAAGGAGAATAGGGCACAGTTAAGGAGAGGCTTCAACCAGAAAAACACCAAAAATTAAACATGCCAAGGCTGGGCATCCCACTCTGCAGAAAGCAAGAGCTAGTAAGAGCAATATTTCCCATTAACATTTCATCTCACTAAAGAAAGAGCCTCTAAACACACCATTTTTAGTGTGGGCAATCTTTTTTTCGCTGCTTATCTAATACCACATGAGGTAACAAAGTACTAATTGAGAGAAAACTGTAAAGAAAGGAAAAAAAAGAACAGAATTAGCCATAGATCCAATGGATAACAGTTTCTCTAGTACAAGGCAAGTGCTACGTAAGATGTTTAAACAACATTAATAAGTGGTTTTCATTACTACAATGAGAGCATAATCTAATCAGGAATTTTTTAAGACTTCTGCTGATACCACTAGAGAGTCTGAAGTAGGAAATTAATTCTCCCGTAGATTGAGGGCCATGAGAATTTTAAGCTGACATTCTCCCAAAATGAGTATAGTCACAGCTGCCCTAAAGGGTCATGGCTTCTCAAACACAGGTGAGATTCCTTGCCCTCCAAATTGATTCAAAAGGAAGAACTGATTATAATGGACACAGTTTGCTTGAGTGGATTTCTGCAACCACAAGTTTGCTCTCTGGTGAAGGCCCAGAAGCTGGGAGTGTGAGCAGAGCAGGCTCCCTCCAAAGCAGAGGAACACACAGTGCTCAGACTGTGTTTTCTGGGACCGTCTCACCAGAAGGAAAGGACAACAGCAGTTTTCTGCAGAAGCTGGCAAAGCAGAATGTTATGCTCCAGGCAGAAGTGTGAACCACTTAAACAAGCCAGAGGACCTGGCAGAGACACAGCAAGAGACTCTTCTGGTTGATTTGGCTCTGTAGTCCAGAGAATAACCCCAGCAGCTGCACATGGATTTTGGCAGGTCCTTGCTACTCCAAAGAGCAAACTGCTTTGATTCATAGTTCCAACCACAGAAATCTCTTAAAAGATGAGTACTACTAAACTCAGCCTCCAAACACAAACAGCTTACTGCATCCCACCACCTCCATATCCATAGCAAAATATTTTAACGGCCAGGTAGAACAGAAGCCAGAACACTGAAAGACAGCTCTTGATACAACCAAGAACACATCTAACAACAACAAAAGCAATTGGACCAAAAAATTGATCTGAGATACCTCAGAGGAAAAGACTAATTTAAACAAACAACCCCCCAACACACAAAGTACAGCATCTCACATCTGCTACAATTCACCAGTCCATTGCAAAAGCCACCAGCTAGTGACATGAGCACCAATGTATTTGCTGAGCCTTTCCCTCCTATCACTCTGCTCATCTTCTTGCTGTAGATTGGGACTCCACTTGCTGGCTTAGGCTCATCATGCCAATGGGTGTCCAAGCGTGGGCAGAAGAGTCTTGTGAAGAGAAATCCCCACTGGGGAATCTGCTATAATGCACAGCTTGTCCACTCCAGAGCAGTGTGAAGAAGGATGTGTTAAAGAATAAGATTTTTGTGGGCATTTAAAAACTACACAAGGAGCTGTACACACTGAGCATAACTGCAAGAGAAAAAGTCTAATTTTATTTGCAGTTATAGTTCAGCAAACAGGTGAACCAAGGACTAAAATTGCCCAGTTCAGAACTGCTACCATGCCTTTTGCTTTGCAGGCTCTTCATGTGTACAGACTCAGTCATAATAGTCCAATTTCCTCACTGCCATGACCTTCTGTATTCAACATTAGTACTTCATTAAACTTATTTGTAATGCAGACTGGGGTTAATCTCCTACCCCTTCTATCCCTCCCAGAAGACTGTTATATACCTGATCAAGTGATTGACTAGTCCTAATAAGGAAGGTGGACTTTGCTGCACCATTCACATGTGCATTGGAGAGGAAAACCTCCACTGACAATGTACTGTTCCATAGACAGATGTCTTCAAGGACACATCTCCTAACCCAAGCACCATGCTAAAATCCTAAAATCATCCACGGAGAAAAACAATCAACAAAAAATAAAGCAAGCTACAGGGCTCTGATATACTTCCTCACAAAGTCTTAAGCTGCATTCAATCCTTCAACTTATCCTCTTACAGAAAGCACTAACAGCAGCAGGTAAGCTTTAAAGCCTGACAGTCAAACCAGCTTCCAGCAAACCACTGTGAGAAGTCAGCTCAGGATCCTGCCTGAGGGCACTCTTCAAGCACTGACATCTCTCTAGAAAATACTCTCTGGTGACACTAAAACAAGCAGACAACACTGTTCTGCATGTGTCTTCAAACTGTAGACCCACATACCGTGCACTGCACTAATCCAATCTAGAGGTGACAAAGGCATGACTAATGTGGCAAGGGCTGCACATTTGTGTTTGAGATTAGCACCGACATCTCGGTTTCTCTTCTTCCAAGGTCACTAAAGACCTTTCGACACTAAATGAAGGTAGGGGGTGATTAGCACCTTCCTACAAAAAGGCAAACCAAAGTGAAAGCTAGGAGCACAGGGAGTCCTCACCAGATCTGTAAAGTCACGACTATCCCCCTCCCACAAACAATTCCAATTCCTGCTTAACCCAGGGCTGGAAGGAAGGCAGTGGAACAGACTGCAGGAGAGAAGAGGGATGAGGTGTAACAGAATTTTATACTTTCCAAACAACTACATTTGTTATTGCTACGATAAATCAGGATTCTGGTAAGTCAGGAGAAGAGGCAACATCACCAAATAAGAGATTGAGAACTTCCTGCAGAGCAGCTGTCCCGCCCTTCCCACAGTGAGGAGGAGTGTGCACAGGGCAGGCACTCCAAGGGTAAGCTGCATTTCTAAGTGACCCAGCAGGCTGTGAATTCAAGGTTCTGTCTTTGGTCCTGCAGCAAGGCTATCCCTAGAGGCTAAACAAGGTGATCTTTGCCGTGCATTAGGGATTAACATTTCACGTAACTGTGGCAGAAGCAGCTACAGCCACAGTGCTACAGACACCGATCTTGGCAAAAGGTGAGCTTCATATTACTCTGGTAGATAAGTGAGGAGCTTTTGCAAATATTTTATTCTTACAGAGCCCTGTGTTAATTACATACACCCCCTCACCTTCCCAGAGCAATCATGATACAAGAGCTCAAAACTACGTAAATTTATTGGAAACATTTATTTTCATGACACCCAATATATTGCACTGTTAATATAAGGTGACAGGTTCTTGATGAATTCATCTGAATCCCATTTAACTATAGAAACAGATGGAGGAAGACAAAACAATGTATACACTAGTGACAGAAAACAACAGATCTTTGACAAATCTGTATTTCTCAGTATCACTGATCCCACCAAAGAGCTTAATTTAGTGAGAACTCAGTAATTGGATCTGAGTTAGTGTTGGACATCAAATTTTCTAAAGCCCAAGATTAACCGCTAAATTCAAAATTTTATTTTTATTGAGTTACCAGACCACCAGATGAAATTGCAAGGAACTGTTTTCCAAAACAAAAGGTAATAGAGCCCCTGCAAGGAGGGCAGCACACAAACACAAGGCATGGGATGTATTCCTTGGGTTCATGAAACATGTGACTGCACCACCTTTTGCAGGGCTGGGCCAGAAACAGACAAATGTGAGACAATCACAGAACCCTCGTGGGTATTTGTCAAGCACTTGATTAGAGGATTCTCCCACCGGAATGCATAAAATACTACACCAGCAACATGGAGAAAGTGTGGCTCAAGGTAGAATAATAATACACTGGGGTCTGCCATGTTAGTAAGACAGGGGCAAGACAGCTCAGACATAGCCCAAGCAGCTTTGAGATAGTATTTTTTCCCTAGCAATGGTTTATAAATTTGTCCCACCACCCAGATGCACCACCACACTGCTGGCATTAAATGAAATCCTTCCAAAAGGAGAACAAGGAAAGCAGATGATTGAATAGATAGGTTGTGAAGTTAATCCAAGTATAAATAGTAACCTGTCATTTTTAGGATAACCAAGAAAACAAGGCAGCAAAATTGTGCAGGACCTACAGAACAGGCAGTCTGTTTAAAATCTCAACAAGCTACAAAACTCCTCAAGGAAAGGGCTTGGTTAAGGATTTCCCCTTGCACTGGGGACATTGGGAAAGTCTTCTAGGAGCTTCTTTTTCATATATATTTTGCATCTACATATCACTTACGAAAGGACAAGATGAAAAGTAACCCGTGGAGTCGTCCACAAGGCTGAGAAGGTATTGTTGTTGCAAAGAACACGCTTGTGCTTCAGCACTCTCTTTCACAAGGTGCTTCCTCCAGCCTGCACTAAGACAGCTCTCCCTAATAAGAAAACATGTTCTCATAGCAGCCCGGAGAAGGAGGTCGCCGCCACATCCGCCAGCTGAAGGAAAATGCAATCTGACATGCAGTAGGAAGCCAATTAAAGTCAAAAAAGTAAGAGCTAACGAATGAGTAAATTGGCTCAGACTAAGCACTCGAGCCTCTGCATCAGAAAGACTTGGAACACACAGTCCAGCTCCTCAACCAAGGCAGTCACAGGAGACACAGCGACAACTTTGCTGACGCCTTTCATCTCAAAAGAGCTTTCCGAACAAAAGGTTGTTTCATTTGCCAACCGAACATTACCATGTCTGGAAGGAAATACCCAGCAGCCCTTTCAAATTCACAACAGTTTATGACAGGAAAAAAAATACTGCAGCCGACTTTGCAAATGGTGGTAACGATGCTCCCTCCCTGAACTCCTCCATCTATTTCCAGTCAAAGCAACACTTGCTGCAGCACTGTGGGAGTGAGTGGGCTGAGCAGGGGCAACCCTTCCTGTGCCACACTGAGTGTGAGCAATGAATCCCCTACCATTAAGGCTATTTCTAGCAAAATCCCAAACCTCTCACTTCTGTACTGAACTGCTTAAGTACAGCGTTCACGATGTGTAAAGCCATTTTCCAAACTAAAGAAAAAAAGTTATTTTTGCCTATTTTTTTTTTTAGCCCACCAGAGTCACACCCACTCAAACACTCTTCCTCCATTTTCAAAAAAGAAATTATCAGGCTCCTGATGGAAAGCATTCAGCAACTTTCCCTAGCGAGCAGGCAGGTGAAGGGACAGGCAGCATGCCACACATTCACAGCCTCTCCTCTCAGGAAGGAGAGCCAAAGCATATCAACACAGGAGATGATAATCCTTATCTCCAATCTGCCCCTCTTCCCCTTGCCTATCCTCCCAGCTTCAATTATAATCAGGCAGCCATACATCAAGAATGTCATCAGTGACTATCTGGGAGAGAAAGAACAAGTTATACCAAACATGCCTACAATGTTTGAAAATCTTTCAAAACTTTCAATAATTGTTACAGCAATTGTTTTTTTAATATATAATTAACATGATTTTCCTAGAAGAGGCACATTTAAACAAACATTTTACTTTGGCATTTCCTCCACTTTTTAAATGCAGTCAATTACATTTTCTATGCTACGCTGTGTAGTCTGAGAGGAAAAATCAGAGATTAAGCAGAAAAGGAAAGTTCTTGAAGAACCAGAAAGGCAACTAACTATCAAAATTTCTGTATTAGTCTCAAAAAGAGAAGGAAAAAACCAAAACTAAGTGAGATCCTTTATCATTCCTGAT